>NC_133618.1:38173323-38548323 GCF_048593235.1 Sminthopsis crassicaudata | reverse complement strand
TGTGTCTAACACAGTGCCTGGCACATAATAGGGTCTTCTTCAATTCTCAATGATTAATTTCTGCCTTTTAAAACTTGGTTCTAGCTTTCGTGATTGTTTTTAACCATTGGACAACCGAAATATTAGAATGTAGAAAACTGGAAATCTAAGGAGATCCCCCCCTCTACTTAAACAGCTGAGGAAATCCCCAGAGGGGTGGGTTCTATTTATTGGCCTCTAAGCCCCCCAAAGTGCCAGCCACTGCAAGACAAAGGCCTCAATCAGTTCTGTTGTCATCGGTCCTGTTTTAATCATCTCTGTGTTCCACCTTAAATGAGTATTTTCTATTTATTTGTTAGGAGAAAAAAAAAATCGAAGTCCATTTCTCGTGACATTGATTTTTACTTCTAGAGAAGTCTGTGTGAAGGAGTGCCCACTGAGAACTACGTTGAGCAATATTTACTCTAAACCCAATCAGTACCTGAGAGGGGAAAATAAAAACACATGGAAATGATTGAGAAAAAAAGAGTATTTATTTAATCATTTAAACTCTCAACTGGCAACAAACAAAGTTCATAGATCCAGAACTGGAAGAAATCTCAGAAACCATCTTGTCCCTCTCCCTCATTTTAGAGAAGAGAGAAACTGAGGCCCATGGGATGGATGAGTGATTTCCCAAGATCCCCGATACTAATCATAGGATTTGAATACAGGCCCTTGGATGTGACTCCAAAGCCATTGCTTTTCCTGCTATACCACCCAAATTGTCCAACTGTTCAGTAGGTACCTTTTCACCCAAGTCTGTTTAGAAGTGAAAAAGTCGATAGTAAGAAAATTGTAATTACTTTTCGGTCTTGAGGAGGAGTATTAGGACAGGTACATCTAGGTGCTGCAGATCTTAAATTCGGATTTGCTCTACAAGAGGCTTGTGCTATGGCCCGCATGTAGGAACATATTCTAACCTCCCCTTTCTCTGCTCTGTATCCTGCCCCCTTTCCCACCGTAGCCAGTGCAGAGATTATTCCCAATGCAGAGTCGGACCTCATTGTGGAAGATGTAGATCCTGATTGGGAAGAGGAAGAGGCAAAACAGGAAGGCTCTCCCCCCGACTGCGGGGACCAAGAGTGCAAGGAGGCTGCCCCGGTGGATGAATTCAGAGAGAAAGCTGGAGGGGAGATGCTCAGGTAGGAACCCCAAGGCTTTTCACACATTTCTAAGCTCATAAGATGTTAGAGAGGAAAGGAATCTTAGCTTTCCAGAATTCAAGGGTAGTTGACTGACGGCCTTACATCATAGGTGTCCCAGAGGACTTTAGATCTAAAGTTGGAAGGGACTGACTGGGAATCCATCTAGTCCTGCTCCCTCATTTTATAGGAAAACACATTAAAATCAAGAGGAGAGTAACTTGCTCAGATCACAAGGCTGGTAAGTGGCAGGATTTCTACTCAGATTTTTATGAGTCAAGCTCCAACACTACAATTGATAAAGTATAAACAGGAAGTTCAGATTCTATCTCAGGCACTTACTGAGTGAGTCTGGGCAAGTCACTTAATACCTCTGTACCTCAGTTTTCCTATTCGTAAAAATAAATCCGAGCATCATAGCACTTACCTCCCATAGCTGCAATGAAGATCAAATGGGATGATATTTGTTAAGTGCTTTGGAGACTTTAAAGCTCTATATAATTTCTATTATTATATTCTGTCATGTTACCTTTTATGGTGTATGTTCCAGAGGAATAAGCACCCGATCTGGCTAGAATCAGAAGACCTAGAATTGAATCCTGAAATTGCAATTGACTTAACCTTTCTGGTCCTATTTTATTTCTTTAAATATCTCTAAAATCTTAATTTTTATTCTGAACTTACAAGTACTGGAACAATTAGAACTTCCATGTCTATAGTAGAACAGAATGAGAAGTTTGTTCATGAAATTCCCATTTATGTACAGTTGACTTTTATTTTTAAGTACACAATTAGCTCCACTTGTAGTTTTCAAAGCTGTACTGCTTGGCTATGCTTCTTTTGGACCTTCCTCTGTTCTTCATTTTTAAGAAAGATGCCAATAACCTTTCTTCCCTTCCTTCTTCTCCTCCTTCATTCTCCTCCCCCTCCTTCCTCTTTCCCTCCCCCCCTCTTTCTTCTCCTCCTCCCTCCTTGTTTCCTCCTCCCTCCTCCTCCTCTTTCTCCTCCTCCTTCTCCTCGTCCTTCTCTCCTCTCCCTCCTCCTCTTTCTCTCCCTCCTCCTCTTTCTCTTCCTCCTCTTCTTCCTCCTCCTTCTTCCTTTTCTTCTTTTTCTTCTCCTTCTCTCATTCTTTTTTCTCTTTTCTTTCCTTCCTTCCTTCTTTCATCTTTCCCTTCCTTCTTTCCTCCCTTCCTTCCCCCAGTTTTCTGCTTCTTTTCTAATCTTGTCTGCATTTATTTTGTTTGTACAAAATATTTTAACTGAATATAATTAAAAGTAACAATTTTAAATTTCACAATATTCTCTAGTTCTTCTTTGACAACACATTTCTTCTTTCCTTCCTTCCTCCTTTTCTTCATCTCTCCCTTTCTCCTTTTCCTCCTCCATCCCTCCCTCCCTCCTTCCTTCTTTCCCTTCACTTCCTTCCTCTCTCCTTTCATTTTTCCTCCCTCCCTCCCTTTTTTCCTTCATTTCCTTCTTCCTTCCTTCCCCTTATTCCTACCTTCCTTTTCCAGCATGAGGGAAGGTGGGAGACAAATTAAAAAAAGGCCCAAATAGCAGATATACATAATTAAGTAAAGCAAACCCCCACATCATCTGAAAATGCGTGCCTCATTCTGCAGCTGGATTCTATCCCCACTCAGTTGGGAGATGGATTGAGAGTTAGCTGCAGTTTTCGAATGAAGGGTTTGGCAGGCAATGACTTCTGAGGTCTCTTGTAGCCCGAAATCTGTGCTCCTAAGTGTATACTTGGGACTCTTTTAGCTGAAATAAATGAATGAGCCTTTCTCTACCCATGTGTTGACTCATACCATTCAGTCCTAGATGGATTATATAATAAAGACAATGAATCACTACTTTGGGAGGAAAGTACAGTTCTAGCCTAGAGCTCTCATACTTTCATTCCCCAAACTCAGAGTCCCTCTGTGACCTTCTTAGTCATTCTCCATTTCTCCCTACCTCCTCCTAAGAATTTGCTGTTACCATGGTTCCTCCCCCCTCCCTTATTCCATCCTTCATCCCTTCAGGGCCAGTTTCTCCCTTGTTCCAAGGTAACCGTTAACTAATTTGACAAATTCATTGTGTTCTTGTGGCAATTAGAGAAAGGTACTGGAGCAAAAAGGCTAGAGTGGAGGCTCCTTTTGAGCCCTAAATCATGGAGGAGCCGTAGGACAAATGCCTTCTGGAGACAACAAATACTTATGAGGTGCTCTTTCTATTGTACTGAATTACCTCATTGAAAGCTCATAGAATCATAACCAGAGAGCTGAAAGAGAAGCCTTAGAAATCATTTCATGAAATACCCTGCCCAGAGAGCTAAGTGATTTTGCATGGTTCCCACATGGGTAACAGAACCAAAATTCGAATTGAAATCCTCCGACTTAAGCCTTCTTTTTAACAACCATTTGGGAAAGGAGCTACAGAACTTCCTGTGACTTAGTTGGTAAGAACTAGTCACACAGGTAATTAATGTCAGAGGTCTTCGAGACTCTAAGCCAAGCTCTGAACATTGCACCCTATTGTCTCTATAAATTAAAGAGTGTAACGTGAATGCATAAATCAGTACAAGCAAGCTTCACGTTAAGCCTCTGGCATCAGAACAAAAATATGGGAATGTATACAAGCCTTCTTAAATGTGTCCATCTGCGAATAAAATGCAGTTCTTTAAAATTATATATAATATATAAACTGCAGCTCTTTAAAATGTTACAACCTGATAGTATTACCCCCAAAGATTATTTTCATCATCTCTCCCCCTTTCATCATTTTTGTCATCTCTCCCCCTTTTGTCATTTTTATCGTTTCTTCTTCTTCTTTCAGGGAGTTGCCTAGGATTCAAGAGAATCTGGAAGAGGGGTTGGAGGAAGGAAATGGAGAGGAGGAAGAAGAGGAGGAGGAAGAGGATGAGCTAGAGTAAACTTGGCACAATGAGGGAACCAAAGCAACTGGGCAGCTTTAAGGCTGCCTTGTGGGGGTGGGGAATCTCATATGTCTCATGGGGCAATATGTCTCATGATGGCATGGGGTGACTCTGGTTTCATGAAGATTGGGCCAAGAGACCACAAGCTTTACCAGATCTCAATGAGTCAAAAAGGCTTCCATCATGGCTCAGACTGTGTGTCCATCAGCTGAGGTCTAGCCTAGTTCAGTTCACCAAAAATCATCCCCAGCAGGTTGGACTCCTGGCTCCTGGCTCCTAGACAATGACTATTTTTGGCCACAGCAACTTAGATGCACATGACCCAATAAAGGCAGGGAAGGGGTCAAACAACCAATCAATCGACAGACATTTATTGCCTACTTACTATAGGCTCTGTGTTAGGTGGTGAGGATTCAAATACAAAGAATGAAAGAGTCTTTGGAGCTTACGTTCTAATGAGAAGAAATAATGTGAATATAAATGAGTATTCACAGAATAAATGTTAAAAAAAAAAAAAACAACAAAACCAAGGAACTTAGTCAATCAGTCAAATAAGTATTAAGTGCCTAAGTGCTGGGGGTAAAAAAAAAAAAAAAAAAAAAGGCAAAGGGTTTCTGTCCTCAATGACCTTACAGTCTAATGGGGAAGATAATATGTAAATAACTATGTATAGACAATCTAGAGACTTGGTTTCATACCAGAAGATAATGCCTGAGCTTGATCTTAAAGGAAGAGAGAGGCTGTGGGAGGTGGTGTGTGTGTGTGTGTGTGTGTGTGTGTGTGTGTGTGTGTGTGTGTGTGAGAGAGAGAGAGAGAGAGAGAGAGAGAGAGAGAGAGAGAGAGAGAGACAGAGGGAGACAGAAACAGAGACGGACACAAAGAAGCAGATAGAGACAGAGATAAAGATATATATATATCTATATCTATATCTTTGTATGTATATATATATACAAGCTAGTTTGGGTAGATCATATAATGTGGTGAGGGGAGGAGTGCGTAATGAAACTGGACACAGAGGTTTGGGGTAAGATTGTAAAGGGCTTTAAATACCAAATAGAGAATTTTATATTGTTCCTACAAGCAATAGGAGTTTATTGAATTAAAGAGTGCCATGTTTAGATATGTGCTTTAGAAAAATCATTTTGGGGGCAGCTGGGTGATGCAGTGGATAGAGTACCAGCCTTGAAGTCAGGAGGACCTGAATTCAAATCTGGTCTCAGACATTTAACACTTTCTAGCTGTGTGACCCTGGGCAAGTCATTTAACCCCAACTGCCTCCGCAAAAAAATTTATTTTGGCAGAATTATGACTTGCAGGAATGGATGGAACATTCAAATTGATTCATTCATATAGCAAACATGTATACACTTGAAGCAAAGAGGGCAGGAAGAAACCCATGAAAGCTGGTTTAGGGATTTTAAACAATATGTATGTGCCTCAGTTTCTCCACGTACAACATTCCCTTAATATCCTAGGAATTTGGGGAGGTGGATCACATAGAATGAATGGGGGGAATTTTGAATGAATCCTGTGGGACTTGTACTCTTTGGAGTGGGATGGAGGTCTGTACCTCCAGGGTCTGATCAATATGCCCCATTTCCTTTTAACCCAAGAACTTTTCTCTTTTCCAGATTGCAGGCCTTGTGTGACACGGAAGAAGTGGCTACAGGGTGAGTGCTGCCAGGACTAGGATATCCAAGAGACATCCAAGAGATGTGCATATAGTTTGCTTTGTATACATCTGTTTGCATGTTGCCTTCCCCATTAGATTGTAAGTTCCTTGGGGGAAGGACAATTTTTTACTACTTTTCATTGTCCCAGTGGTTGACACAGTGCTTGGTACATAGTAGGTACTTAAAGTTATATGGATTGATAGATGAAAGAAAAAGACAAACTGACAGAAACAAAGGGACAGAAACAGAAAGATAGAAACAGAGACAAAGACAGAAATAGAGAAAGACATACAGAGACTGTGAATGATTGAAGGAGAGAGACAGAGAGAAATATAAAGATAGAAACTCAGAGACAGAGACAGAAAGAAACATAGAAATAGAAAAATACATAGGTAGAGAGAGAAATGGAGAGGTAGAGAAAGACACAAAGAGAGTGTGAATGATTGAGGGAGAAAGAGAGACAGAGAGAAATATAAAGATAGAAACTCAGAGACAGAGACAGAGAGAAACATAGAGATAGAAAAATACATAGGTAGAGAGAGAAATGGAGAGGTAGGAGAGAGAAGAAGAGAAGAAAGGGAAAAGGGAGAAAGGAAAGGGAGAGAGGAGAGAAAAAGGAGAGTGAGAAGAGAGAGAGAGAGCAAGAGAGAGACGGGAAGAGAAGAATATAGGGAGAAAAGAAAGATGGAAAGAAAGAAAGAAAAAGAAAGAAAGGAAGGGAGGAAGGAAGGAAGGAAGGAAGGAAGGAAGGAAGGAAGGAAGGAAGGAAGGAAGGAAGGAAGGAAGGAAGGAAGGAAGGAAGGAAGGAAGGAAGGAAGGAAGGAAGGAAGGAAGGAAGGAAGAGGGAGGGAGGGAATATGAAGGAGAGAGGCATAGTTCTCTGGCCAAGGAAGGATGCTTTTTGCTGGCTCAGTTTGTTCAAGGGGTTACTGCTGACGTGAGAGCCCTGGTAACTGGCCAGATGTCTCCTAGCGACAGGGTCTCCTTCCCGGCAACAGTGAGGCTCTCCTTAGCAACTGCAGCCTTTTGGTCCCTAACTGGCCTCCCTGTGGGAGTTTCTACAGCAGCTCCCTGAACATCAACTCAACCTGATTAGGAGCAGACAGGCTTGTGGACTAATCTATAGACTCCCAACCCAGGGCCGATCGGAGCAGGCAGCTTCAGGCTTTAAGCAGGCTCCGGGCCTTTTGAAAGTATATGTTTATATGAACCGTTCTCAAGCTTGCCATGAATGTTTCGGAGCCCAACTGAAGGTCGGAAGCATGTGTTTCGTTATCAGCAAATGTCACTTCATGCAAGTAGGTGGATTCTTTTCTTCGTGGGTCTCCCCTTCCCGTCTTAGCATCCAGCTGAGGTGCAGGGAGGAGCTTTACCTGAGGCCATTGCTGGGCCCATCTGAAGGGAGGTCTGGTCCCCTCTGGAGCATTTGCAGGTGGTTCTGGTTTGTTTCTACCTAAACCTTTAGTTTTAGTCAGAAAGATATGGGTGATGTCCCATTTGGAATGCTTTGCCAGTTTGGAAGCATGCTGGGACCTGGGAGTTTTCTCCCTCGTGAACAGGGGATTATTGAGCTCTAGGACTTAATAAAATGATAGACTGACTGTTTCAGAATTTTTAGAATTATTTCAGTCTCTTCTGGTATATTACATCCAATTAGTAAGACTGATGATTATGCTTCTGTGTAAAGATAAGAAAAATACTGATAACGACGAATTATATTTTTATGACACTTTGAACTTTTCAAATAATTTTCCATAACAACAACAATAGGTTACTTTCCTATGATGCTTTGAAGTTTATAAAATTCTTTGTGGGACATTATCCTATTTGAACACCCCCTACACGCATTCACCACTGGGCAGATACTAAGAGGAGGAAAGAAAGACATTAGTCTTGTTGTCTTCCGTGGTTTAAAGGAGTTTGTGTAAAATATTTTGCTAACCTTTAAACACTGGATATTATTAGCTATTATTACCATCCTTATTTAATAAATGAGGAAGTTGAGACTAAGTAGGTTTGATGGCTTGTCCACGGTCATGGCAGAGAAGCCAGGTATCCTTTCTTGATTCTCACAATAATCATGATGGGTGGGTAGGGTAGTTCTTATGCCTGTTTGACAAATAAGGAAACCAAGATGCAGAGGGAAGGTAATTGGGTTTCTTTCAATCAAAGGGTGGTCAAGGAAACTGTTGAAGGTCCCTAAGATTTTTTCAGGAGGTTCATGACAACAAAACAGTTTTTTTAAATCATAAACTACTTATAATAGTATTTAATTTTTTTCAAAAATATTTTTAATAATAATACCAAGGTTTTAAAATTTCTAATATGGTAAATCAATCTCTCTCTCTGTCTCTGTCTCTGTCCCTCTCTCTCTCTCTCTCTCTCTCTCTCTCTCTCTCTCTCTCTCTCTCTCTCTCTCTCTCTCTCTCTCTCTCTCTCTCTCTTTCTCATCCACATTATCAAGAGCCAAATAATTTTGAATAGTACTAAAAAAAAAAAGACCAAAAAATTTGAGAACTCTTTAAGCTCACCAGGGAATTAATGCTTTGAGCAGGAATTTAATCAATTTTTGATTAGAAATAGAAGCATGAAATAACAATAACTCACATTTAGATAATATTTTAAAAAATTCACCCTTGGGCCTCCCTATAACTTTTTGGCAATATCATCACCTTCATTTTATACATGAAACAGGAGTTTAGAAGATGGATGACTAAGTAAATTTGAGGAATCCTTATATACAGTTTATCAGCCCCATTTTTATTTAGCACCAGTGGTCTAAATCATTCTTTTAATGGCCCAAATTGGGCACCAAAGTCCATCCTATTCCAGCCCCCATGAAAACCTCTACATAAGTATCCCAATTCATGGTTGGGTGGTATTTTTTCTGATAATGTTTTTTTTTTTAATTTTCCAAATACACACAAAGATAGCTTTCAATATTCACCCTTGCAAAATCTTGTGTTACAAATTTTTCTCCCTCCCTTCACCTACCCCCTCTCCTAGACAGCAAGTAAATCAATATATATTGAACATGTGCAATTCTTCTATACATATTTCCACATTTATCATGCTGCACAAGAAAAATCAGATCAAAAAGGAAAAAAATGAGAAAGAAAAAATTAAGCAAACAACAAAAAAGGTGAAAATACTATTCTGTGATCCATATCCAGTCCCTGTAGACCTCTCTCTCTCTCTGGATGCAGATGGCTCTCTCCATCCCAAGTCTACTGGAACTGCCTTGAATCACCTCATTGTTGAAAAGAGGCAAGATTATCAAAGTTTATCATCATATAATCTTGTTATTATTATGTACAATGATCTCTTGATTCTACTCACTTCACTTAACATCAGTTTGTATAAGTTCTCCAGGCCTTTCTGAAATCATCCTACTCATCATTTCTTATAGAACAATAATATTCCATTATATTCATAAACCATGACTTATTTAGCCATTCCCCAACTGATGGACATCCACTCAGTTTCCAGTTCTTTGCCACTTTATACCCACACTTTTCCCCTTTTTTATGATCACTTTGGGATACAGACCCAGTACAGACATTGCTGGATTAAAGGATATACACAGTTATATAGCTCTTTGGGCATAGTTCCAAATTTCTCTCCAGAATGGTTGGATCAGTTCCCAACTCTACCAACAATGCATCAGTGTCCCAGTTTTCCAACATGCCCTCCAAGATTTATCATTATCTTTTCTTGTCATCTTATTCCATCTGAGAGGTATGTAGTAGTACCTTAGAGTTGTCTTAATTTGCATTTCTCTAATCAATATAATGTAGAACATTTTTTCATATGACTAGAAATGATTAATTTTTGTCTGAAAATTGTCTATATCTTTTGATCATTTATCAATTGGAGAATGGCTTGTATTCTTGTAAATTTGAGTCAATTCTCTATATATTTTAGAAATGAGGCCTTTCTCAGAACACTTGGATGTAAAAAAAAATTCCCTCAGTTTTCTGCTTATCTTCTAATCTTGGCTGCATTGGTTTTGTTTGTGCAAAACCTATTTAATTTAAAATAATCAAAATTATCCATTTTGCATTTCATAATGTTCTCTAGTTCTTCTTTGGCCATAAATTCTTTCTCCACAGATTTGAGAGGCAGAGTATCCCTTGTTCTAAATTTCTTATGGTATCACCTTTTATATTTAAATCATGAACTTGTTTTGACCTTATTTTGGTATAGAGTGTTAGGTATTAATCAATGCCTAGTTTTTGCCATATTATTTTCCAATTTTCTGGCAATTTTTGTCAGATAGTGAGTTCTTATTCCAGAAGCTGGGCTCTTTGGAGTAATCAAGCACTAGGTTACTATAGTTATTGACTATTGTGTCTTGTGAACCTAATCTATTGTACTGATCAACTATTCTATTTCTTAGCTAGTACCAAATGGTTTTGATGACTGTTGCTTTATAATAAAGTTTTAGGTACAGTGAGGTAGACAGTATCTTTTCAATGATACCTAGTAGAGATTAACAATGGAATGTATGTATAATGTATATGCAAATACAATCTAAACAGTGTAGACTATGGAACTTAATAGACCAGGAGAAGGATCTTCTTTACCCACAATAGTATGGCGTACCTCAAATTTACTTAGAAAATTATATTTTAACATTATTTATGCTCTACTGTATTTTTATTTATTTTGTTAAGTATTTCCCAACTATATTTTAAGCTGGTTTGGACTGCATTCAGAGGTATTGCAGGTTGCATATTTGCCACCATTGATCTAGATTACTTAAGATAAAATATTACTTCTGGAAAAATTTAGATAACTGAAGGAAAAAAATGGGTTATAGGTACAGGTCTGCTGGAGCCAGATAAGCAACTCAGAGAGAGCTGACAAATTTTCTGTGTGATCATTTGCACCTTGAAAATAAATCAAGGCTTGATTTATTATTTTGTTGATTTCTAGACTTAAGAAAGTGATTGAAAAAAATGTTAATAATGTAAATAGTACTTTAAAATATACTCTGTTTTCAGAGAAATGATTGATCAACATTTACCTGCATATTCCTATTCACAGGCTTTTAATTATCCAGATAGTAGCTTCAATTCTCCATTTTATTTTGTGCTGTGTAGACACAGGGTGGCCACTGATTCCAAACTTTTGGAGTTCTACCATACTATCAGATCTCTCCCCCTTTCCTTGAATTCTGTTCTCTTTGTCTCCCCAAAGTGTTTGCCTTGGTTAAAGATAGAAATGAATTAAAATTAATTTTGTTTGGAGACATTCTCAAGAATTTTCAATACCTTTCATGATATGGAGGCAGTGGTGCTTAATGTAACTAGTACTAGATTTTTGGAGGATCTGGATTTGAATCCTGAGTGATATGAGTTCTGTTCTGGTTAATTTTTGTCATCTTCAAGGATGTTAGGGAGTTAGATTAATTGACTTCTAAGTTCTCCTTCAGCTAGATGGAATAATAATAGAGTGTTGGATTTGTCTCCAGGAAGACGAATTCTTCTTCAAACACTTGTACCCTGGACAAATCACTTAACCTGTTTGTCTCAATTTGTAAAATTTGTAAGAAGCCTCTATTTATAAAATGGAGCTAATATTAGCATCTACCTCTACTGTGAAGAACAAATGAAATTACATAAATAGCACTTTACATACCTTTAAACATTAGCTATTATTATTGGGGACAGGAATCAATCAATCAATCAAAGAGCATTTATTAAACACCTACTCTTTGTGGAAAGCTAGGTGACAAAGTGGATAGATCACTGGGACTGGAGTCAATAAGATCAGAATTCAAATTTAGCCTCAGACACTTTCTAGCTGTGTGACCCTTGGCAAGTCACTTAACTCTATTTGCCTCAGTTTTCTCATCTGTAAAATGAACTAGAGAATTAAATGGCAAACTACTCCGGTATCTCTTGTCAAAAAAACAAAACAAAACCAACAACAACAACACAAACAAGGTCATGAAGAGTTGGACAAAGCTGAACAATATCAGCTAGATATTGTGCTAGGCACCAGATCCTGAGTTTTAATCTGGTTCACTTTCTAATACATTATCTACTATATGAATCATTTGAGGTCTCTGTGGGCCTCAGTTTTCTCCTTTCTAAAATTTGGGGGTGTGACTAGCATTAGATCATCTTTAAGGTTCCTTTCAGCTGTGATTTATTTGGAAGAAGTGGGGATGGAAGAATGTCTAGATCTGTGATTTCATCCATACAGGGTACACCTGTCAGGAAATCTCCATTCACCAACACAGAATGGCAAATGATCTGACTTTGTACCTTTAAAGACCAAGAGATTAAACGATTTACCCATGATCACACAACTCATTGGTGTCAGAAGTAGGATCTGCCCAGTTCATTCCTCTAGCCACCATGCCCATGGGATTCTCTTCCAGTAGCAGCATTCTGTTCTAAACATGAGATGGTATTATTCTAGTTGTTTGTCACATATCCCCAATAGAATATAAGCTCTCTAAGGGCAGGCACAGTTGTTTCATTTGCCCTTAAAAGCACAGTGCTATGGCATTTGTCCATGTCTGATTCTTTATGACCTATTTGGGATTTTCTTGGCAGACATACTGTGGTTTGCCATGTCCTCCTCTAGTACATTTTACAGGTAAGGAAACTAAAGTAGACAGAGTTAAATGACTTGTCCAGGATTCTACCGCTAGTAAGTTTCTGAGGCTGGATTTGAACTTCCAAACATGAGTCCTCCTGATTCTAAGCCTACTATTCTACCCACTGTGCAACCTAGCTGCTCTTATTAAATGCTTGTTGATTGATTGTTGCCTTCAAGTTCACAGCCTTTGGCTTTCTTTATATTGCCTGTTTGTGATGCATTTTGAGAAATGTGAATGAAATTGAATGGAATATTTTATTGAATGCTGCAGTCCTTCCAAATCTTCAAATCTTTATTTTCCCTTCTTTGTTTTCTTCTTGGGATTTCCACAGTGTTCTGCTGGATAGCTGTCTGGTGGATGTTGCTGACTCCAGCTGGATTGGAGTAGGGGGGATCAACACCCAGGAGTCTTCTCCAGAGGTACAAAGTCCTTTCATGGTTGCATTTATGAAATGGGCCAAGACAGACAGGCTGGAGTAGAGAAACAGATCCCTATTGTTGGATCTTTGATTCTGAAGGGCTTAAGTCAATGTTACTTTTGCTTATGGTCAATTTTACCTGAAGAGGAACAAACAGCTCCAGGAAGGAGATCGTGCAAGGCTTTAGCCAACTATGGCCGGCTGACCCTTTTAAAGTATTCAACACCTACTCTTTGCTAGATAAAACTGTGCTGTCTTTTTTTTCTTTATTAAAGGTTTTTATTTACAAAGCATATGCATGGGTAATTTTTCCAATATCGACCCTGGCAAAATCTTTTGTTCCAAATTTTCCCCTTCTTCCCCCCTACCTCCTCCCCTAGCTGACAGGTAGTCCAAAACATGTTAAATATGTTGAAATACATTTTAATCCAATATATGTGTGCATATTTATATAGTTATTGTTGCATAAGAAAAATCAGATCAAGAAGGAAGAAAAAGAAAAACTGAGAAAGAAAACAAAATATAAGTAAATAACAACAGAGAGAATGAAAATGCTGTGTTGTGGTCCACACTCTGTTCCCAAGGTTTTCTCTCTGGATGTAGATAGCTCTCATCTGCACAAGTGGGATTGGTTTGAGTCATCTCAATGTTGAAGAAGGCCACATCCATCAGAATTGATCATCATATCATATTGTTGTTGAAGTATACAACGATCTCCTGGTCCTGCTCATTTCACTTAGCATCAGGAAAACTGCTTGCTTACTGAGCCAACATTCCCAAAAATATGGGAATCTGATTGTAAATTGTAAAGCTCCTCATAAGCTTGAATTACTATTAGCATTTATTTATCATCTGAGAATCGGTTCACAGAGAGTGAACCTTGAAGGGTTTTAGACAAGTAGTTGGCCAGATAGATTGCCTCAGCTGGAGTCCAGATCAAGGCCGCTCCTTATACCTTCAATTCAGGGGATGCTGGCTTCTAGCTCCAATGTTATAATCACCAGAAATGACCCACAGGCCCCAATAGTTACGTAGACTTCTCTGCACCATCTCACAGGAATTCCAAATAGACTCCTTTTTGAGAATTTACAGAATGTAAGGTCAGAAATTTAATGGGCTGAGATGATGATAATTCAATTTTTTTAAATTGCTGACTCATTCTACCTGTGCAGATGACGAAGCATTAACTGACAGTAGTTTCTTATCTAGCATTCTTGGACTCAAAATGTCAGACCTGGGAGGGGGATTAGAGGTGATACAGGACAATAGGGTCAAAAAAAGAAATATGGGCCACAAAAACCACATGTGAGGATCCCTGCGGGCTTGACTCAGTTTTTAAATGTAATACCCATATTTTATTATATTTCCATTTATTTGTTAAATAGTTCTCCATAACAGTTTTTTCTTATTTTAAATCTAATTTATTTATTTAATATTTCCTGCTGTTACATTTAAAACATTTTTTTAATTTTTTTAAGTTTTTGAATTCCAGATTCTCCCCTTTATTCCCACCCCCAGGCCTCACAAAGAAACCACATGCTAAATTGTGCAAAACATTCCATAAAAGTCATGTTGTAAAAGAAAACATAGATCTCCTACCCTAAAAAAAAACCCTAAAGAAAAATAAAGTGAGAGAGAGAGGAGAGAGAGAAAAAAAAGGGAGAAGAGAAAGAGAGAGGAGAGAGGAGAGAGACAGAAAGGGAACCAGAGAGAGAGAGAGAGAGAGAGAGAGAGAGAGAGAGAGAGAGAGAGAGAGAGAGAGGAGGAGGAGGAGGAGAGAGAGAAAAGAAAGGGAGGAGAGAGGGAGAAAGAGAAACATACATACACACAGACAGAGACAGAGACAGAGAAGGAGAGAGGGAAGAGAGAATGAATGCTTCCATTTGTATTCAGACAGAGATCTCCCACTCTAATTAAAAAACGAGAGAGAGAGAGAGAGAGAGAGAGAGAGAGAGAGAGAGAGAGAGAGAGAGAGAGAGAGAGAGAGACAGAGAGACAGAGAGAGACAGAGAGAGACAGAGAGAGAGAGAGAAGAAGAAGAAGAAGAAGAAGAAGAAGAAGAAGAAGAAGAAGAAGAAGAAGAAGAAGAAGAAGAAGAAGAAGAAGAAGAAGAAGAAGAAGAAGAAGAAGAAGAAGAAGAAGAAGAAGAAGAAGAAGAAGAAGGAGAAGAAGAAGAAGAAGAAAGGGAGGGAGAAAGGGATAGAGGGAGGGAAGGAGGAGAGAATGAATGCTTCAATCTGTATTCAGACACAATCAGGTTCTTCTCAGGGTAGGGCTAGGATTTTTCATCCTAAGTCCTTCAGAATAGTCATGGATCATTGTACGAGTGAGAATAGCAGTCATTCAGTTGGTCATTCTAGAATATTGCTATTACTTTGTATATAGCACATTTCACCTTGCTTGAGTTCATGAAGGACGTTCCAGGTTTTGTCTCCAAGAGCATTCTGCTCACCACTTCCCATAGAACAACAATATTCCATGAGAGTCATTGATTCAGCCATTCTCCAATTGCTGGGCCTCCCCTCAATTTCCAATTGTTTGTGTGAAGAAGAAAGCCGCTATAAATATTTTTTGTACATATAAATCCTCTTCCCTGCCCCACTTTTAAAATCTCATTTGTTACTAATACTAATAGTGATATTAAGTCAAAGGATACATATGAATTTATAATTTTTAGACATGTATCATATCTTTTGATCATTTATCAATTTCCCCCTTACATTTTAATCTAATTTGGGGGCATTTGGGATTGTTATGAGCTTTGAAGTCTGAGGGCTGATACCTCTGACCTAGTACAACTCTCTCATTTTGCAGATGGAGTATTGAGACCTCAGAGAGAAACAGAATATCCCTGGTCAAGGTCACATAATAAATTAGTAGCAGAAGAAGGATAAGACACTGAGTCTTTTGATACTTGGTCTGAGACTCTTTCCAGCACCCCATTCTTTAGTCCAGCTGCTTTCTTCCAAAGCTCTGTCTGGCTGAGTTCTGAATGCTTGAAAGCAAGCATTTCAAATGGAAATAATTCATCTTTTAAAAAAATCTTCTGAGCAAAGATAACTTTCCTAAATTTTATTTCGCCAACTCCATTCCACTCTAATATTCCTCTCCATTTGGGGCTGCCTCAGACAAAGTGATTTTCCTATTCTAGGGGTTCTTAACCTGAGATCTTTTTAAAAATATATTTTGATAGATGTGTTTTAATGTGTTTGATGTCTTTTATAATCTGTTGTATTTTATTTTATTCATTTTAAACCATAATTCTAGCTTAGCCTAGTGTAGTCTTTCAAGACTACACATTAACCAGATTTCTCAAGGGATTCAGGATAGAACACAGTTTAAGAATTCCTTTTTTAATATCTATTTCTCTTGGTTTTATTAATGGTACCACAGGAGGAGGCCGAGGACGCTGGCACTGGAGGTAAGATTCGCTGTCCTAAATGATGTCCCATAATGACTCTTAAGGCTCAGTGAAGACTTTCTCTCTTCATGAGTCTATGTCCTCCTATTTTCCTGCAAAGATCCTAAATCCTGGTCAAAAGGGGAAAATCCTAGCGCAGGCAGACCAAAGAGGCAAAACGTGGAATAATTGCCTCCTCTCACTTTTTCCTCTGATGCAGAGGTGAAAGAATCATTGTATCCCTCTTAAGAGCAGTGTGGTGCAATGGAAAACGCCCTGAATTTGGATTAGGGGACCTATGAGCCACTTGCTATCTATTCAATTGTGGACATGTCCCTTACCTTATCTAACCTCAGTTTCCTCATCTGTAAAATCACAGTGAAGTAGATGATACCTAAGGTTACTTCTGGATAAAAATCAACAAGCCAGTTTAATTTTTTCACTTTACAAATGAGGAAACTGAGGTGAGATCCAAACCTAGGTCTCCTCTGACTCCAGAACTGGTACTTTGATCAAGAAGCTTTCCTCTTTTACAATCTGTATTCAGACACAATCAGGTTCTTCTAAGGGTAGGGCTAGGATTTTTCATCCTAAGTCCTTCAGAGTAGTCATGGATCATTGTACTAGTGAGAATAGCAGTCATTCAGTTGGTCATTCTAGAATATTGCTATTACTTTGTATACAGCACATTTCACCTTGCTTGAGTTCATGAAGGATGTTCCAGGTTTTGTCTCCAAGAGCATTCTGCTCACCACTTCCAGGATTACTATGGACTTAGAGGTTTGGCCAATGGAAACTTTCACAGGGTGTGCATTTTCTAGGTTTTTTACTTCCCCTCTAGATGGGGGAATCTTTGTTCCATTAGGCTGTTTAAATGATGAGCCACCCAGGTTGGAGCTGGGGAGAATGCAATCAGCAGAGCTAATATGAGAGAAGCTCCACAGGTTCCATGCTTCATTCATAGGCCATTTTCCTCCGGGCCAAAGGCTTCATTGGGATCTTAATTCCCATTGATTAGCCACAATCTGAGAATTATCTGATCCTGCATTTGACATTTACAATCTGTGGGACTTTAGGCCTGGAACCTCTCTGTGCCCTAAAGAAGCATACAATCTGCAGGGGCTGGACTTAGGGATAAGACAATACCGCAAATAAGTATTTCAGAAAAATTGAAGAAGAGAGAATTCTAACGGCCAGGAAGTATCAGGGAAGGTTTCAAGGAGAGCATGAGCATGAGCAGAAAGCATGAGCAGAGTAGAGCAGAAAAGAAGGCAAGGATTTTACAAGGACCATAAGATTTTGAGCCAGATAAGTAACCTTAGGTTTTCTTGTATAACTGGCTCATTTGGCAGAGGAGGCCCAGTTTGGGGAAGTATCCTGCTAAGGATTATATATCTGGTGAAGAAAAGAACCAGGATTTGAATCTAGGTCCACCATTCTTTCCAATTGGAAAGGCCATTAGTATAGCAAGCTGTGAGCTTGGGTTGAATTCCGTAATCAATAGAAATCCAATCGAGATTTCTGAGCAGGGTATGGTCCAAGTGACAAGTGAAAATTGGACTGATAAATTGTAGGATGAATTAGAGGAGGAAGGTTTGGTTGGAATTAACTCCACTCAAATCATCAATCAATAAACATTTATTAAGCACCTACTATGTGCCAGGCATTATGTTAAGTGCTGGTGATAAATGAAGTAAAAGACATCCCTGCCCTCAAAGAGCTGTCTAATGGGGAGACAATGAGCAAACACATAAATACGAACATGCGATATAGAAGATAAATAGGAAATAAGTAACATGGGGAAGACACTAGAATTAATGGGGATTGGGGAAAGCTGCCTATAGAAGGTAAGGTTTTAGTTGGGATTTAAAGGAAGACAGGGGAACCAGAAGAAAGAGCAGAAGGAGAGCATTCCAGACTGGGGAATGGCCAGAGAAAATGCCCAGAGCAGAGACATGGAGAGTCTTGTTAATGAAACAGCCAGGAGGCTGGGACACTGGATTGAAGAGTAGGTTGGGGGAGTCAGGTTTAAAGAAAACTGAAAAGGTAGAAGGGGGTTAGTTTATGAAGGGCTTTGAATGCCAGGGTTTTGTATTTGACCTTAGAGGTGAGAGGAAACCACTGGAGTTGATTGAGTTGGGGTGTGTGTGATATGTTTGGACCTGAGTTTTTGGAAAATCACTTTAGTGGCTGAATGGAGGATGGATTGGAGTGGAAGAGATTTGACAGGAGACTACCCCTAAGATATTATAATAATCCAGATGTAGGATGATGAGAGCCTTCACTAGAGCGGGGTCAGTGACAGAGGAGAGAAGAGGAGCACATTCAAGAGATGCTACAAAGGCAACATCGACAGGCCTTGGCAACAGCTTGAGAGGGATGGTGAGAGTAAGTGAGAAGTCCAGGATGATACCTAGTTTGTGAGCTTGAGAGATGGAAGGATGGTATTGTCCTCTGCAGTAGTAGGAAAGGCAAGAGGGAGAGTTTAGGAGGAAAATACTGATTTCTATTTTGGACATGTTGAGTTTAAGATGTCTGCTGGACATCTAGTTTGAGATACTTGAAAAGGCTGTTGGAGATGTGACACTAGAGATCACCAAAGAGACTGGAAGACAGGTAGATTTGAGAAGTATCAGCACGGAGGTGGTAATTTAATCCATTAAATAATCCAGGGATTACTTAACTAAACTTCTTCAAAATCTTGTGGTGATACTAATTAATCAATTTGCCAATCAAAGGCATTTATTAAACAATTGAAATGAGCAATTTAATTTTGTGTTAAATGCAGGATATACAAAATCAAAACTAAACAGTCCTTATCCTCAAAAAGCTAATACTCTAATGAGCAAGAAAGGCATATGTAAAATACAAACAAAGCAGACACCTTGCATAGAAAATAACTAGAGGCTGAGGGTATTCTTACAAAAGGTGGTATGAAAACTAAGGAAACCAAGAGGAAGCCTCCTAGACCTGCAGGAAAGTCGGTGCAAGGTCCTAGATGTGGAAGAAGAGAGTTACGTGTGTTCAATAGCAAACAAAGTATGGTTGTGTCAACTGGAGATCACCAGAGAGAATGGAAGACAGGTAGATCTGAGAATCAGCAGCATAGAGTTGGTAATTTAATCCATTAAATAATCCTACTCTGCTGAGAAGTAGAAAGAACTTTAAATGTCGAATAGATGAACTTATATTTGATCTTAGTGGGAGTAAGAAACTACCTGAATCTGTTGAGTAGAGGAGTGGTCTAGTTAAACTTGCCTTTTAAGAAAATCATTTTGGTTATTGGCAGGAGGATTGGAATAGGAAGACAATTGGGACAAGAAAACCCGATATAGGAGGGTATTATAATTGTCCAGGGCTGAAACCTAGAAAGATAAGATCAAATGTAGAGAGAGAGAAAAAAAACAGTAAGATTTGGTAACTGATTGGAATAATAGATGATACTGATTTTTCATATCTGGTTGGTTGGGGAAATGATGCTATCTTTGACAAAACCAAGACAATTCAGAAGGGTGGTGAGTTTTTGGGGAAAGATGTTGAGTTCTGTATTGGATATGTTGAGTTGAATATATAATCAGTGATATGGACTGGTGCTCAAGAGAGAGACTAGAACTATATATATACATATATATATAATATGTAAAACATATGTATATTATTATATACACATTCATAGATATACATACACACATGTATATTATATATGTATATATACATATGCACATGTATATATTTGTATGTATGTGGGGGACATACATATTATATATATATATATATACATATATATATATATATATATATATATATATATATATATATATATATATATATATACAATCTGTATATGAATGGTGATTGAAACCATAAGAAATGATGAGAAAGCCAAATGAAGGAGGGTAAAAAGAAGAGGAGACAGTTTAGGACAGAGATTTGGGGTAAATACAAGTTAGTGTAAAAGGAAAAGGAGACTGAGAAGGAACAACCAAAAAGATAGGAGAAACAATAGAGAACGGAATCAGAGAAAGTCAAGGGTGTCAAATGTTACAGAGAAGTTGAGAAACAAGGGACTGAGAAAAGAATGTTGGATTTTACAATTAAGAAGACATCATTGGTAACTTTAGAAAATGAAGTTTCAGTTGAGTGATGAAATCAAGTCAGATTGTAGAGGGTTTAGAAGTAAGAGGAGAGAAAGTGGAATTACTAAGTGTAGATGGCTTTTTCAAGGAGCTTGATTAATAAAGGAAGGATAAATAAAGATGGCAGGATTGGTAGGATTTATTGCGTTTTTTTAAAAGTCAAAGTTAACTAACTGTCTCTCTAAATTTTGGCTTTGTTTGAGGGCAACAGTGAAAGAGCAAGTAGATAGAGAGCAATTTAAGGTTATAGACCAAGAGGGAATCATACTTGGGTCAATCAGCTAGAGAAAACAGGAAATGGGATCAAGTGTGTCTGTAGAAAGGTGGACCTTGGCGAGGAGAAGGACCACTTCATCAGAGATTAAAGTAAAGGATGAAATAGCCAAGAATGGGTTGAAATGTTTCTTTCCAGGAAAAAGGAAAGTCATTTTTATTTTTGTCTTCCTATAGGATTTTATATATTTGCCTGAGCAGCAGCAGAATAACATTTTCCTTGAAAATCTAATTTTCACAGAACATGGGAAATATAATATGAGACCTGCCCTTTGAGTCTCCTTCCCTGTTCTCTCTCAATTCCTTAGAGAAGATTCCCTTTCAGCTGAAAGGTTCTTGTTGGTTTGGGTTTCAGCACCATCTGCTGACCTGTGAAGGCTCTGCTGAGGAGACCTTCAGTTCCTCTGGGTAATTGAAATGGATACACTTCCCAATCATAGCTGGCATATAGCCCATTAGTTGGTGGGTTACAATGTGCTTATTCTGATCTTATTATACAGTTAATTGTTAGAGCCTTAACTAGGGTGAAATGAAAGGGGTGACTGTCCTTTAGGGTGTTCCCTGGACTAGGGCATCAAACTTGATAGTTTTTTAAAATTTTTTCAAACTTGGTAGTTATTGACATGAAAATAAATTACCATTCCATGTCCTAGCAGAATTCCATAGTCAAAAATTTTCTGAGTCAGAAGGGAGATCAGAAAAACCATTGGGTAACAAATCCATATTTCATTGAGAATCTCCCTCTTCAACATGCCCAAAAAGTGAGTTTTCAACATCTGTTCAAGGACTTCTGGTGAAGGAGACCCTGAGGAAACCCATTCTCCTTTTGGATGTTTTTTTTAATTTTTAGGAAGTTGTTCCTTGCATCTTGTCTCAACATACCTAATTGTGGTTTCTACCCATTTTTCCAAATCTGTTCTTGGAACCAAGCAAACATACATAGCACATAGTGGGCACTGAATCAATGTGTAATTAATCACATCCCTCTGAAGCCTCTCCTTCTTCTAGATTGAGCATCCAGGTTCCTTTAACTGGCCCATCATAGGGTAGGAACTTGGAGTCCTCCACCATCTTAGTTACCCTTCTCTGGATCTTCTTCAGCTTAGGGATATTCTTCCTAAAATGTGGTACTCAGAACTCAATACAATATCCAGATGCAGTCTGATCAGAGCTGGGTACAATGAATCTCCCATCTCCCTAGTTAAGTCTTTCCTAATGTAAACCAGGCATATGTATTTATGTTTGGTTCCTTCTCATTGTTGACTCATAGCTTGCAACCCATTAGTATCCCCGGATAACTCTCAAACTAACGGTGTTTTTCCCATGTTTTAATTATGAAGCTGAGTTTTTGAATTCATATTTAATTCTTTAAATTTCACCATATTTGACTCAACCCAATGTACTAGTATCTCTAGGTCTTTTTGGATCTTGACTGCCATTTAGTAAGTTAGCTATCCTTCCAAGCTTCATGCCATCTGCAAATCTGATAGCCGTGACGTCTGTGTCTTTAAGCAGTCAACCAAAGCCATATCAAACAGCAGAGATTCCTGGGAGCATGCCATTGGACACTGAGTCATTAATGATGAATCCTTGTGTCCAACTATTCAACCAAATCCACCTACACTGATTATTTCCCAGCCTGTGTCTTTCCATCTTGTCCATAAGAATATCATAAAATATCTAGTCATAGACTTTTCTAAAGTATAGGTAAATTGTATCTATATGAAAGGCAGTGTTGTATAATGGTTCCAGAGCTGGTTTTTTCAAAGTTAGGAAGACCAGGGTTCAAACCCTTTTTGTGACATATACTAGGTAAGGGACTCAGGGCAAATAACTCAACTTCTCAGTGCTTTATATTTTGCTTTCTCAGGTGCTAAACTGTACTGGGAGAGAGAGTTTCATCACTAATAGCTCCTTATATTTGGCAAATCACAGGTCTAGTCTCCATCTCTGTTCCTGTAGCACCCCCCAGATCTACCAAGTCATTAAAAAGGGGAAGGAAGTTGGATGTGTTGCTTTGATGAAGCCATTCTGATTCTTTGTGATCACTATTTCTTTCTCTCAATTTAAAATCAACCATTTCTTTAATAATATATTTTGACTTTTTTTCTAGTAATTCAAGCCAAGTTCCTTGTTCTACCATCTATAGATTCTACTTCTCTCTCTTTTTAAAACATTCAGGTGCTGTTTGATTTTTCTAGTATCACAGCATTTCTCTCTTCATAGTGTTTAGAACTCAATGATAATCACTCAGGTATCATATCTGAAGGGTTTTCCAGCCACCTGCAATGTAGTCATTTGGGTTGGATGACTAGAATCCATCAGGGGCTGCTAGGTGCTTTTTCACCATTTCCCTACTAATTATGTGTATTAAATCACAACCATTTTTGTCCCTTCTAGTTTAAAAGATCATTCTTCTTATTAAAATAAACAACAGAAAAAAACTGAGCATCTCTGCCTTCTCTCCATCATCCATTAGTATTGCCCCATCCTCAAAAGTAGTAGTACTATCCCTTCTTTCATCCCACTCTCTCCCCAGATTCAGCTTTAAAAATCCTTTTCCTCTTTTTTTTAACTTTCCTTGTTAATCTCATCACATCCTGACTTTTGTACTTCCTTCAGATATATATCACTATTTTGTACTCAGTTTGTTTTCTGCCTCCTTTTCATCTGTCTGTCTGTCTGTTTCTGTTTCTCTCCTCTCTTTCTCCACCCTTCCTTTCTCTTTCTGTCTCTCTGTCCCTTTCTTTCTCTGCCTCTCTCTGTCTCTGTCTTCCTGTCTTTATCTCTGTCTCTTTCTCTCTCTGTCTTTCACCTTCCCTTTGTATCCATATTGTCTATTTAAATGTTTCCTCTCTTTTTTTCTTCTTCAATAGAATTGCTTGTTTTGATGCCTTCTGAGTTTTTTTTTTCTTTGAGCTTTTCATCCTCCTTTGCTTGCTTGTTTGGTTGTTTTCCCTCAGTAGCAGATGGACTCTGCGATCAAGACAAACACAAATGACCACCTGGGCCCTGACAGAATGCCAGAATCTCAGAGCTGGAAGAGCTATCAAAGGTTCTCCATCCTCTTCTAGACTAAATGTTTTCTGCCCAACATTGCTGGTAAACTGTCGTTGAACTTCTGCTTGAAGAACTGCAGTGAGAGAGCCCACTGACCTCTGGAGAAGCCTCTTCGACTTCTGAGCTCCTCTCATTGTTAGGAAGATTTTCCTTATATCAAGCCTAAATCTGCCTCCCACTTCTGCCCTATAAGGCCAGGTGGAGCAAGGATCATCCTTCTGCATGAGACCACTGGTTCCTCACGTCTTGTGTCCTGTGTCCTGGACTTGAAATTAGGAAGTTTAAATCTATATGATCCTGGGCAATTTACTCAATTTACTCTGTCTTGGTTTACTTATTTATAAAATAGGATAATAATAGTACCTACCTCACAGAGTTATCAGGAAACTCCAACAATAAAACATGTAAAAGATTCTGAAAACCTCAAAGATATAGTTATTATTACTCTTCTCACTGTTGCTGTTATTCCATAGAGCAGGTTGACACATACTTGGGACTAAATTCCCACAATTCCCTCAACAGAAATTCTCATATGGTGTAGTCTCCAGATTCCTTACCTTCCTGGTCAGCTTCTTATAGTTACTCTTTCTCAAGTATAATGTACAGAACTGAATACGGGGCTCTAACTTAGAGCCTGACCAGTGCAAAGAACAATAGGACTATTTATTGCCTCTTCCATTCTGTGCACAGTGTTCCCTCTAATTTTGCGTAGGTCAGTATTAGCTTTGCAGTCATATAATAGTGTTGTATTTGTAATTTGTGGTCCACCATTTAGGTCACTGTCATAGTAAGAGCTGTGTACTCCACCTACTGATAGAGTGGTGAAGAGCTGCAGAGGAACATAATAAAAGCTGACCCCCCAGAATCATTAAATCTTTAGCCTAAAAACTGCTTTATCCCTGGGTTTTGCTGTTCAGCATTTGGGTTGTACAATTCAACTTGACAAATCTTTCCTGAATGGTGACCGTGTTGCCAGCTAACCCTTTGCTAGTCCCCATGGGAGATAACAGAGGAGCAAGATATAGGGTTCCCGTCTTTTGGGGATCTTTCAATCTGGTTTGGATGAAAAAGCTCCCAATGTCTGATTCGTTTGAGGAACCACACAAGATGACAATAAAGGGCTCAACTTTGTTAGAATGTAAACCCCTTGAAATTAGGGATTGTTCCATTCTAGTATTTGCATCTTGGATTCCTAACATGGTGGCCAGGGTATAGTAAACACTTAATAAATGTTTGTGGGGGTGGGCAGTTAGGTGGCACAGTGGATAGAGCACTAGCCCTGAAGTCAGGAGGACTTGAGTTCAAATTTGGTCTCAGACACTTAACACTTCCTAGTTGTGTGACCCTGGGCAAGTCACTTAACCTCAATTGCCTCAGCAAAAAAAAAAAAAAAAAAAAAAAAAAAAAAAAGAAAGAAAGGAAGGAAGGAAGGAAGAAAGAAAGGAAGAAAGAAAGAAAAATTTTTAAAAAATGCTTGTGGATTGATTGTATAAAAGCAGCAAGATGACTTAAAAGGATGAACTTTGTAATAGTATTAACCAAAACTGCCCAATAACAGAATGATCTGCTTCATGAAAGACAGAGGCTTAATAAATGTTTATTGATTGGTTGATTGACAAGACACTTGTCTCATGTCTGTATAATTCACATACTCAAGAAAGAGAACGGAGAGCTACTTGTTGTCAAGAGAATTGTCTGGGCTGGGAGGCTGGGCAGAGTCCGTTCTGATTCTGAGATCCTGTGACGGTTTTGCTTTTTGGGGGGGGATCTATATCTAAGATCCTGAATCTAAGTAGCATGGAAGGAAAGTGGCTCAGGGGCTCCTGGGTTCTAGCTAGATTTCTTATGCTCAGATAGCTTCTTTTCATATAAATCCTAGGGAGGAGAATTCAATTCAATTTAATCCAAATTAAACAAATGAAAACAGCTCCTGCTCTCAAGGAGTTTACAGTCTACTAGAAGACATGTAAATAACATGTTTGTACAAGAGATACAGGATCAATTGAAGATGACCAGGAAGGACTTCTTGCAGAATCCAGAGAATCCAGGAAGTGGAAGAAGAGAGTTCTAGGCATGGGAAACTAGGGACAAAGAATGCTAGGGGTGATATTAGGACCGATTTAGAAAGTCTTCATGGATATGAATCCAGACAGAGTTTATTTCTGGGAGCTCCAGCCACGGGACCACCGATGTCTTTCTATATAAAGGGAACCATTACCAGCAGCTGCCACCATGTCGCATCTCACATGATTCTGTGTTTCTTGTTACAGTCTCTGGGGTCCTGGCCTTTGCTTGAGGCTCTGAGGCCTCTTGTGCCATGTCTAAGCAAAGCCGAGATGTGGAGTTAGATCGCCTGGTCCAAGACAAGCCGCTTAGCCACAGGACCCCCCATGCTGCTTCCCAAAACATAGCCGAGCATCTCCCTAATGTGCCCAGCTACCGGTACCCCACCACCCGCATCCCTGTCCTCATCAACAGGAGGACGGGGGTGTCGAAGCCCAGTTTCGTGAAGGAGGCAAAGAGCTCAGTCCGCCGTTTAGGTAGTATGACCCTTCCCTTGCATGGCAGCCCTATAGGGATGGTAGCGCATGCCAGCTTTGGTATCTGCATGTTCTCAGCTGTGCCCTCCTTAGCAGTGTCGTGCCAGGTCCTTGGAGTGGTCTGCTTGCCTGGGATGTGGACGTGCTCTGTGAGCTAGACTTGTGCTTCTGGGGGAGATGGGCAAGGGGTGTGCCAGCCGGAATGGGGGGCAAAGGTTGGTGGGTTTGTTTCTGGCGGATTGAAAAATTAAGTGAATGATGTAAGTAAATATAATAGGTAGAATAAGTAAATAACTAAGTGAATAATGTAAATGAATATAGATAAAATAAGTGAATAATTAAGTGGATGATGTGAGTATAGGTAAAATAAGTGAATAATTAAATGAACGATGTAAGTGAATATAGATAAAATAAGTAAAAAACTAAGTAATATAAATGAATATAGATAAAATAAGTGAATATTTAGGTGAATAAAATAAAATATCTAAGATTACAAAGGAAACCAATTATATGGAAACAATTATCAAAATATCAAAAGAGGAAAAAAAACCCAAGCTCATGGGCTCCAAGTTAAGCACTCCCGATCTAGATTTTTAATCATGTTCCTAAAGTTTATTGGTGTGCTCAAATCAAGAAGCACCATGGGAGTGAAGGAAACTTTATTGTCCCTTCAGACCAAAACTTCTGAGGAACCTTAATAGGATTATAACAATATTTCTAAATTGTCTACTGCTTTGAAGTTTGGATGAAATTAGCATTTGATTTAATCATAGAGATCAATTAGCCCAATTTTCTCATTTTACAAATGAGGGAATTCAGGTCCAGGCAGGAGAAAGGACTATCACACAAAGAGTCAATCACAGACTCATAGATATAAAGGTGAAAAAGTGAAATTAGATGACATTAACTCAAATCTTTTCATTTTACATACGCAGTACCAAAGACCCAGAAATGCTTGGTGACTCCCTATGGTCTCATAGCTAGTAAATGCCAAAAGTGGGATCTAAGTAGGTCTCCATTGCATTGTCCATTACCCCACAAACTCAGGTCTTCTGACTTCAATTCCAACATTTTTTTCTATTGGGGAGTCTATGAACTGGGTCTTGAGCATACAGACTTCCATAATAGAAATTAGAAAGAATTTTCTAACTCTAAGATAGTTGGCTGGAACCAAGGATTTTAATCCTTAATTTAATTAAATAATTAATTTAGCATGGGACCTTCTGCTGGTTTTTGTTGGCTGTATTCTGGCCAGCACCAACCTCATTGATCTCTTTACCTACAACAAAGGCTGACAGAAGAAGCAGACCATTAACTTTAGCTTCTGATTCAAGGGGTACCACAATTCCAACATGAATTTATTAAGTATCTACTATTGTTTGCAAAAAATAGATATAGCCCAATCACCTTAGAATTTGGAATAGGTGGCACAGTGGATAGAGCACTAGCCCTGAAGTCAGGAGGACCTGAGTTCAAATCTGGTCTCAGACACTTAACACTTCCTAGCTGTGTGACCCTGGGCAAGTCATTTAGCCCCAATTGCCTCAGCAAAAAAACCCAATCTAAATAGGGTTTGTGGGCAGTATTTTATATATATATATATATATATATATATATATACACACACACATATCCACACACATATATGTATATATATATATCCATACACATATATATCCACACACATGTATATATGTCCACACACATATATATACATATGAACATATATGTATATATCTACATATACATGTCTGCATAATTATATATAGATAGATATATGTATTGATAGTTATATGTAAATAAGTATATACAAAATATGTATTTAAATATATAAATATGTATATGTTTACACATATGGAGAACAAAATTAATACAAAGGAGATATTTAGGTAGAGTTTTAGGAGAAATTAGGGGAGGGGGAGAGAAAGAGCTTTCACCTGGGGCATCAAGGAAAGCTTCACAGATAAAGTAGTGCCTGATTTGGGCCTTGAAGGAAGGAATTTCAATAGATAAAGAGGGATGGTTCACTTTATTCAAAGACCCCTCAAAAAAATCTTGTCCATGGTTGCCTGAAACATCCACCATTAGTGACATATTAATTAACATCCCATAGTGTGAATGATGTAGATGAATCATCTAAATGATGATGTGATTCTCCATAATGGGAGAGGCTGGATCCCTCTCTGTATCTGTCTGTCTGTCTCTGTGTGTATGTCTCTGTCTTCATCTCTTTCCTTTCTCCCTCTCTCTCCTTCTTTCTTTCTATTTGTGTCTCTATCTTTCTGTTTCTCTCTCTTTTTCCCCTTTTCTCCCTTTCTCCTTCTCCCTTTCTCTCTCATGTAGAGAATAGAGAGAGAGGTGCTAAAAGTGGGGAAAGAAGCCAGAATTGTGAAGTAGGACTCACCAATGCTACACTTCCAGACTTTAGAATTTGATTGTGGCTCAGCTTAGCCACTTACCCCCTTTGGTCCACCTGACAGATGCGTTGGCAAGGCGATGCTCACTGAGTGTACCTCCATTTCAGAGATTTTCTCCTGAGTACCCTGCTTTCTCATTGATAGCACCCAGAACTTTGAAACATTTTGAGCTTAGGGAAATTTGCCAAAGAAATCAAGGGAGAAAACTTCAAAATTGGGCTCCTCCAGGCAGGTCCCAGCACAACTTATTTAGAAGTGATGTAGCTCACAATCTGAGCAATAAGAGCCTCTTCCAGGTCTGGATGGAGTTTACTGTGCAAGAAACCCGATGTTTAGAGAGCAGGAAGGTGACTCTGCCAGAGGGCAAAACAAAAACAAAATTTTCACATTTTTCTCCAGGAGTGGCTCCTCTCCCCAAACAATAATTAGCACGTCCCTGGAGGCTCTGCTAAGTGAGTCCATTGGGAACTCTTTTCTCTCTGACTGTTAATTTTTTCTCTTCCTCCTCCTCCTTCTCTCCAAGTGGCTGCCACAAGAGAACACCCAGCTGTGAAAGTTGAAGATGCTGACGCCGAGAGTGAGCCCCTCCAGGTGGAGGAAGAGTCCCCAAGCCCAGTGTTGCCGCCACCATCCCCAGCCAAATCAGAAACCCTCACGGTGCCTGGCGGAGCTCCGGGAACCATCAGGTAATGGATGGTGTATAGCCAGGCTTTTCCAATTTCCTTCCCATGGCTGTGCTTTCTGACAGCCTCCTAACATCCTTGTGAAGTAAGCAGGGTAAGAAATATCATTCCCATTTGCGGAGAAAATTGAAACATGAAGAGAATCAGTAACCAGCTTTCCTTAGTCAAAGACTACAATTTGGGTTTGGTGCATGAGTGATATGCTGATATACAGTCAGCCTGGTGGGGTAAAAAAGAGCTTTGGATTTGGAATTGGAAGACTTGGATTCAAATCCAGCTCTGCTACTTATGACCCATGTGACTCTGCTCAAGTCATTAGCACTTTTCTCATCTATAAAATAAAAAGGATTTGGGAGATCTTTCCAGCTCTAAATCTCTGAACTGATGACAGATGACAGGGAGAAGGAGAAAGGGAGAAAAGGGGGAACAGAAAGAGAAACAGAAAGACAGAAATAGAAAGAAAGAAAGGGAAAATGGAAAGAGATGAAAACAGAAATACACACTGAGACAGATAGCTAGGCAGACAGATGCAGAGACAGAGTCAGAGAGAGAATCAGAGACAGAGACAGAAATAGAGAAGGGGAAAAGAGAGGGAAAGGGAGAAAGGAAAGACATAGAGACAGAAATACCCAAACACAGAAAGAGAGAGAGAGAGAAAGGGAAAAGAAAGGGAAAGAAAGAGGGGAAGAAGGAGAGAAACAGAAAAACAGAGACAGAGACAGAAATAGAAAGGAAGAAATAAAGACAGGGAAAGGGAGAAAGGAAAGAGATGGAGAGAGAGAGAGAGAGAGAGAGAGAGAGAGAGAGAGAGAGAGAGAGACAGAGAGACAGAGAGACAGAGAGACAGAGACAGAGAGACAGAGAGAGAGAGAGACAGAGAGAGAAACAGAGACAGAGAGACAGGGAGAGAAAAACACACACAGAGAGAGAGAGAGAGAGAGAGAGAGAGAGAGAGAGAGAGAGAGAGAGAGAGAGAAACACAGAAAGAGAGAGAGAAACAGAGACAGAGAAATAGGGAGAGAGAGAGAAACACACACAGAGAGAGAAAAACACAGAGAGAGAGAGAAACACACAGAGAGAGAGAAACACAGAGACAGAGAGAAACAGAGAGAGAGAGAAAAGAGAGAGAGAGAAACAGAAATAGAGAAACACAGAGAGAGACAGAGAGAGAAACACAGAGACAGAGAGAAACAGAGATAGAGAGAGAAACACAGAGATAGAAACAGAGAGACAGAGAGAAACAGAGATAGAGAAACACAGAGAGAGAGAAAAACACACAGAGAGAGAAAAAAACAGAGAGAGAGAAACAGAGGAGAGAGAGAGAGAGAGAGAGAGAGAGAGAGAGAGAGAGAGAAACAGAGACAGAGAGAGAAACAGAGACAGAGAGAGAAAAACAGAGAGAGAGAGAGACAGAGAGAGAGAGAGAGACAGAGAGACAGACAGAGACAGAGTCAGAGAACACAGACAGAGACAGAGTCAGAGACAGAGACACAGAGACAGACAGACAGACAGGCAGAGACAGAGAGATAGAGATAGAAATAGAGAGGGGGAAAGAAGGAGAAGGAAAGGGAGAAAGGAAAGACATAGAGACAGAAATACCCAAACACAGAAAGAGAGAGAGAGAAAGGGAAAAGAAAGGGAGAGAAAGAGGGGAAGAAGGAGAGAAACAGAAAAACAGAGACAGAGACAGAAATAGAAAGGAAGAGATAAAGACAGGGAAAGGGAGAAAGGAAAGAGATGGAGAGAGAGAGAGAGAAAGAGAGACAGAGAGAGAGAGAGAGAGAGAGACAGAGAGAGAGACAGAGAGAGACAGAGAGAGACAGAGAGAGACAGAGACAGAGACAGAGAGAACACAGACAGAGACAGAGAGAGAGAGACAGAGACACAGAGACAGACAGACAGACAGGCAGAGACAGAGAGATAGAGATAGAAATAGAGAGGGGGAAAGAAGGAGAAGGAAAAGGAGAAAGGAAAGAGAAGGAGACAGAGAAATACAGAGAGAGACAGAAAGGGAGAAGGAGAAAGAAAGGGAAGAAGAGGGACAAAGATACACAGAGTTAGAGAGACACAAAGGGAGAGGGAGAGAGAAACAGAGGGAGACAGACTGACATGGGGAGAGAGGGTGATAGAGAGAAATAAGGGAACATTGCTGAGGCTTAGGAATGATGGTGGCCCTACTGTAAATCCTCTCTAGTTTCCCTTTCTCTCGTCTTGGGTGAGCCTGACCGCAGCAGCGCTTTATCAGCCTCGAGCGGTGTTTGAGATCTAGCTCAGATGAAAGGGGATGCCAGATTTGGCCTTTCTTCTCAGGACTTGGAGACCACCCATCCTGCAGAAGCAGAGACGCCCCTCCCCCATTGTGCTGGGAAGTTGATTAGAAGTGAAAAATATCCCCCCAGACCTTCATTGGAAGCCCCTCCCTCTGAAAAGTGGGCAGCAGATTGGGGGGTCTCCATTGAGGGAGGGTCAGGGGGCTCTTTTCCCTGCCTCTCCTGAACAAAGCTTCTCCCTTGACAATGCAGCTCATCCAAGGGACCAGTTGGGCTCTGCCTGCCAAAGAGCAGACTAGAGAATGGGCCCTCAAGTCGAGATTAGGGACTCGGTACTAATGGGGAAGGGACAATGAGAGCAGGGTAGCGGGCTAGCCGCAGGGGGGAGCAGAGGGTGAACCCCAGAGACCTGATTTCTCAGCATCTTAAGCCAGTGCGTGAGCTGAACACTGAATGCTGGTCCCTCATAGGGTGAGTGGGAGGAAACTTCCAAAGCAGGGCCAGACATTAGCATCCTTATTATTACTGTGGGTTTCAGATACATAGCCCTTAAAAAGGGATCTATCTGGGCCTCCTGAAGAAAGAAAGCAGAGTATATTCTAGTGCAAAGAAATTGGATTTGAGAAACCGAGCACTGGGACTTGACTCTTGGCTTTGTCCATTACCGACCGCTGGACTTTAGGATCTCACTTACCTTCTTTGTACCTCAGTTTCTCCGTCTGCTAAATAAGGAGTTTTGAGCTTTAGGTTCCTTCCAGTTCTCAATCCTATGAATTTAATTCAGAGACAGTTTTCTCCATGAGGGGCTGTAGTCACAGCCCGAGACTGGGTATGTTGATCACGGATGGAACAAAAGTGGGGAGAACTTGGTTGAGGTGGGAAAAGCTGCAGAAATTCCCAGCCCTGATGAATGGAATGTGATGTGTTGACAGGATGATCCATCTCTTTCATCTGGTGGCTACTGTCTCCTTCCATCCTTCCCCCACTAGCCCTCACCCCCCTTTATACAGGCTTAAGATACTCCTGTTCACTACTCATAGGGTTGAGCTCCTCCAGAACAGTAAACATCTTCTGCCTTTTTTTTTCTTTTTTGGTATTCCCAGAACTTAGCACAGTGTATGGCACATAGTAGGTACTTAATAAATGCTAATTGGCTGTCAGGAGCTGGGAGAAAAGGCTAGAACTTATAACTGGTAAGTGTTTGAGGCCGGATTTGAAGTCAGGGTTTCCTGATTCTAGACCCTGTACTCTATCCTCTGAGTCACCTAAATGCCCATTTTTAGGAGTTTTAGTTGGGATCTAAAAGAATTCAGGGAGGTCAGTAAGAGCAGCAGTAAAGAAAGAACATTTCAGACTTAGAGGTTTGAATGATCTTTGATTTTTAGAAAATTCTCTTTGCTTCCTCTGGTCTGACTCAGTAGAGAGGATTGACTGAAGAGGCCTTCCTTTTGGTGGTACGTGGCCTTTGAAGAACAAACAGGAAATATTTGATTTTGAAAATATGAGGGAATTTCCAGCTCTCTCTAGAACTGTGATTTTTAACTTGGGGAGTGTGAGCCTTTTTTTTTTTTTATTTTGAGAAGCATAGTTCCTTTTTTATTTTATTTTATTTTTAATTCTGGACATTGCATTTTTGTTTTTTTTAATTAATTTTATAATTATAATTTTATTTTTGACAGTACATATGCATGGGTAATTTTTTTCAACATTATCCCTTGCACTCACTTCTGTTCCAAATTTTCCCCTCTTTCCCTCCATCCCCCTCCCCTAGATGGCAGGCAGTCTTATGCATATTAAATGTGTTATAATATATCCTCAATATATGTGTGGAGAACCGAATTTCTTGTTGCATAGGGAGAATTGGATTTAGAAGGTAAAAATAACCTGGAAAGAAAAACAAAAATGCAAACAATTTACACTCATTTCCCAATGTTCCTTTTCTGGGTATAGTTGATTCTGTCCATCATTGATCAACTGGAATAGTTCCTTTTTTAAAAAAATATATTTTAGTAATATATAGTTGATTTCTTTGTAACCCTAAGTATTTTATGTTATTACCATGCTTCTGGGAAGGTGTTCACAGACTTCCCCAGAATGCCTCAGAGTCCACATCATTGAAAAAGGCTAATAACCTCTGATCAAAATCAGACCCATGCTATGAACCAGCAAAATTAAACAGGAGAATTGCCTATTTTGAAGCTATTTTTGAGATAAGGTAAGATTATTTTTCTTGCCAGATTAAATTTGTCATCAAATCTCCCCTTGAGAAAAGGTGAGCAGGTTGGAGAGACAGCTAACATGTTGGTTCTTCTCATGCTGGTCAGATTCAAATCCCTGACTCATTAACAACTCAACACTTCTTTCTTTTTTATTTTTTTAGTTCTTCTATGTTTTATTTTTTAGGTTATTTTTTCATTTTTATTTAAAAATGAGTCATTCAACACATTTCTTTCACATTCACATTGTGAAAAACACTGTGCTGTATCTTGAGGACATTAAGTGGGGGGTGACAATTTCTGACCTCAAGTAGCTCACATTTTATCAGGAGATACAGCATGCAACAAAATACAAAAATATATGATAATTTGAAAAGAGAACTAGCACTATCATCCCAGAAGGCCAAGAAAGTCTTCCCATAGAGGATGGAATTTCAGATGAGTCTTGAAGGAAACCAAGAGGTTGAAGGGAGAAGACAATGTTCTTTGCAAAAGTGTGGAGATGGAAAAAATAGAAGAATGAGTTCAGAGAAATAGTTCAGTGGGAAGGTGGAGTGTGAAGAGGAATAAGGTAAAATCAATCCTGGGAAGGAAGGTTAGAGGCCAACTGTGAAAGGACTTTTAACTCCCAGATCCATGGGCTTGTATATTATTTCAGAGGCAATCAGCTGCTTCTGGAGATTTTTAATGAGATAGTAACATGGGCAGCAGCTAGGTAGAGCTCTGAGGCTGGAGTCAGGAGGACTCATCTTATTGGGTTCAAATTTGGCCTCCAATCAGGTATGACCCTGGCCAGCCACTTAACCCTATTTGCTGTCTCAATTTCCTCATCTTTCAAGTGAGCTGGAGAAAAAAATGACAAACCACTCTAGTAACTTTGACAAGAAAACCCCAAATGGGGTCATGAAGAATTGGACACAACTGAATCACAAGAGTGACATAGTCAGACTTATACTAAATATAAATTTCAGATACTTCTGTTCACTACTCACAGGGTGAGCTCTTTCAGGACAGGAAAGCTCTTTTGCCTTTTTTATATTAGCACAGTGTTTGGCATGCAGTAGGTACTTAATAAATGTGAATTGACTGTCAGGAGTTGGGAGAAAAGGAGAATGGAAGAAGAGATTGGAAGGAGAAAAATCAATTAGGAGGTCACTTCAAAAGCCCAGAGGAGAAGTGATAATAATGAAGATGATGATAGCTAATATTTATAAGCACCCACTATGTGCTAGACATTGTGCTAAGCTTTTTACAAATATAAGCTGATTTATATGATGAGAACTGAATTAGGATGGTGGCCATGTGAACAGTAAGAAGATGGATGCAAGAGATGTCAGAAAAGTAAAATAAAGATAACTGGAAAGACGTTGAAAGATTGAAAAATTAGAGATGATTTTGTGATTGTAAGCCTTTTTGATTGGAAATATGATGGCGCCCATAATAGAAATAGGGAAGTTTGGAAGTGGGGAAGGGAGAATCTAACAAGTTCTATTTTGGACAATGATGAGATGGATGCCTAGGGTACATCTGCATGGATGGAGATGGTCAGGAAATAGTTATCCCTGGGGCTGGAATTCATGAGATGATACAGGGTTTTTTTGGGAAAAAAATGATAAAAATCAGGTTAAAATCGGCAAGTTATCAGTTTGTCATTGTTTCCTATTACTTCATTTTCGTACATATTCTAGCTCAGGACTGAAAAGTAAGATTCCTTGCCTGCTTGTTTGCTTTAAGAAAGATGTCTTTCTCATGTTAAAATTGCTTTTATTCATGAATCAATGATAATAGGGTTGATTTCTCCTAATTACAACTTACATTTATTCCACATTAGATTTGCTGGGTTAGTCAAAACTTTCATGTGCTGGCAAGCTTTCACCAAAGGCATATTTATAGGTCTCATTAAAGGAGCTTTCATTTATAAATGATTAACCTTCCCAATATACAGGTCTGAGTAGTGAATATACTAATTGTTCTTTCCTATAGGAAGGAATGACCATTGTGGGAACCTTCAATCCTTTACAAACTTAGTCTTTGTTCTTAGGGATCGTAAATGATATATATATTTTTTGAGCTCTCTCAACTTCCTTACTCTGAAGCTCAAGGCTTTTGTGACTCCTAAAGGAAGTTCTCAATGGAGCCAAGAGCCCTATCATCGCTGGGCAAACCCCCCTGGCCCAAGATCAGGAAAATCAAGAAAGAATCAAATCCTTTGAGTTTCTTTGTTCCAAATGTCAACCTGTCCCAGTCAGTTTGACCAGGAGCCAACTGATGGACTCTGATAAACTCCAGAAACTGTTAACAGTTGCTGTTGGGTAACCACAAAAATCCTGCCACCATGGAAATGCATTCATTTATTCACACAGTAAAGAGTTATTAAATATCTACTATTAAATTGTAAGCTGATTGAGGGCAGAGACTATCTTTTGCTGCTTTTTGTATCCCTCAGATCTAGTAGTCACTTAATAAATGTTTAGTGAATGATTGATTGATAACTATGAGACTCGGTTTTCAGTTTGTAGAACAGTTAGCATTTGGTACCTAATACCCACTAACTGTTTCCTCAAAAATTTGATCTTAAGCAATATGGGGACACTTTGTTATAATTTATTAAATGCCACAATGTTTCACAGTTTAATAGAAGAGTTTAGTTAGGCTTTATTAACTGAACTAATAATATTATTGGAGATATTGATCCTCAGAACATTATTATGTGGGCTATGCTTATAAAAATGCTTGCTCTGCCTACTTTCAGGGATTGTCCTGAGAAAAGAACTTTCTAATCTCAAAGAGCTATGGAAATGTGAGTTATTGTTACTATCATTATCTTTATTATTATGAGAATAAGTGTGATTATCATGGAAAGATGAATTGTGAGTCAGAAGACCTGGACGTGAATCATTTATATGATTCTGGGCAAATAATTTCCTCTTTCTGGGCCTTGGTTTACTCATCTGTAAAATGAAAGAATGAATCAATCTCGTGTAGCCCAAATGTGGGTGATCTTGAATCTGTTCTGCTTCTCCTTCTCCCTTTGGTTGTACCATCTAGGTACATCACTTCGCTTTTTCTAGCAATTCATTGTTGTGATTGTAGTCAGGGAAAGACGCTTCTTTGGCTGGGTTAAGAAGGCCCCATGGGAAGTGTATTAGGTAATAGTCCCAGCTGCTTGGTGGCCAATTTGGTCCCAGAGATGGATTTTCATTTTGCTGACATTGCTAGCCAGATGACTTCCATAAAAAGAGTTGGACTGAATACCCTCTAAGGGCCCTTCTCCTTCCTTTCCCCCCTCAAGTTCCTGGGTCCTTATAGGACTGCTGAAAAGGGGCCTAGGGAGCTATCAAAGGCAATGCATATCTTATAGTATAGTAGAGGCTTTGAATCATAGCCAGATCCTCACCTATGGCTGAGGACAGATCTGCTCTAGGGCAGATGGGAGTATTTTTCATTTGTCGAATGTCATGCATGGTATAAGAAAGGTGGGAATGTGAGACCCTCAAGCTTCTGCTACACAGCAGAAGATACTAAGTAGAATATATTACTTATATATATATATATTATATATATTATATATATATAATAAAATATCAACATGCAATACATAATAGATTAATAAATAATTGTTATATTACATGATTTTATATGATATAGTTAAATATAACATAATAAAATATGATTATGATTATTAGTAATCATGATATTTTAGGAGCAACAGTAATAATCAGAGGAAGAAAGTTGGTCCCTAATTTTATAGGCATGATCATTCAATGAATACTTTTGTAATATTGCATTTGTATTCTAGTAATAACTAATGTTATTAAAAGGGCAGCTAGATGGCATAGTGAATAGAGTGCCCAGCTGGGAGTCAGGAAGACTCATCTTCCTGAGTTTAAACTTGGCCTTAGATATTTTCTAACTGTGTGACTCTGGGCAAATCATTTGACCCTGTTTGTCTTGGTTTCCTCATCTGTTAAATGGCTTGGAAAAGGAAATAGCAAATTACTCCAGTATCTTTGCAGAGAAAATTCCAAACAGGGTCACAGAGAGTCAGCCAAGCTCCAGAGCAACAGTAGGCATTATGAATACGAATGCTAGCCAGTCCCTGCCCTCAAAATGCTTACATACTAATGAAAGATGTCCCAAGAATTGGAGCTGAAGGGGATGATGAGTTAACAACTGAGCTGAACTGAAGACTCAGTTGGCCTGGGAGGAACCAGCCAATCAGAGGGAGAGGTCACAGGAACAGGAGGGCACTCTGTCCAGGGATGGAGTGAGCTTTCAGGTTTCTGGTTTGGTAGAAAGAGTCCAGTATCAGAGAGATAGTGTTGCTCCTCCCAGGCTCTCCCCACCAGGAAGCAATCTGGCTCCTTCCTGGGAGTGTCCTGCAAGAAGATACCTCTTTCCCAATAGATCAGAGGTAGCAATACTATAGCCTGAACCCCTGGAAACTAGTTCATACTCCAGTGTTCAGCTGGCTCTGCCCATTTAAGGTAAAATACGTGAGATAAAAATCTAGACATTGATTTAACAACAGCAGGAGACAGATGAAAAAAAAATTTAAACCTCCAGGGCTTTTATACCAACTTTCCCCTTTGCCCCCCAAAAGGAAATTCCATTTAGCCCAGTTGATTAAGGTCATAAATTTGTACCTTCAGTTCTCATTGTAAATTTCTGGTTTACCTTGGAGGTTGTGACACCTCAGGAGAAAGCCAGGAAATCCAGGGATACTGATGGTGCTCTCCTGATAACTTACCTCTATTGTATGTCTGTCCCCTTTTCCTTCCCTGGTGTCCGTAAGGGAGAGCTTCTAGATGCATCTGTAAAGTAACTCAATTTCAGATTTCCTGGTTTGGCCCAGTTGGTGCTCCAAATGTCAGGGCATTTAAACAAGGTGATTTCCTTCCACAGTTTAAGTGTTTTTTGATCCCAGAGCGGAAGTACAGAGTAAGAAACCTTGACATCCTGTCAAGCCATAAAACTTTAGCAAGAAACACTGGAAAACTCAGTTTACATTCCAATTCTTTCTAGTTTGCCAGAATAATGATTTATGGACATTTAGATTTAATCTTGCCAAGGGAAATCCTCATCCATCTTGCTCATGCCACACCCCCAAGCCATACCTCCTACAACACCCTTTTCCTGAAGATCCTGAATAAAGTGGAAACCACAGCTTTCCCAGGCTGCTCATTCCACTTTGGAATTGCTTTAATTAGTAGGAAGCCTTTTAGGACATCAAGCTGAAATTTTCTTCTTTGTAACTTCCACACATATGATTCATAGAATTTGAAACTTCCCAATCTGACAAAAGCCCTTAAGGATTATGATACAGTGGGGAAAATGCTAGTTAAAGGAACTCAGCTCTTGACTCACATCCCTCATTTATTACTTGTGGGAGTTTTTGAGTCAATCACTTCAAGTCTCTGAGCCTCAGTTTACTTATCTATCAAATGAAGGAATTAGACTAGGTAATCTTTAAATTTCCTTATAACTCTGGATCTATGGTCTAATCCCAGTCATATAGAAGAGAAAATAATCAGTAAAAGGAAGTTCCTTGCTCGAGCCACAGAGCTAATTTGTGTCCATACTCTTAGATCAACTCTCATAGAGGAGAAAACAGAATCAGTAAAAAAAAGTGACTCACAGAGACTCAGCCAGACAATTAATGTCAATGCTAGTATAACAAACCAGATTTCTAGATTTTTTAATCCAGTACTTTTTCCCATCAGGTAAGCTGTTGATATAGTCCAAACATGAGGTGATCAATTCATGGAGTGATGTCAGTAGAAGTGGATGGTGTGGATAGAAGAGATATTGGGAGAGTATAATTTAAAGGATTTCATTGGATATGGAGAATTATGGAAAAAGAAGAATCACAAATGAGGGCTCTGATAGTGGAGGCTAGAAAGATGGTAGGGGTACCTTTCTGTCTTAGCTTATTCAGTTGGATTTTTAAAAAAATCAAAATGTTGTTACATATTTTGTTCTATTTCTTTTTTAAAATTAATTTTATAATTATAAAAAAATTTTGACAGTATATATGAATAATTTTTATAACATTATCCCTTATATTCATTTTTCTAAATTTTCTCCTCCCTCCCTCTACTCCTTCCCCTAGATAACAGGCAATCCCATACATTTTACATGTGTTACAGTATAACCTAGACACAATATATGTGTGTAAATACCATTTTCTTATTTCATGTTAAGTATTGGATTCCGAAGGTATAAGTAACCTGGGTAGATAGACAGTAATGCTAACAGTTTACACTCAATTCCCAGTGTTCCTTCTCTGGGTGTAGCTGTTTCTGTCCATCATTGATCAACTGGAAGTGAGTTGGATCTTCTCTATGTTGAAGATATCCACTTCCATCAGAATACATCCTCATACAGTATTGTTGTTGAAGTGTATAATGATCTCCAGGTCCTGCTCATTTCACTCAGCATCAGTTGATGTAAGTCTTTCCAAACCTCTCTGTATTCTTCCTGCTGGTCATTTCTTACAGAGCAATAATATTCCATAACCTTCATATACCATAGTTTACCCAACCATTCTCCAATTGATAGACATCCATTCATCTTCCAGTTTCTAGCCACTATGAAAAGAGCTGCCACAAACATTTTGGCACATACAGGTCCCTTTCTCCTCCTCAGTATTTCTTTGGGATATAAGCCCAGTCGTAGCACTGCTGGATCAAAGGGTATGCATAGTTTCATAACTTTTTGGGCATAGTTCCTAATTGCTCTCCAGAATGGCCAGATTCTTTCACAACTCCACCAACAATGTATCAGTGTCCCAGTTTTCCCACATACCCTCCACATTCATCATTATTTGTTCCTGTCATCTTAGCCAATCTGACAGGTGTGTAGTGGTATTTCAGAGTTGTCTTAATTTGCATTTCTCTGATCAGTAGTGATTTGGAACACTCTTTCATATGAGTGGATATAGTTTCAATTTCATCATCTGAGAATTGTCTTTTCATATCTGTTCTATTTGTTTTTAAAAGTTTTATTTTACATTTTGTTTATTTTCAAGTTTTATTTTATTTTTTAGATTGCCAGACATTTATTTTCTCTTGCTCCCAATCTTTCCCCAGTTTAGAAAAAGAAAAACAAAACCTTTGTTACAAACATTCATCATTAGGCAAAACAAATTCCCATATTGGCCATGTTCAAAAATCTGTCTCATTTTGTCATCTACTACCTCTTGGGTCAGGAGCCAGGTAGTATAAATCCTTAGTCCTCTAGAATCCATGGTTAATCACTGCATTAGGGTCTTAAGTCTTTCAAAATAGTTTGTCTTTTAGCATTGTTGTTGTAAATAAATTCTTCTGATTCTGCTCACTTCCTACTGTGTCAGTTCTTATTAGTCTTCCCAAGGTTCTCTGAACCCACTCCTTTCATTATTTCTTACAGTACAATAGTATCTCATCAATCCTTACATCATAATTTATTCAGCCACTCCTACCCTAAAGAGCATTCCCTTAGTTCCCAGTTCTTTGTCACTACAATAAGAGCTGCTACAAATTTCTTTGTGTATAAATGGATCCTTTCCATCTCTTTGATGTCTTTTGGGGGGCCTCTAGAAGCAATTTGTCCAATTTCTGACATTATTCTTTCAAATGATTTAATTATCCCTGTCCTTAAAAGTCCCAATTAGGGCTTTCATTCAAATCCCTTTCAATCTGAACCTTTACCCTTGGATTCTGCATTTCTCTTAGTAACATTCTACAGCTGTAGAAACATCGTGATATTAAAAGTGAATCAATCAGTTTTTTCCCGGTGTTCCCACTACTGCTTCAAATAGAAATATCTAAAATCTGAAATCCAGTGTATATTTCTGGGTACCACATTTTAAGGGAAATAATCTGAAGGGCATATAGATGGAGTGACATATTCAAGGCATATGAAAGAATTAGGATGTCTATCCCTGCGCAGAACAGCCTCTATATATAGCACATAGATGACATTTAGAAGACAAATAGCCATCTTCCAATATTTAAGGATTGTCATAGGGAATTAATGAATGGATGGATGAATGAAAACATTTATTAAATTCTTACTATGTACTAAGTATTCTGCTATGCATTGGCAATACAAATAGAGAAGAAAGACCATCTTTGCCCTCAAAGATCTCTGTGTTATTAGGAGAAGAGAACAGATGGGAGAGAGAGAGTGAGGATGGAAAAAAGGGAGAAAAAAGAGACAGAAAGATAAACAGAGAGACATACACAGAGTCTCTGAGAGAGAGAAAAAGAAAGTGCATGAGAGAGAGAGAGAGAAGACAAGAGAGAGAAAGGAGAGAGAGAGGGAGGGAAAGAGAAAGAAAGAGAGAGGGAGAGGGAGACAGAGAAAAAGGGGGAATGGAAAGAAAGGAAAGGGAATATCTGGGAGTGAAAGGGGTAGAAGGGGGAGTGGAGAAAAAAGGAGAGGAGAAGAGAAGAGAAGGGAAGGGAAGAAAGGACAGCTTCATCTGGAAATTAAATGGAAAAGCCCATTGTCCTTAGGGTAGGGCAGCAAAGCAGATGGTAATTCATTTTATTTAGTCTTTTTTCATTAATAAAATTATATAGTATTGACAATGTCCAGGACTTTGGTAATGAGAACTTATTTTCTGGGTCTTCAATATTTATGGCTTCTGGTGTGTATGTATATGGGGGAAATATGTAGTATCTGCAAAAGCTGTTGAGGTCACACCTTCGTAAGGGTTTCTTGCTGATCATCTCATCAAGGAAATTATGCAGATCTTCTCTAGGGATACACTGGGTTTTGGTTTAAGTTCTTTCTGACTTTCTATGACCCCATTTAGGGATTTCTTGGCAAAGATACTGGAGTGGTTTGCCATTTGCTTCTCCAGCTTATTTGATTGACGAGGAAATTGAGACCCAAAACAGGGTAAAGTGCCTTGCCCAGGTTAATACAGCTAAAATGTTTGAGGCCATATTTGAACTCCAGTAGAAGGGTTTTCTTGATTCCAAGCCCAACGCTCTATCCGCTGTACCACCTGACTGCCAAAATATAGAACACTTTCCCATGTCCTTGACCCCAAGTAAGAAATCTGTCCGTAGTTAGTGTTCATATAGTGTGCCCTTTTGTACTCCGTTTGCCCATCTGTTAATTTGGAAATGAGAAAATAAGCCTCACAATCTTTATTTTCCTAGGGGGGAGAGTTGTCTAGGGGGGCAGTGCTGCTCTTCTAAGGGCTCTTGGTGGTGGCTCCTTCTTTATGAGGATAGTTTCCCTCAATAGGAAAGAGCACATGCATTGAGTGCACTGCAATTTGTGAATAGATCAACATGGTAAAACAAAGATGGTTCCCTTTAAAAGCCTCCTGCTCTTGCATCCACTTTAGGGAATCAGAGGCCGCACTAGCTGCCTGGAAGGTTGTCCCTAATGGCACTGCTGACACATGATTCTGCTTGTGTATTTCTCATTTGTGGAGCTTAAATAGATGCTGCCTCCATGAGTCCCTCTGCATATGGATGAAAATGTCTTGGGTTTCTCTCTAGGAAGAAGCTGCCATCACAGGATGAGGAGGTGGAGGAGCTCAAGGCCCTGTCTCCAGCACAATCTCCAGTTGTTGCCTGGTCTGGCCCGTCCAGTCCCCAGGGAAACGAGTGAGTTGGAAATGCTCTAATAGAAATAATTAAGGCTAGCTCAGCATTTTGATAACTCTTTGATTAAAAGTGGAATATAATGAATTTTTTGATGGGGCAGAAAGTAGCTTATTTTGTAATGATGTTAAGCAAACATGTTGCAATCTCATAGGGTTAAGCATGAGAGGCTTATATGCTGTGGTTTGCAGTCAGGTCTTCTGGATTCAAATCCTGGTTTTACTACTTGAATGAATGCTGAAAGGCATTTATTTAGTGCTTGCTGTGTTCTAGATATTTACCTTAGATAAACCACAGCATTTCTTTGGGCCTCAGTTTTCTCATCTGTAAAAGAAAGGGGTTGGACTAGACCTAGCCTCTTCCAACTTCCAATTCTATCTATTATGTTATTTTTCTTCTCTTCTAGGTGAACAGTCACACAATTTGTTATTTTGTATCTCACTGTTCAAGTTTATATTTCTTCGTTCTCTCCTTTTCCCTTCCTTCCTTCATCTTTCCATACATCTATCTATATAATCTATCTGTCTATCTGTCTACTCACCTATCTCTCTCTCTGTCTCTGTCTCTCTGTCTCTCTCTGTCTCTCTGTCTCTCTGTCTCTCTCTCTCTCTCTCTCTCTCTCTCTCTCTCTCTCTCTCTCTCTCTCTTCTCTCTCTCTCTGTCTCTCTCTCTCTCTGTCTCTCTCTCTGTGTCTTTTTTTTCTCTCATCTATCTATCTAGCTATTATCTATCTACCCATCTCTCTATCTACTTATTTATATTATTTATTTATTTACTTATGCATAAATCTATCTTAACTATCAACTATCTACCTATTTATTCATCTTTCTTTCTCTTTTCATTCTTCCTTCTTTCCTTCTTTCCTTCCTTCCTTCCTTCCTTCCTCCTCCCTCCCTCCCTCCCTTCTTTCTCTCTCTCTTTCTTTCTCTCTATCTTTCTTTCTTTTTCTTTCTTTTTCTTCCTTCCTTCCCTCCTTCCCTCCTTCCCTCCTTCCCTCCTTCCCTCCTTCCTTCCTTCCTTCCTTCCTTCCTTCCTTCCTTCCTTCCTTCCTTCCTTCCTTCCTTCCTTCCTTCCTTCTTTCTTTCTTTCTTTCTTTCTTTCTTTCTTTCTTTCTTTCTTTCTTTCTTTCTTTCTTTCTTTCTTTCTTTCTTTTTCTTCCTTCCTTCCTTCCTTCCTTCCTTCCTTCCTTCCTTCCTTCCTTCCTTCCTTCCTTCCTTCCTTCCTTCCTTCCTTCCTTCCTTCCTTCCTTTCTTTCTTTCTTTCTTTCTTTCTTTCTTTCTTTCTTTCTTTCTTTCTTTCTTTCTTTCTTTCTTTCTTTCTTTCTTTCTTTCTTCCTTCCTTCCTTCCTTCCTTCCTTCCTTCCTTCCTTCCTTCCTTCCTTCCTTTCTTTCTTTCTTTCTTTCTTTCTTTCTTTCTTTCTTTCTTTCTTTCTTTCTTTCTTTCTTTCTTTCTTTCTTTCTTTCTTTCTTTCTTCCTTCCTTCCCCTTCCTTCCTTCCTTCCTTCCTTCCTTCCTTCCTTCCTTCCTTTCTTTCTTTCTTTCTTTCTTTCTTTCTTTCTTTCTTTCTTTCTTTCTTTCTTTCTTTCTTTCTTTCTTTCTTTCTTTCTTTCTTTCTTTCTTCTTTCTTTCTTTCTTCCTTTCTTCCTTTCTTCCTTTCTTCCTTTCTTTTTTATATATCTACTTTTTCATTTAACTAGCTAGTTAAAGTTTTTGAGGAAAAAAAAAACCAAATCAACAAATCTCACTAAAAAGTTCAAAGTAGAACTGATTCTATACTTTTCTCAAATTTTTTAATTGGACTAAAGCTAGAAAATGCCTATAATCCCAGAAGTGAGTGAATCTCATTCCAGCCATGAACCCTGAAACAAAATGATGTGGTTTTTTGATCCCAATATAAAATCAGAATAAGGACAGGATTGAGAGGTTGAATATGGAGGGCGATGGGGAAAAAAAAGCAGGCTTTATTCTCCACTTGTTCTTCTACATGGATTATTATTGTTGTTATTAGTAAGGATGTTCAGCATATTTTGCTTCCCCTTCCACAGTGGCGATGAACGTGCTGAGTCTACAGCCAGCCAGAATAGTGCGGTCATCAATGACCGGCTCCAGGAGCTGGTGAAACTCTTTAAGGAACGGACTGAGAAAGTAAAAGAGAAACTCATTGATCCGGATGTCACTTCAGATGAGGAAAGCCCTAAACCATGTGAGTGAGTAATGAGGTGGTGGAGGAGGGAGGAGGGAGGAATCTTGGATGCAATTCCCAGAGTGTTGAGCGTCCTTCATTACCAAAGAGGACCAGTGACATCGTGGAGGTGATGTCTTGACTTGTGCATGATTGGATTTAAGAGAGGCTGAGCTGCACAAAGTTCATTCCCAGAGAGATGAAAAATAAAGCATTTTAATCTTAGTAGAATCATAGAATGTTATAACTTGAAGAGACCATTTAGTACCTTACTGCAGTCAGTCAATAATTATTTATTAAGTGCCTACTATGTGCCAGACACTGTGCTAAGTACTGAGTAAAAAAAAAAAAAGTTAAAATCAATGTTTATTAAGCAGCTACTATGCCAGCCACTATGCTAAGGGTGGGGATAAAAACAACAACAACAACAACAACAAAAATAACACGGGGACACAAGACAGACCTTGCCATTGATGATCTCAAAATCTAATGGGAAAGACAAACATAAAGAAACTGACAAGGGGGAGGGGATCTGAGGCAGGGGCACACATGAGACAGGGGCAGCCAAGTGGAAAATTGAATTGTCTTAAGGAAGACCCTCTCCTTAAGTGGAAAATCTGGAAAAATTCATACCCATGCTCTCCAAAGAGAGGGAAAAAGAGGCCCAAAGGGCAGGGCTTCTAAAGTGGGAATTTCAAAGTTGATTTGATATTGCAAGAAGATGAGTTTTTGGAAGCAATTATGAAGTCTCTTTCCTTGTACAGATGAGTAAACTGAGGTGTGGAGAAAATTTGACCTTGAGCCTTTCTTGACTCCAAAGGCCAGGTTTTTTTTTCTGTTACACCACATTGACTTTCTCACACTAGCTCATGTTTATATAAACGTATTTTTTCTCATGACACTCCAGATGGGCTAGGGAGGTGCAAAGAATTAATATCTTCATTTTTCAGATGGGGATATAACAGATTTGGAGAGATGAAAGATCTTTCTCAGGGTCCTAAGTTTCAGGTCCTCTGTCTCCTAATCCACAGCTCTTCCCACTCTTCAGGGCCCATCTCTCCAAAAGCCTCCAGGACCCTTCAGGGAAAAGCTAATATCTCTTTGAATGAGTGGTACCTAGTATTGTATCTTGATGCTCATTTGAGATGCCCAATTCTTCCTCATTGCCCCTTCCCCAGATGCTCTTGATTCTGAATGACTAGAGGAGAACATCCGAATTCTTAGTTGGCAAGAATTTCTGGACTGCTGCCCAAGCTCTCTGAGGAGAGAACACAATAATCTGTCCCAAGAGAAAGCTCCGCTCCTTGCTTGGGATGCTGGAAGTCCATAATGACCACTTTACTCAATTCTTGCAATATGCTTTCTTATAGTTGTGGCTGGTACAAGTTGAAGAACAATTTCTGAGCTAATTGATTTGTTTCCCTGAATTTACCCTGCCGTGCTACACACACTTTTTTCTCCTTTTCTCCTCAGTTCTTAAAAGGATAAAAGATCAGGGGTTTGAGGCAGAGGTGTATGTGTATTGCTAGAATTACGAGGCTGAACGAACTGGGATAAATGATGATTATAGTTGAGTTGGATGGAAGAGTTTTTCCCATCTTTTCCTACAGCCCCAGCCAAGAAAGCCCCGGAACCAGCGCCAGAAACCAAAGCAGCTGAGGTTGAAAAGGCTGGAGAGGAGGAACATTACTGTGAGATGTTGTGCTGCAAGTTCAAACGCCGCCCATTGAAGATGTACCGCTTTCCCCAAAGCATTGATCCCCTCACCAGTAAGTCAGGGATGGAAAGTTATCTGATGCAAAGAATGAGGAAAAGGGGGAAGAGAGGGGGGAAAGAATATGGAAGGGAGGATGTGCTGGGGATGATGGGAAGAGGGAGGAAGAGGTATTGGTTTGCACATGATCCATGGGTGAGTGTACCTGAACTATAAAGATGGGTTAAAGAAAATGCTTTTGATCAGGGATTCTTAATCTGGAATCCAGGAACTTTAAGTGTATTTCAACACAATTAGTTTTCTCTGTAATCATATGGATTTTATTGTATGCTTTATTCTGAGAAAAGATCCAAAAGCTTCACCAGATGGCCCCCAAAATGTTACATCTGATATGCATACTACAACTTCTGCTTTTCAAAGGAAAAGAGAAGCAATATGGCATAATGATTATGGCAATCTCAAAACCAGGAATATTTGTATTTGACTCACTCTGGGATCCTGAACAAATCTGCACTAGGAAATTCTCTAAGACACTACATTGTAGAAAAAAGTGCCAGCCTACATTAGTCAATGTACATTTAATAAGCATCTATTATTTGCCAGACATGGTGTTAAGGGCTGGACAAAAACTGCTCACTTTTTTTTTTGAAGGAATGGTCCAAATTCTGTTCTTCTATTGAAAAATCTATGTTTTTAAACTGATGTAATTAGACTAAAATTTGAAGGGTATAAGCTTATCTTCTTGGCTTTTCATAAAATCATATTTTCAATGTTTTGATTGATTTCTCATAAATGAGAGTTATTTAAATTGATTTTCCTTAGTTGATAAAAAGCTTCCTCTTAGCTGCCTGGAATAGTTGATTGACATTGCAGTTCTGATATTTGACTATTCAAATGTCTTTTGAGTGAAATTTGGGATTCTTCTCTGTTTATAATCTATGGATTATTTCTTGAAGTATGATATGCTTTTAAATTCATCTTTTTTTAGAATACTTAAATTATCATTGTAGATACTTCAATATTCTCTTTCCATTCTATTCTGCCAACTTTTCTTTCTTTTCTGTACGTATGAGAGATGCCAGATCTGTCCTGTGTTGGAGAAGGCTTCTCTACCATATGTTCTAAATTATCTACTCTCTTGTTTGCTGTTTTAATTTCTTTTTTGAGAACTCTCCTATCTACTTTAATGTTAATCTTATTTTTTCACTTTAATTCTTTCAGTCTTAATCTGAACCATCCTGGAATTTCTTGTTGATTTTCCATTATTTCTAGGAGTCCCACAGAATTTATTGCTAGACTTTCTCATTCTTATTGTCTTTCATTGTACAATATATATTTATTGTGATTGTTTTCTAAGTTTTCCTCCTTAATGAATCTCATTACTAATTTATCTTAGTAATCTCAGCTTATACTCTCTTTTTATCCCAGTTGTTTTTCCACCCATTTCTTCCCTTCTGATGATCATATTGTATCAGTCCCTTTAAACTCCTCCTCCTTTTTCCCCTCCTCCTTCTTGTTTTCTTCCTCCTCCACCTCCGTGTTTTCTTCCTCATCTTTGTTCTCTTTCTTCTTCTTCCTTTTCTTTTTCTTCTTCTTCCTTCTCTTCCTTTCCCTTTTTGTTCTCCTCCTTCTTCTGCTCCTTTTGCTCCATCTTCTTTTCTTACTCCTCCTCCTCTTTCTTTTTCCTTCTTTTTCTTTTCCTTTTCCTCCTCCTCCTTCTTCTCCTCTCCTTTTTTGTTCTCCTCTTCTTGTTCCTCCTCCTCCTCTTCCGTTTCCTCCTCCTCCTCCTTTTTTTTCCTTCCCCCCTCTTTCATAACCTGGGGAAATATAATTTCCTTCTTTCATTTTTCTTGTAATTATAATCACCTTATTTGCACAGTTCTTGGTGTCCTGAGATGGTAAGAGTGGCAGTTAGATTAAGATGGGTATTCTCACCCTGACCATTTCATCAGAAGTCTGTTTACTCCTCTTTGCACATCACCGTACTTCATCTTCTGTGGTTGCCTCCTTTTTAATCTATAAGAATAGAAAAGAACAAAAAGTCTTCTTGATGTTAGTCTCATCTTTCTTTTGCTTGGATTTACATCTACATGGTCTCTTACCCACTTCTCAGTAGGAACAGAGAACACACTATAATCTAAGGCAATAAATTTGGAATTAAAAGGGTCATTAGAAATCATCTAATTTAAACATCTCCATTTTACAAATGAGAAAACTGAGGCTTACTTAGAGAGGTTGAATGGGTTCCTCCAGGATTACAGCAAGTGTCCAACGTAAAATCAGAACCAAGAATTTCCTGACTCCAAGCCCAGTCCTTTGTCCAATGTACCACTTTGTGCCTAATGGCCACTATATCATTTTCCATACTGAATATGAAAAACAAATCTTCCTCACAAGCCCCTGAGCTTATGTGTAACTGACTGCTATCTCTCTCTTTCTCTTAGACCTGATGTATATTCTTTGGCTCTTCTTCGTGGTCTTGGCCTGGAACTGGAATTGCTGGCTCATTCCTGTCCGCTGGGCTTTTCCTTACCAGACCCCGGAAAACATCCACCTCTGGCTAATGATGGATTATCTGTGTGACTTCATCTACTTGTTAGATATCACTGTGTTTCAGATGCGCCTGCAGTTTGTCAAAGGAGGAGACATCATTGTAAGTTGCTGGGCAACCACGAGGTTCAGCCACCATAGTGAAATTTGTTCATTCTCCCTAGTGCTTGACAGTTGACAATTTACTCTCAACTGTGTTTGGCATAAAGAGCTGGAAGCCAGGGCATTGATCTCAGTTTCAGCCTTAATCTTGGGCTCCTCTCATCTCAATTTCTTCCTCTGTAAAAGGAGAAGGTTGGATTTTAGAGGCAGGTTGATGAAAGAATCTTAGATTTGTGTGATCTGGCCTCAAGAAGCTTACATAGTGTCCGGGAAAAACATGTATACATATAAGTAAATAGAAAATATTTTCAAAGTAAGTTGGCAAGTGAGTCAGGGAGAGAGGGATATTTAGTTGGAAGGACCAAGTATAGAACATGGTACTTGAATAGAGCCCAGTTGAGATTTAAATGAAGCTAGGGATTTTAAAAAGCAGAAATAAAGAGGGGCGTATATTCCAGGAAGGAGTGGGGTGGAGGAAGCCTGTACAAAGACCCTCTGAGAAACAAAAATCAGAAACAGTAGTTTCCCATAATCCTCTCCTCTGTATTTCCCAACAGATAGAGAGAAATAAACCCTAAGAGGGTCAGTCAACAAAAATTTATTAAGTGCCAACTATGGTGATGTGATGATCATTTGTCCATTCTCTTTTAGACAGACAAAAAGGAGATGCGGAACAATTACTTAAAGTCTCGTCGTTTTAAGGTATGTATATTATATATCAGCTTAAGATGCATGATTTTCTAGAGGGCATATCCATTTAAAGCTGATCTTGATGAGGCTTAAGTGGGTCACTCATTTATTTGTTCTACAAGCATGTATTCCCACTTGCTACATTAAATATCCTATACTAGACACTGAAGGAATATGAAGGAAAAAAGGGAAAGAAACAAGTATTTGTTGAGTAACTACTATGTAACAGACACTATTCTAAGTACTTTATCAATATCTTATTTGATCTTTACAACAATTCTACGAAGTGGGTGCTATTATGATTCCCCATATTAATGAAACACATTCTCTACTTTCTGATGAATTTCTAATTCTAATCAATAAGCTGCTAAAGTGAGTGCCTTGGAATAGTTCTTCTTTAAAAATAAGTTTTTTTTGATGTCTTCTATTTTTTATGTTATTATAGTTACCCTCCTAAAAAAGAGGAAGATTTCTAAATCTTCCTCTTTCCCTTCTCAAAGATCCTATACAGCATATTGTATTTTTAAAGACCAAAACAATAAGAAAAAGAAAAGAGATTTAAAAAAAAATTAACACAACTGATCAATACATTTTAAAAAGTCTGAAAATATGTGTAAGTGCTGTAGACTCCGCACATGAAGGAATTGGTTGGGAATGTTCTCTCTTCATTTAAGTCATGCATGTATTTTGAAAACTAAAAAGCTATTATAAAAACAAAACAAATACAATATAACAGTATAACAATGTCATTTTAAAAAATTTAACTTTTTTGGTATATAGTTGTTCTTTCCATTTACATTGTTATACTGTTATATTGTATTTGTTGTTTTCTTGGCTTTGCTTACTTCACCCTGTATCTGTTCTTTTAGAATTTTTCATGCTTTCCATATTCATTACTTAAGTCATTTATTTTTTTTAAATCATGTCAATATGTTTTATTTTTATAATAGCTTTTTAGTTTTCAAAATACATGCAAAGATAGTTTTCAACATTTACCCTTGCAAAAGCTTGTGTTCCATGTTTTTCTCCATCCCTCTTTACCTCCTCCCTCCCCTAGACATCAAGTAATCTAATATAGGTTAAATGTGTAATTCTTCTATACATATCTCCATATATTAGATCAAAAAGGAAAAAAATGAGAGGAAAAAAAAAACAAGCAGGTACGCAACAACAAAAAAGGTGAAATTACTACACTGTGATCCATATTCAGTCCCCATAGTCCTCTCTCTGGGTGCAGATGCCTCTCTCCATTACAAGCTTAGTATAATTGGTCTGGATCATTTCATTGTTCAAAAGAGCCAAGTCCTTCAGAATTTATTATGGCATAATCTTGTTGTTGCTGTGAATAATGTTCTCTTGGCTCTAGTCACTTCACTTAGCATCAGTTCATGTAAGTCTCTCCAGACCTTTCTGAAAACATCCTGCTCACTGTTTCTTACAGAACAATAATATTCCATAATATTCATATCCACAATTTATTCAGCCATTCTCCAACTGATGGGCATTCACTCAGTTTCCAGTTTCTAGCCACTACAAAAAGGGCTGCCACAAACATTTTTGGGCATGTGGGTCCTTTTCCCTTTTTTATGACTTCTTTGGGATATAGACCCCATGCAGACATATCATTTCTTACAGTACATTCATATTCATTACATTCATATACCACAATTTGTTTTGTCATTCTCCACTTGATGGACATATGCTTTGTTTCTATTTCTTTGCTCTGGCATATTTCTCATGTCATCCTTCCATGTATATCAGAGATCCTATGGTTCATGGTTGTCTTTATTTTGTGACTTTTTTTTTCCTATTTTTGGTTTAAAAATTTGCATTTTAGATGGATATGATTTGTCTCCTGCCCCTTGACTTGCTCTATTTGAAAGTTGGTGTGAATTCCCTCTTACGGTTGCCGCGTTGCTTAAAGGTAAGTCCCATGGCATAGATTAGTTGGCATGGGGACTTCTGTCAACATTTGGATAATATCATCTCCCATGGGAAAGTTCGGTCTTTCTGTTCTGATTTTATTGAACGACCAATGAAAGGGGAAGAGAATTTATGTTAGAAGTTATCCCTTCATGACAGGATGTAAAATGAACATTTACCAGTTTAAAGTGTTCAATGTAGATAGTCAACTTTATGCTCTCAGTTCCACTGTGGATTTTTTAGCTGTCTCTTTTGATCAGTGGAAGGAGACATCTGAATGGCTAAGTGAATAGAGCTGGGCCTGGAGTCAGGAAGACCTGAATTCAAATTCAGTTTTAGATACTTATTAGCTATGTGACCTTGAACAAGCCATTTAACATCCATTTGCTTTAATCCACTGGAGAAAGAAATGGCAAAGCACTCCAGAATGTTTGCCAAGGAAATCCTATGGGCTGTATCGATATATGGTCTACTGAGTTGGAAATAATTGAATAACAGTTTTGACCAGTAAAAGGATACTGTTTAGATATCCACTTCTCAAAGACATCTCGGAGAACATTTTAATGATAAGAGCCCATGTCTAAATTTAATTTAATTTGATCCAACCAAAATTTGTTGAGATCCTATTACATTCCAGGCATTGTGCTAGGTTCTAGGAATACAAAGACAAAAATAAAACAGTTTCTGCTCTCAAGGAGATTACGTTTTTACTGAGGGAAGCCACATGTCCACAGATAAGTAAATACCAAAAGTATTATTTATCTCCTCTGTGGTTATCCCAAACCCCATTCACATTGTCAGGCTGCCTTCTATGTGCCTAATGATTTCTCTCTTCCAAAAGAGAAGGGTTCTGGTGGTAATTGTTAAGAGTTTGAGCATTTCTATTACTGTCACTCATGAGCTCCCATCTGGTGTACTGCCTATTGTTTATTAGCCAGCAAGAGTTAATTAGCTTTTACTAAGAAATATTTACTAAAGGGTAAAACAAGGAGAATTAGTACAAAATCAAATTCCCTAAGAGTCATAAACAAACTCTTTCCCAGGAAACAGTGATCTCAAGCTTAGTAGAGAGATAAGGGATAAATCACCGTCCTGATTGAATAGAAGCCCTTTTTCTCCTTCGGTGGAATTTGAACTCAAGTCTCCTGACTTCAGAGCTGGTGGTCTATCTACTATACCACCCAGCTGTCCAACTGACTACCTTTTTGCTCAGATTCCTCCTTTAATATCCATAGATCCAGAAATATATCTAATTTTTTCAGTCAGACCTGATACATTTATTCATGGATCATCTGATTTTAGAGAGAGTTATTCATACCAAGTTTATTTATTTACATCTTTAATTTAATGATTAATTTGGTAATGGAATCAAAAAGGCATTCTCTCACTTGAAAAGATATGAGCTAGAGCTCATCTTGATAATTACATTAATTAGGATTAAGGATTCTTCTTCCACAGACAAAATAAATATAAAGTAGATATGGGAAGGGGACATCAGTCTCTTGGGGGAATCAGGCCTTTTGCCTTTGAAAGTGGTACTTGAGCTGAGTCTCATTGAAAGAAACTAATAGTAAAAAACCAAGTTCCTCATTGAAGTTTATTCTGTGTATTCATTGCCTTCTCTTCTTCTCATTTATAGTACATGGCTTTCTTTGAGTTTAATAACCGGCTGGAAGCTATCCTCAGCAAGGCTTATGTTTACAGGTGAGATACAGTGGCCAGACACTGCTGGTGATAGCAATACACAAGGGAGGAATTTTGTCAAGGAAATGGGTTGAAGGCCTTTCCTATCCAAATAATTCCTCTTTGCAAACACATCTGCAAGTCTAAATCCCTCCGAGGAAGGGAGCCTCTCATTTCTTTGGCCCTGCTAGGTTATTTTTCTGAGAAGATGTTTGACACACAGTACACAGAACTGAGAATTTCCAATTGTTTTATTGTTACGACGCGTATTCTTTTCCCAGAGGGAACAGACTCAGAGAAATTGCCACATACCTTCATTTTAGACGCAATATGTGATTTATCTTGTTGTTGACTGTCTTACCATGGGAAGAAGGTTCATCCTTCTCCCCTTTCCTGGTCCTGTAAAATTATTCTTTCTTTTACAGAGTCATAAGAACCACAGCCTATCTGCTCTATAGTTTACATGTGAATTCATGTCTGTATTATTGGGCATCAGCCTACCAAGGAATTGGCTCTACTCATTGGGTTTATGATGGAGTGGGAAACAGGTAAGTCACTATTTTCTTCTTGATACTGGCCTAGGTCAAAGTCTTGTTTCTTCATAGTGTGTATGTATGTGTATATATATATATATATATATATATCCTATAAAAGGCACACAGGATTTGAAGTCAGATAGCTGAGTCTGAATCCCCGCTCTAATACTTTCTACCTATTGATGGCCTGAAGGACTCAAGGGAATCTCCCAAATAGTGAGGTCCCAGACCAATATTGTGAGGTATCTCAAAAGAATTTTCAGTCTTAGAGATCCATCTCTAAGTCAAAGGGCCAAGCTTATTATAACTGTAACACCAATTAAAGTGGGATAAAATTCCAAATAACAAAGATAGGAAGGAAAGATATTTTTATAGAAAAAAATATATCACTGATGTGTAATTTTATGGCTTAGAGTTGGAGCTGAAAAGTGGTCAGGTTGTTACTTTGTTCACAGGTACACAGAAAACATGGGGTTTTGTGGAGAGTATCCTTGGGAGGGTTGTTTTTAAGTCTGAAACACTAGTAAGTCAAGGGGAGGGACCCAATTTTGTATTGCACCTATATTAACTTTAGGCACCTCATTATTGTTATTGCTGGCCAGCAGGCTATTATCTGACAGCCAACAATCTTTTGGACTCAGCATCCTGGGTGTACAAGGTAAACTAAGGCAGGATAGCTTAAGGGAAGAAATATAACATTTGTAAGTCAAGGTAGCCTAGGATCTGTACCACATCATGTTTTCCAGTCAAGGTAGCCTGGGGGTCATTACTATATCATTCCCAATGGCTGCACTACCTCACTGAGTCACTGAGACAACTTTCTCAACTGTAAAATGGAGTTAAGAATATTTGTACCCAGTGTTTAAGCTGAGTCAGGAGGACCTGAGTTCAAATCCAGCCTCAACCACTTACTAATTATGTGACTCTGGGCAAATCACTTAGCCTCTTATCTTCCTCAGTGTGAGATGGGGATAATCATTGCACCTTTTCCCCAGGATTGTTGTGATGACCAAATGAGACAACAATTGTACATACCAGACACTTAATGAATGCTTATTTCTTCTTTGAAGTTATCATGGAAAAAGTGAACAGAGATGTGAATAATCATTATAATTAAAAATTGCCTATGTATCTGCCTTTGTTTTGTTCCTAAAGTTTGAGTTAGATGGAACGTCTGTGGGCTTCTAGTTCAACCTCCTCCCAGCTTTATGAAGCTCTTTGCCAGAGGTACCTCAAGTAGCAAATTATAGGCCCAGTACGTGAAGCGGGTCCTTTGACTTGCGGTCCAGAATGAAAGACCCCCACCAATAACAATAACAATCACCCATTATGCCAATTCACCAGTTTTTTGAGCTCTAGTGGCTCTTTCAGCCATGGAAATGGTTAAAAATGTTTTTTTTAAATGGCCTTAATTAGGATCCCAGGGACCCTCCTGGCTCTGTGATTCTGTGCTTGGGCTGAAGGAAGAGAATGGTGTTAAATTAATCACTTGTTGATGACTAGAAAAGAAAACCTACCAGAATGGAACCCCAGACCAGCCCATCTTCACACTTAGGTAATCTTTGTGCTCCTTAGCAAGGTGGGAAGGCACAAGAAGGCTAGTGTTAACTGTCAATATTTTTCTTACTAATGTGTTGACATTTCCTTGTAAGTAACATCAAAATTGAGAGGGATCCCATTTTTTTGTGCTGAAATGCAGTTCTAACAAGATCATTAGAACAAGTATTCCTTCAAAATAATAAATGCAAAAATTTTAATTATCCAAATTAATCAAGGGTGGTTATGAAAGAAACGAATGATTTATTTTTTTAAATCAACTTACAAACTGGGTATTGGTAAATCCTTTATATAGAAATTCTGGTGTCTTTTGTAGCCATTAACTATCATGATATTCTATCTGTAGTCAGTGTACGTTTGGAATCCCTGTCATCTCTTATTGAATGTGGTATTATATTCTCTCCTGGAGCTTATACCTTTCCTGGTTCTCAAGTGGATTCCTTCCCCAACTTTTGCCTTAGTTTAGCCTAAAACACAGGATCCTTGGGTCATAGAGTTTGAAAGGAACTCAGATGTCTAATCTAGCCCTCTCGTTTTACAGATGGGGAAACAGAGGCACAGAGAGGCTAAATCCAAGGTCACATGGGTGGGATTTGAAATCCCTTTCTCTGACTCTAAATCCAATCCTTCTCTTGTTTATTCTTCTTAATTCCTTCTATGTGACTTTCCATTTTGAGTCTCCATTCCTGATATTGCTGGGTTCCACAGGCTTTTCCCAAATAGTCATACCAAGTCATCATTCTTGTAGTCTCCAGTGAGCGAGGAGGGGGAAGGTTGTATACACACAAGTTCCAAGAAGCCAAGTGTCCAGAGAAGGGTTCCTGAGCCACCAGCTTCTGATGGGCCCTGACCCAGCCAGTTGGGAGGTGGGGGAGGCTATGAAATGGGTTCTCTTTTTTTCCTATAGTATGTGTCCCTTCTCCATAGCTCTGGCTCCATTTTGCTCCTAAAACTCAGCTCTCTTGACCCCTTCAGTATGAGGGCTGTAGGATGCTGATCTTTCCTTTAAAATTTCACAGATTTAGAGAAAATGGAATGGAAAGTGAGCAAAGTGGGGAGTAACAGATATTCTTCATTACCTTCTGCCATGGCCCTTGGACCCTTGCGGAGCTGTTTTTGGAAAGTGGGGGAAGGAGACATCCCTCGTTGATTTATATCATTGAATGACATTATAATTCTGAAAAATCCTTGATGGGGAAATGCTTTGTATATTCTCGTTTTCCTCAATGGCATATTGGGAAAAGAGAGGTGTGGATAGGAAGGAGGCAGGATCTGAATTTAAATCAGTGTTTTAGTAACTGCTAGCAAATCACAGAATTTCTTTAAGCCTCAGTGTCCCCATCTGTACAATGGGGCTAGTACTTGCACTGCTACCTTAGGCAAGAGTGTTTAAAGCAGCATCTAGGCAGCTAAGTGTAGAGAGTACTGGCCCTGGAATCAGGAGTTCCTGAGTTCAATCCTGCTTTAGACACTTATTAGCCCTGGACTAAATGTGGTTGACAAAAAAAAAAAAAAAAAAAAATTAGAGGGATGGATCATGGATCTTTGTGGTCCATTGTCATCTATAAGCCACTCATTCTTGCTCAAGGTCCCACATGAGGGGTCCCAAGAGTCTGTTGGGCTTGATGATAATTAATGGTGTCCCTAAGTGGAATGGGCTGCCTTCAGGGAGTATGGGGGGGTGGTTCCTCATCCTTCTCAGAAGTCTTTGATGAGCCCCAGGCTGTGTCCTGGCCAGATATGTGCAACTCCCTCCTCTCTGAGCCTTTTTCCCAAGATATTCATCTGACTTTAATTTGGATCTTGACCTAAAATTGGCACCAATGCCCAATGGTTTGATGATGTCTCTTTTGTATTTCCCCCCTTTGTTTTTCTTTCCATAAAACTGGAAAATGTGGCTGACTTTTTAGTTTGGGAGCTGAGGCCTCAATCCAAAGCAAAAATTTCCAGCTTTGTCTTACATCAGAAAAACCACATTTGCAGTGGTGATTCAGTGGATAAAGCTGCCCATCCAGGAATCAGGAAAACCTCAAATCTGAACTCGGACACTAGCTATGTGGTCCTGGCCAAGTCACCTCATCCTACATGCCTCAGTTTCCTCCAGAAAAGGAAATGACAATCCACTCCAGTATCTTGGCCCAAAAAAATGTCCAAACATAGTAGAGAGGTGACTAAAAAATCAGTGATCAACCACAGAATCTCCTGTCACATTCTGAATTTGCAATCCATCAACAGGCATTTATTATGTGTCTACTGTGTGCCAGACATTGTGCTAGGCACTACAGATGTAGAGAAAGACAACAAAATAGAACTGTCCTCAAGGGAGATGACATGTAAACAGCAATGGCCAAATAAGACATACAGTGTAAAAGGAAGGGTCATTTAGGGATCAGGCAGGGGGAGTGGGAAAGGCTGGGAAAGCCTTCTTGCAGAAGGTGGGATGTGAGGTGAGCATTAGAGATGCTCCAAGGCCCAAATGAGGAGGGGGTCCAAGAGGGGCTGAGGACTTCTAGTTCAGGCTGAACCAGCTCCCTCAGGTGGTTAGTGATTATTCTACCAGCTAGAGAAACGAATTCTTGGTTTCTTATCATTACAAGTCCATTGATTTCAATCAAACAAACTTTTCAGTAGCACCTAATGTGGTCCAGGATCCATGTTAAGGGCTGGGCATTTACTATAAAATACAACACGATTGCTTATTTGGGAGAGTGTAATAGAATCGGAGTTCTTAACCTGGATAGGATGGCTCCATTAATAAACTACAAGGGGCTAGAACTTGGATGGGAGAAAAAAATTACATTCCTATTTTCATTAACCTGGAATTAAAATTTGTGATTTCCCTCAATTATTTAAAAATATTATTGTGAGAGGGATCCATAGACTTCACCGGACTGTGAAAGTGATGAAAATATACTAGGTTAAGGAGCCCTGATCTGGAATTCAGAGAGATGCATAGTATACTGGAAAGATCATTCCTGGGTTTGGGTTCAAATCCTTGTTTTGTCACTTCCTGTGTGAATTTGGAAAAGTCATTTCATTGATGGGGGGGGGGAATCTCATCAACAAAAGTGGAGTTAGATAATGCTCAGCACTTGGTACACAGTAGGTACTTAGTAAACGTTTTTTGACTGATTAACTCAGATGACTTCTTGACTTTAAATCTAGATTCTGCATAATCAGGAATGTGATGGTATCATTGGGAGTAAGCTTTCCTGTTTTCGAGAAACACCCCAGACATGTATTAGCTACTTGACGACAAGTCACCTAATGGCCATTGTCTTGCTGAAAAGAAAGAAAAGAAAAGAGAAACACAGCTTAGGAAAGGAGCAAGGATATATAAAAATAAACAAAGATAAAGGCCCTTCTGGTCCTTTGTTTTTTTATCAACAACTAAAGGGGAAGTTAAAAACAAACAAAAAAAAAAGGAGTATTTCCTGAAATGGTTGCACAGAATTTAGAAGGCTTGTTTCCAGGCAGGTTGAAGAAGGTATTCTATAATGGGTTCTTAGTAAGTGGAGAGAAAGGGGAGCTTGGAATCAGGAAGACCTGACTTTGATTTTTTTGTTTTTTTGTTTTTGTTTTTTTTATTTTTTGTAGTTTGCTGATTTTTAAAAACATATTTATTTATTTAAAACTTAAATGTAAAAAAAGAGAAAACAAAATAGAAAAAGAAAGACAGAAAAAAAATCCCCCCCAAAAAAATTTGTCATGTGCTCAGCAGAACATCAGGGAAGATTCAAAATATGTATCAATAAATTTTCATTTCAAAAAAGCATATATAATAATAGAAGACATTGTATTTAGAATTGTTCATCTTTTCTTTGTTTCCTTTTAGGTTATTCTTGTGTTCTCTGCTGTACCCTTTTTATTTTATTGTTTTTCCGCCCTTTCGTCCCTTCTACTTCCCCCAAACAGGCTATAGTTAAGCACAGGGATATTTATGTATACATATAGAAGACCTGACTTTAGATCCAGCTTTGGACACACACTAGCTGGGTGATCTTAGGCAAACCACTTAATTTCTGTTTGCCTCAGTTTCCTCAACTATAAAATGGGGATAATAATAGCACCTATCTCTCAGGGTTACTTATAAAATACTTTGCAAACTTTACTAATTATTATTATTAATCTAGAATTCATGAACTATTAAAATTTTATATCTATTTCAAATATAATTAGTTTTTTTAATCTTGTGTATTTAATTTTATGCATTTGAGATTATGATTCTGAGAAGTGGCCCCTAGCTATCACCAAATTCCTTTTTTTTTTTTAATTAAAGCTTTTTATTTACAAAGCATATGCATGGGTAATTTTTCAACATTGACCCTGACAAAGCCTTCTGTTCCAAATTTTCCCCTCCTTCCCCCCACCCCTTCCCCTAGCTTGCAGGTAGCCCAGTACATGATAAATATGTTAAAATACATATTAAATCCAATATGTTGATACATATTTATGCAGTTATCTTGCTACACAAGAAAAATCAGATCAAGAAAGAAGAAAAAAACTAAGAAAACAAAATGCAAGAAAACATCAACAGACAGAGTGAGAATGCTGTGTTGTGGTCCACACTTTGTTCCCATTGTTCTCTCTCTGGGTGTAGATGGCTTTCTTTATCATTGAACAAATGAAACTGGTTTGAATCCTCTCACTGTCAAAGAGAGCCGTGTCTATCAGAATTGATCATCTTATAGTCTTGTTGTTGCCATATCACCAGATTCATAAAGGGACCAAAGGCACAAAGCTTATAAATAATATTCTGTTTCCTGTACCAGATGTACACTTATAAACATATGTTGTCGTTCAGTCATTTCAGTTGGGTCCAATTCTTCATGACCTCATTTGGAGTTTTTTTGGTTTGTCAGGTCCTTCTCCAGATCATTTTACAAATGAGGAAACTGAGGCAGGCAGAGTGAAGTGACTTGCCTAGGATCATACACCTAGTAAATGTCTGAAGCTGGATTTGAACTCAGAAAGATGAGTCTTTCTGACTCCAAGCCCAGCATTCTATTCACTATGGTGCCAGCTAGTTCCCTGTGAGCATATGGGTGCCTCTTTTTTTTTTTTTTTTTTTTTTAAGAAAAAGTGTCTTTAAAAAAAAAATGATTTCTTGAGTCAAGAAGACATGAGTTAAACTTATGGCACTACCTGCCATCTAGAGGAGGGCGTGGGGGAGAAGGAGGGGAAAAGTTGGAACAGAAGGTTTTGCAAGGATCAATGTTGAAAAATTACCCATGCATATGTTTTATAAATAAAGAGCTATAATAAAAAAAGACATGAGTTAAAATATGATCTCACTAGCTATGTGACCTTGGATTTGTCACTTAACCTCAGTTTACCTCAGTTTCCTCATCTGCAAAAGGGGTATAATAACAGCACCTACCTCCCAGGATTGTTGCAAGGATCAATAATGGATAATAATTGTAAAGTGCTTAGCACAGTGCATGGAACATAGTAGGTGCTCTATAAATTAGCTATTATTATTTTTACATAGTTATCCCCAGTATGGGGTGTAGGTGCCTCTTAAGCTAAGATGTATAAAAATAAACAAGGAAAAAGGTCTCCTTCAGCTGCTCCTTTTCCATAAGCAGCATAGTGATTGCTCCAGTCACCCCCCCCCTTCTCTTTCTCTTTCTAGTTACATTCGCTGTTATTATTGGGCTGTCAAGACCCTGATCACCATCGGGGGACTGCCTGACCCTCAGACTCTCTTTGAAATCGTTTTCCAGCTGCTGAACTACTTCACGGGGGTCTTTGCTTTCTCCGTGATGATAGGACAGGTGAGTACAGGCAGGATCAGCAGTGGCCTCTGCTGGCTGATTTGGAAAGATCCTGGGAAATCCCTCCCTTCAGACCTCTCTCTGGCCCTGTCTGACCGGCTTCAGGGCCTGAAATTCCCCCTCAGCCATTCAGTCTGCGGCTCTTTCACCCCTTCCTCCAGACCTCCCTTTGAGAGGACCCCTGTAAATCCCCAATTCTTGAGGAATGAGTTTCTTAGGTCCACCTCCCAGGAGGGACCAGAGCAGGTGGAGAACACGGAGTGGATGGTGGGATCCAGGTGCTACAAGGGGAAGAAGTGATGGAGGATGAGCAAGATTTTTTTTTAATTCATTTTTCCAAATTATCCCCTCCCTCCCTCCACTCCCTGCCCCCGATGGCAGGTAATCCCATACATTTTACATGTGTTACAATATAACCTAGATACAATATATGTGTGTAAATACCATTTTCTTGTTGCACATTAATTATTAGCTTCCGAAGGTATAAGTAACCTGGGTAGATAGACGGTAGTGCTCACAATTTACATTCACTTCCCAGTGTTCCTTCTCTGGGTGTAGCTGTTTCTGTCCATCATTGATCAACTGGAAGTGAGTTGGCTCTTCTTTATGTTGAAGATTTCCACTTCCATCAGAATACATCCTCATACAGTATTGTTGTTGAAGTGTATAGTGATCTTCTGGTTCGGATGAGCAAGATTTTGAGGATACCAGAGAAAAACTTCATGTTATACTTTTCCAAAGGGCCAGTCTTATGAATTCAGGCTTAGGACTGATTTAAGGATTTCAGCATAGTGGGACTGCAGTCAGGGAGACTCATTCTTCTGAGTTCAAATTCACTCTCAGACATCTACTAGTGTCTAGTATACTAGTGTCCTGCTAATCCCTTCATACTGTCTGCCTCAGTTTCATCGTCTGTAAAATTAGCTAAAGAAGAAAATGGCAAACCATTTTTGTCTCTGCCAAGAAACTTCCCAAGAGGTCACAAAGAGTCAGACAGACTGAAAGGACTGAACAACAACAAGGATTTCAGGATGGAAGAGAGTGTGAAAAGAAGGGAAGATAAGTAAAGAAAGTAGGGAAAGGTAGAAAAGGAACTCTGAAAGGATCTGCATCTCTTCAGATTTATGGGAGCAGAGTTAAAGCCCTTCCATGGTGGTAAAGGTAGGAAGACCTCTAAGACACTATCGATGTGAACCTGGGTAAGTCATGTATCTTCCTTATCTGTAAAATGAGGAGCTTGCATTTGATGGCCTCTAAGGTCGGGATCCATGACCCTACAATATATCTGCTTTTTGTGGTGGCTATGGGCTCAGTAGGTTAGGTGATCCTCCATGTTTGGGCCCTCCCCATCCCTTGTCTCCCTCTGGGAATTTTAGAATTTCAGAGAAGTTCTAAACAGCTCTTTGTTGGAGCAGCTTAAAATCAAAGAATCATAATGACTTTGGTAGCTCTAATTTTATAATTCTATGAGTGAGAGTTGGAAGGGATATTACAAAGCATTCAATATGATCTTCCACCCAAAGCATATTGAAAGATGAAGACAGCTGGAATTATAGGATTGAGCTTCCAGTGACCATGGTGAACATATACCATATGGATCAAAATAGAGTGTTCGGAGCAAGGAAGGTGATAAGAGCCTTATTATTCTCTGCCTGATGAATATTGAGAGTATTTGGGTATTGAGAGCATTATAATCTGTTCTCGACAATGCACTTTAGGAAGGGTAAATGGACTGATGAATTTGCAAGAGCTCATCTTTCCAATCTAACTTCATTTCTATTTTTGATAGAGCTCTTGGACTAACCCATTGGAGGGTTAATAGAGATATAATTTACCTACATTTTAGCAGAGCAGTTGACAGTTTCTCAACTATCTTTTTTGTGAATGAAATGGAAAGATGTGAGTTAGTTGATAATGTAGTTATGTGGAGGCAGAACCAGTCAGCTATCTGGGTGCAAAGAGTTGTCATTAATGACAATATCAACTTAGGAAGAGAAGGAGGTATCTAGAGGGTTGATCTATGACCTTGTCCCTGTATCATATAATATTTGTATTAATTATTTCGATAAAGTTATAAATGGCATATGTACAAAGTTTGTGGATGACTTGGTAGGAGGGACAACAAATATAGTAGACAATGGAATTAGGATTTCACCAAACTCAGTTGCTGGGTCAAATGTCTTAGGGTGAATCTTGATAATGATAAATGTAAAGATTCACACTTAGATCAAAAAATAAATGTCACAAATTCAAAGCAGGAGGTGTGGCTAGAGAGCAGTCTTGATAGACCATTTGAAAATTCACATATTGGAACTATATATATATAGGATTGAGCTTCCAGTGACCATGGCGAACATATACCATATGTATATATGTATGTATATATATATATATATATATATATATATACATATATATATATATATATATATATGTGTGTGTGTGTGTGTGTGTGTGTGTGTGTGTGTGTGTGTGTAATTAAAAAATTAAAAATTGTAGTGTTTGGTTCTGGATACCTAATTTTAAGAAGGCCATTGATAAGTTAAAATATATCCATGGCAGGGATAACATGATATTCAAGGTTCTGGAGACAATGTCATGTGAAAATTAATTGCAGGAACTAGGAATGTTTAATATGAAGAGGAGAAGACTTAACTATAACATGATAGAAGTCTTCAAACATATGAAGGATTCTCATAAGTGAGAGGAAGTAGTTTTATTTTGTTTAAGCCCAAAAGGTAGAGCTAAGAACAATGAGTGGAAATTGAAGAAGGAGCTCTATGGGAAAACTTCCCAACAATTGGAGCTGCCCAAAGTGCAATGGGTTATTTCAGGAGTTGGTAGGCAGTCCTCCCCTCCACCCAAGCAAGGTCTTTGGGAAGATGCTGGATGATGATAGGGTTGTTTCAACAAGGATTCTCTCAGTTCTGTGTTGGACTACCTGAGCTCTGAGCTCCCTCTCAACCCTGAGGTTCTGTGATTTGTAAAAGTATCTTATTCATTGAGTTTGATTGGGGAAGGCCTCAGAAAAACAAATTTCTATTACAAAGTATAAAAATGACCAGCTGAGAATTTAAGACATCTTCTTCCACTTTTAAAAAATTTAATTTATTTTTTATTTTCAGTTCCAAATTCTCTCCCTCTTCACCTCCCTCCTTTTACCCATTGAAAAGGCAAGAAATATGACATGCATTATACATATGAAATAAGAAAGTCTCTTTAAAAGAGGATACCCAGTTACATCTAAAACATCTCATTTTAAATTGCTCATAAGTTTTTCTTAATTTTACTTGGATTCTCTCCTCTGCCCTTCCCAGATGAGAGATGTAGTTGGAGCAGCAACTGCAGGACAAACATATTACAGGAGCTGCATGGATAGTACTGTCAAGTACATGAATTTCTACAAAATCCCGAGATCAGTTCAGAATCGTGTTAAGACCTGGTATGAATATACATGGCATTCTCAAGGCATGCTGGGTAAGATTTGTATTCCATTTGAAGTTTCTACTTCCATAAGGTTTATTTGCCTAATGTATCTTGTTAATAGTATTAAAAGTAATCCCCATTTGTATGTTGTTCTCCAGATTTTTTTACATTGTGACCTTTCAGAGGAAGGAGTAGTGTACAAGACATATGGCTATATCTAAGTAAAAAGTCCACTCTGGGTCACTCTCCAAAGCCAGGCAGGCTACATCTCTCCATCAAGTTTCTAGGGCACCCTGAGGGGTTTGTGGGTGTGTCTTTGATGTTTGCATCAATGCCCTCAAGTATCAAAGCTCACACCCTCCCCAGCAGTGTCCTCTACATTGCTATTATCAATAATTGGCACCCCAGTTTCATTTAACCATTTAATATTAGGCAACTTTTACAGAGAATATTTCCTTCAAAAATATGCAAGAACAAAGGTATACATTTTTCCTTCCAGCCCTTCAGGGTCATACATCCTTTCCTCTCCATCACCACATTAGTGTCTATCAAGAGAAGGCACACTCTTAGCACATTTCCTACATGAAATCAAGTTATTAAATGCATATCTTAATTTTACAAAAAATTTTTGATGAGTCCTCATTCAACTATCCTGTGTTAGATCTTGAAAGTCATTCCCAAACTTGAGATAGAGAGATTGACAAAGAGAGGAAAGAAAAAGAAAGAGACAAAGATATAGAGAGAAACAGAGACAGAGAGAAAGAGAGAGAGAGAGAGAGAGAGAGAGAGAGAGAGAGAGAGAGACAGACAGACAGACAGACAGACAGACAGACAGACAGGGACAGAGACCCGTACAGAGAGATACAGACACAGAGACAGAGAGAGGAAAGAGAGAGAAAGGCAGACAGACAGAAAGACAGAAAATGCACAAGAAGACAGTCACTTTCTTTTTATTATTATTATTATTATTATTATTCAGAGTCACTTCTTTTAATGATTACTAAGCAGATCATGGTTCAGGGCCATTTTTCTTAGACACAAAACTTTGTCACAAAGAGGTGAGCAGAGGGACCAAGGCATTAATTCATCATTCCAAAGTATAAGACTTTTGGATCTAAGTTAACATGTTATCAGAAATGGAAAGCGTCTCTGCTTTATCCATAGGATGCTCCCCTATCCATATTTCATAGAATATACTTCAATTTAACCACAGTTAATATAAAAAGATAAGGTCAGATTTCTTAGTTTCTTCTAGCCCTCAGCCTCTGGCAACAACTGAACCTCTGAAGTTCTTAACAATTCTGAGATTCTGTATAATTCTGCTTTCCCAAATGTGGTAAGGTTGGGTGAGAAAGACATGTCCCATACTTTTATTTGCAAAGCACTTTGTATTAGTGAGAAGAGCTGGAAGAACAATTTACACAATAACAACAAGATTATTAATACAAACAAGTTGGAAAGACTTAAGAGCTCTCATCAATGCAGTGATGACCCATGATTCCAGGGGGACCAATGATGATGCATGTAGTTAATGGACTCAAGATGCAGACAGACACATTTTTGGACATGGCCAGTGTGGGAATTTCTTTTTATTGACCATGCATATTTATTACATTTTTTTTCTTTTCAATGTGGGTGGAGAGATAAAAAGAAGAGAAAATAATTATTTGGCAATAAAGAAAAAAGAAGAAAACACTTTAAACTATTCAAATTCTCACATTTATTTCTTCTTTTGATCCTAACAAGACCCCATCAAAGGAGAATGGGAGAAAACAGAGGTTCATAGAAGTTATGAAGGTCACACAGATAGTTAGAAGTAGACCAAAGAGGACAGGCCAGGCTACCGGCTTATAGTTCAGGGCTTTTTTTTTTTTTTTTACTGAATTACATGGTTCTTATTCTATGCTTCCTTCACGAGAGATAATTACAATGAAATATTAACAATGAAATCCAAGGAGACCATTTGTAAGTGCTGGAAATGTGTTATGGTTACTTTGCATAACTATCATTTCATAGCCTCAAAATCCTAGCTGTGTTTTTCTTCCTTTTTATTTATTTATTCATCCTTTTAAAATGTTCTCAATTGAGTTTTTGAATGCATCTATGGGAAACATATTTCTGCTTAAATATTTTCAGCCTTTAACAATGAAAATGCCTTTTCTGATTTAATAATTTACACATTTAACTTTCTCATTTTGTTTTCTATTGCTTTGCAAAAAAACTAATAGTAAACTCATTTATTTATAAGATAAGGGATCAGAAATAGAGATAATCTTTAAATAGCCAATAAAACAGAAATTATTTTATTCAGACTTTAGAGTGGATTTGAAGCAGAGCCATAACTAGGTATAGGTATTCAGAGTTTTGTCCCAGGACAGCAAAATTTAGTGGGTGCCAAAATTTAAAATAATTTTAAAGAGTGTCTAATTTTAAATTTTGCTACATTTGTATCTTGCTAATTTTTGTATTCCTGTAGTAGCACAGAAACAATTGAATTTAGAACATAGTAAAAACAATTAGTTAAAATCTGAAATTATCAGCAGCAATTTCTCCCTGGTTCTGCTGTTACATTTCTTTTTCCCTGCCCCTTTACAAGCAGTACAACTGAGCTGTATTCTTCTACTAACCCTGACATTTGTTTCAACCCAGTTGATAGATACCTCATCAGTGTTCTTCCATTGTCCACGAATGTATTCTTACAGGCCTTTGTGTCCTAGTTCTTCCCACCAACTCAATTGCATTGGCTTAATTGCTTCTCACAAAAGGAGATAGTTTGGTCTAATAAAAAGAATTGGTCTCAAAACTAGGAAGACCTAGATTTAAATCCTGCCTCTGACTCCTACTTACTGTATAACCCTGGACAAGTCACTTAATGTCTCAGTGCCTTACGCTACTTATTAAGACTATAAATTTCAGAGAACGGCTGTTCTGCCTTGGTAGAGGCAGTTACTCACTGGGAACTCCTTATACCAAAGAAATCACAGATCTTCCCTTTATCTCTACTATTTTCACATCGAATTATATAGGAGAATGCTATTTGCCTCAAAGCATCAAAATCGCTAGCCAAGGTTCTGATTATACGATTTCTGTTTGGCTTACATTCCTAATTTTGCTTAACATGGCTTAATCTCATAGGATCTTATATTGATGGGACCTTAATAACCATGTGGTCCAAATTCCTACATCTTATAGGAATATTCTATAAGATTTATTAGGTGAATGATCACTCAGCATCTACTCCAGCACTTTTAGTGCTGGTGAGCTCATTACTCATGGAGCATCTTATTCTATGTTCACACAGTCTAACTGTTCCTTTGTATCAAGCCAAAATCAGCCTCTCTGTACCTTGCCACTTGCTGAGCCTACTTCTGCCCCCCTAGATAATTCTATCCTACTTAAGTTCATTTAGAAAGTTAGAAGAAATGTCTTTGTGTGTCAGGCAGCAGGGCTAAAATAGGTCTGAGATATGAGTTTCTTACAATGATATATAAGACCAATAATCTGCCTTCAATCACTCAAGAGTTGGACCAGTATTCCTATTCAATCTTTTTAGTACCACATCTCTCAGGTTCATAGACTTCAGGATTATAATTCTTGGAAATGAACAAAATAATTAGACTTTTTTTGAGTTTCTCAGAATTCTTCCAAATCCAGAGGAAGTTTTGTTTTTTTTTTTTTTTTTTTTTTTTGCTCCTAGGATGTAGAGGAAAAAAAGCATCATCATCACCAATCTCCTCCCCCCCCCCACCAACAGTATAACAATGCTCTGTTCTATTATGGTAGCTGACTCTGGCCTATACCAACTTTTGGAAATTACAGACCCCTTCTTTCATATATAGACACCCTCTCAAGGTCTACTATAATTTGTATGTGTTTTTGATCAAAAAACCTAAATATAATCCTCCACATTCATTTAGATACTGAAAGGACACTGAACTCATGCATCATCCAGTATAAATGAACTTTCATAAGGAGTAAATGATGTATTTTTTCTTCCCATTCATCAGATGAATCAGAGTTGATGGTGCAGCTTCCAGATAAGATGCGGCTGGATCTTGCCATTGATGTCAATTATGACATTGTCAGCAAGGTGGCTCTTTTTCAGGTACATTTGCCAGTTGAGTCAAAGTTAAACCTCATTCATTATGTGGATTCCAATCTGTTTGTCTTTAAATCCTGACTCTTTTCCTCTCTCCCTCTCTTGGAATAGGGCTGTGACAGGCAAATGATTTTTGATATGCTAAAGAGGCTAAGGTCTGTTGTTTACCTGCCCAATGACTATGTGTGCAAGAAGGTATTTATTTATTTATCCATTCATTCATTCACTTGTTTATTCATTCATTAATTTGTTTATTTATTTGTGTAAATGACAAAGAAGAAGTCAGAAGGCACAATAGACACTATATGAAAGGAGGAATGATTGGAAAAGTCATAATTGGAATGTACAAATTGTCGACTTGCAAATAGATAATTATGCTAATTATTATTATCGGTAGTACTAATACATCATATGAACACATCTGCTTATAATTTTAAAAAATGTTGATATCTACCATCTTGTTTGATCAGTTTGAAGTGAGTATGAGTGAGGTAGGGAGGTAATAACAACAATTATTATACTAATATTATATAATGCTTGAAGATTTACAGAATGCTTTACATATGTTATCCCATTTCGTCCTCCCATTTGGCATTATTATTTTATCCATTTTATATATGCAGAAATGGAGACTCAGAAAGCATCAATACCCTGGATATGGTTACATCTAGTTAGAACAAATGTGATTTAAAGGCAGCCCTTGATCTTGTACGCAGATAAGAGCAGTGAGCTCCCTGGGAAGCTGAGGATGATGGATCTTTTGAGCTCAGGAGTTCTGAGTGTCATTGGGCTAAGCTGATTTTAGCATTAAGCATTAAATTCTCTGTTTATTTGCTGAGTCTCTTGGATCAGGAGCCTCTAGGTTGTTTAATAAGAGATCATAAATAGAATGGGACAAAACTCCTATGCCAGGGAGAGCAGGATCAGGCCATGTGAATAGCCTGTATGCACTGGGCAAGATAGAGAGAAAACCAAATCTTGAAATTAATAAATAACTAAAATAAACCAAAGCTCTATCATGAATAGGTCTGATTGAGTGGGAGCTTTTGTGATTAAAATATTCCTGTACAGTATTTAAACATTAGCAACTTTTTTTTAATTATTATTTCAGGGGGAAATTGGAAGAGAAATGTACATTATCCAAGCTGGACAGGTCCAGGTACTAGGTGGGCCAGATGGCAAATCCGTTCTTGTGACTCTGAAAGCAGGATCTGTATTTGGAGAAATAAGGTCAGAAAGGAACCAGGGGTGGGAAAGAGGTGAGGGTAGGGTAGAGGAGGGGAGAATTGGGGAAAGGAGGTCAGACTTTGGGATGGTGGGGGGAAGGAGAGATAATAATCAATGAGACTAGGGCTAGAGAGACCAGGGTTGAAACATTTCTATAATTTCACTGAATTTCTTTTCAATGGAGTTCTAAAACCAGCTGCCAAATTGCTAACAAATTAGTTTTCTTTCTCTGCATTCCCAAATTGGGACACATAGACTTTCAGCGGCTTTGGTGACTTCATGGTGGTTAAAGGGAGGGGAAGAAGACAAAGGAACCAACACTGATCATTTACTTACTATGTGCTAGGCCCGAGACTAAGCACTTTACAGATATTATCTCATTTAATGGTTGGGCTAGCAAGGTCAGACGAAAGATTTCACAACACATAATTCTAGCGCTCAGTGGTTTTGCCTGCTCTCTTTATTCTCTCAAATAATTAGCTTGTTGGCTGTCGGTGGAGGAAATCGTCGCACAGCGAATGTAGTGGCTCACGGGTTCACCAACCTTTTCATTTTGGATAAGAAGGACTTGAATGAAATTTTGGTTCACTATCCAGAGTCTCAGAAGTTGCTTCGGAAGAAAGCCAGGTATGTGATTCCTTAGAAAAGGAATGGTCAGTGATTTGGACATTTACTGGAAGACCATAAACTAAAGAAAAAGTAGCATTCTATATGAGTAGAGGAAGTTTCTTTTTCTGGGAGTCCCCAGTGAAATCACAGGTCTGTCTACATCTATACAGAATGTTTTGTACAAAAAGTGTATAGAAATTTAAAGGCATTTTTGTTGATTCCATATCAAAGAAGTCCATTGTGCTCTCTTTTATGGTCTTCAATAGGTTTCTTGTTGATGTCACATATTCCAGTGGGGCACACCCCACAAATCCTATATATTCCAGTGCACTGCCAATGTACCACATCCCTCCACATGACTCCCTGCAGTGCCAGCCAGAGAGAACTGCTCCCCAGATCATGGTTTCTGGAGTGAGGTAGAGATTGGAAGAGATATCAGAATTGGCCTTGTGCTCTTTTTTTTCTACTGCCATTTCTGTTTTTAGCAAGTCATCTCTAGCTCCTTTATTCTCAGAATAATGAAGCTGGACTAAATAATCCCCTAACTATGAATCTATGGTTCTTTACCGTCCTCTCCCTTAAGGAATCTAAGAGTTAAGGACATTACTGTACCAAGAATAATTGGAATGATGCAGTTCACTTACTTTAGGGCACTTGCCTTTTCATCCAAGAAATTTTTACACAACCCTGGGTATCTAGGTATATAAAATAGATATACATATCAAGCATTTGCTGCTAATAAATTATAATTTCACGACCCTCATTTAGTTACATGACCCCATGTAGGGTCACAACCCACAGTTTAAGAAGCTTTACTTTAGAGAATAATATTACGCTAACATGACTGCTCTGACCCTTTATAGAAAGACAAAGTTTATTGTGAATTCAGCATTTCTGAGGGAGAAGAGTATTACATATTTACCTTAATTTTTCAGTTCCAAAGGAAAGATTCAAATTCTGTGCCATTTCCAAAAACATGAGGACAAAGGCAATCATCAAAAGGGTAGAATAGAATGAATGACGGCATTATCCCAAAGTTGCTAAATAACAAAAGCATGGTTGAGATTAACTGCTGATCCAGAGGAAATTTATTCTGAATGGACAACTGACAGCGGACTTTTATCATTTCACTGATCCTTGTACAACCTTTTTCCATATCATAAGAAGAATGTGCCCCCATATTAGCCAAGTGCCTTGGTTGTCTACTTGTCCAATTTATAATCATAAAATATAGTAGATATGCAAGTGTGTTCCTTTCCCTTTGTGCACCAGGATGCCCTTTTTGTGCCAGTATGTACATATGCCAGTAGGGGCCTGTTTTTGGATATGGCACATGGATGGGTAAAGGAGCTGGAGAGTAAAGGAGTAAGCTTCATCTGGAACTTGGAGAAAGTATGGTTCTTTCAGGAGGACTTATAAGTTGATATGAGATGGAGGCAATAACTACAGAACAAAAGACATAATAAATGCCTGTGCTATTATTGGAGGTATTGATACAGTAAAGAATCATGTGCACTGAGGAAAGCTCATGTCCCAGGAGGAAGAACAAAACCATAGGATCTTGTTCTTGTTGGTACTGCAGAGATCAGTACAGCGGGGACTGGATGCTCTAAGGAGCCACACAAACTTGTCCCCTCGTTCTAAGTTAGGTGGAATGTTGAGAGAAGGTAGAATATGAAAGGGAGAATTGCTGGATGGTTCTCCAGAAAGTGGAGAAGTTTTCTGACTGCCTGACAGAAGCAGCAAGGTGTTGTGGTAGATAGAGAATTGACCCTATAGTGAAGAAGACCTGAATTCAAATACAACCTAAGAAATGTCTCAGTTGTGTGATCAGTTAACTTCTGCCATCCTCAGTTATCTTTAAAATGGGGTGGAGGCAATTCGGTGGTGCCGTGGTGCAGCAAGTCCTGGCCAGGAGTGGAAAATTCTCATCTGAGTTTGAATCCAGCCTCAGAAACTTAACAGTTGTGTGACTCTGTTGCAAGGGATCTGGATCAGAATAAATAAATAAACATAGAATATTTATATTCTAGAATAATATAATATAGAATATAATTATAAATAAATAAAGAATAAAGAAGTTGTACTAGATAATCCTTTAACATTCTCTGATTCCATGATTCTTCAAACTTCTCTCCCTTAAGGTGTCTAAGATTTAAGAACATTATTACTCTACTAGGCATAATTGGAATACTTTTAAAGGGGCTTCTTGAACTTTTTTCCATTCTTGACCCCTTTTCATCTGAGAAAATTTTGTACAATCCCAGTTACAAAGTTATATAAGATAGGTATATTTATTAATATTAACTTATTTATAAACTTATTAATAATTTACTTGTCTTTCTTTTCTTATCTGTAAAATGAGCTGGAGAAAAAAGGCAAATCATTATAGTATTCATGCCAAGAAAACCCTGAGTGGGTCACAAAAAGTTGGACATGACTGAAAAATGGAGTTAACAAAACCTACTCCTATGGATATTACAAGGATCAAAATATTTGGAAAGTGCTTTTTACAAATCATAAAGCACTATACAAATGCTTAATTTTATTATTTGAGGGATTCCAATATAAATCCAGCCTACATTTCATTTCAGATCAAATGAAATTTTCTTACATTCAAATAATTGTCTTAGAGCTTGGGGGCCTTTGGAAAAAGTAAAGTAGATGTTCCTAGAGTTTCCTTGATCCTGTTAGAGAAATTTTGTGAAGGATCTCTGCAAAATGTATCTTTGTCCTGGCTTTAGGGCCCAGGGCTGAAAAGATACACAGATTTTAGGGGCTGGTCTAGAATTATTTATTTGTTATAAGGAAGGATGAGAATGGCATTGGAGAACTGATTTCTGACCTGCAACCTGAAGTCAACAGAAGCATGTCCTCAGGCAATGGGATGAGCCATCAAGCTATACTGCCTGATGGAGCTTCCTCCAACAATTAAGATTATTCTCAGTAGATTGTATCGAATAAGATAATGGGGTTACAACACTTAACAAACCTTTAAGAATTTTATGGGTGCTAGTTATTATTATTAGTAGGTGTTTGAACCGTGTCAAGAACATGCCATAGGGAGACTTCAGGATGGTCAGGTATCTGATGTAGGAAAAAAATATAGATATCAAACGGTTATGTTCAGAGGACAAGTACATTCATTTTGGAATTCATAGCCAAAGAGCACCCCTAAAGAAGCTGGGAGTATTTTGCTACAACTATAGACAAGCTAATTTTTGTTTAGTTGTTTTCGGTCATATCTCTTTATGACCCCATTCAATTATTTAATCCTAACACCAGAGGAAGTCTCTTGCAACCAAAAGCAGAATAGCTAATAACCTCCTGACCCGTCTTAGTGATGATTTCAATCTTTAAACAATGGCAGAATTAAGAAATAAAAACCCAATTCTGCACCTGATTCTCACTAATGTGGAGAAATCGGTTTGCATGGTGATGATGTGATGAAAGTGATCACTCCATCTTAGAGTTTTGATAGATAGTTTTGATAAAGGAAAGGAAATCTGGACCCCCTTTGACATGTTCTCTAGATTTTGGAAAAGCAGAGTTCAGTGGAAAAACAAGTAGAATATGCTGTGCTAAAATGCTTCAAAAGAAGTTGGCTCAGGAAGGATGGAATATGCTCAAAAATTAAATTCTGAAGAGTCTACAGGAAGTAGTTAAAAAGGTAAAGGAGTATGTGTTTGATTCACATTAGGATCAATGTGGATGCACAGGGTTCTCACAAACCAACTTAGAATTTTAAACTAAATATACAACAAATGGAAGACAGACAGAGGAGGTAATGGACAAATGTCAGGAACATTCATGGTAAAATGAACTCAAAAATGAGTTGAAGCTGACATGGGGTGCTAAAGACAACTACAAAAGGTTGGGTATTTTTTAAAGCTGTATTGAATCTTTGGGGTAGATAGATGAATGCTAAATGACAGTAAAAAAAAACATTATCTTTGCCAAGGAAACCTCATGGACATTATAGTTGTCCAGAGTCACCAAGAAATCAGACGTGACTCAGTGATTGAACATCAAGAGACAATTAATACAGCATTTATTAAGCACTTATTATGTGTGTGAGGTTCTGTTTTAAGCACAGATACAAAGACAAAACTGAGGTTCTTCTTGTAAGGAGATTGCACTCCAGGGAATCAGACACATATGAATACATACATGTGCACATATGCACATATGAGCACATGTATATGTATAGATGTATACAGAGAACATAAGGTGGTTTTTGGAGGGGTGCCCTAGCAGTTGGTAAGGGAGTGAGAACGATTAAGAAAGTCCTCATTAAAAAGTTTGTACCTGAGCTAAATTCTAAAGGACAGCAGGGATTCTAGGAGGCAGAAGGACTACGTTCCAGGTGTGCAAAAGGATGGAAGAGATGCTTTGTACAAGTGAAACTCATTAAATGGGCCAGAATAATTGAAATGGAAAATTTGAGGTGAGGGCACTAAAGTATGAATCTTAAAAGGTAGAAAAGAACCAGTTTCAAATGTCAAACTGAAAAATTTGCATTGGATTCTTGATGCAACAGAATCTTGGGCACATAGACCTTTTGTAAAAAGTAATAATTCATTGGCTTAAGTAAGACCTTGAGCCTTCCTGAGAATTGTGAAATACTGACTGGGGGAGGGATTGGGAGATAGATGGGGAAATCCTTCTTAGAAAAACAAGCTTTGTGCATTGCATATTGATGATGCATTGGAGTTGGAAGGGACCTTTGGACCACAGAATGCGAGCTGGAAAACAACTCGCAACTCATCCGGTATGTGTCATTGAATCATGATTTCTCTTGTTTAAAGGCACTGGTGACTATAACAAAGGAAGAACAAAAGAAGTTTTAGCAAATTATTTTAGTTGACAGTATGTGTTGATAAATCCTAATGATTAAATTTGCTCATTAGGAGTGTTTGGTTATTAAATGTTGGACTAAATTTCCCCTGATCCATGTTCATGATTATATTCTTTACAGAACAGCTCATGGAAATCTTTCTTGGTAATAGGTTGCAATAGACCCTCCCAATGTTGCTTTCCGTTGTCGTCTGGTCTTATGGAGAGTGGGAGAGATAATAGATGTGTGGCTCAAGTGTTCCCCTGGCAACCACACAATATTAAAGGGAGAAAAGGAATACCGTCAGTGTTTTGGGTGGGTTCTCGATGGAGTATTTATAGAGAGACATGGATGGAAAAATTTGTATAAGATGAAAAGTCAATAGTATGTTCATGGTCTGGACCAGTGGTGCAAGTACCATCATCCATGAGGTTATATTTATGATACAAGCCAATGTTTAGCCAAAACATTTATTTCATAATTGTAATATGAAAAAAATCCCCTGGTGACCTTGGGGATTTGTTTGTGACATTTGACTTTTGGATTTTTTCTGAACAAGTACTAATAACTATTGTCTTCTATAGGAGGATGCTAAGAAATAACAACAAACCCAAAGAACAGAAAAGCATACTCATTCTTCCTCCGAGGGCTGGGACTCCTAAACTTTTCTCAGCTGCTTTAGCAGCAGCGGGAAAGATGGGAGCAAGGGGAGCAGGGAAAGGTGGGAAACTTGCCCATTTACGAGCAAGGCTGAAAGAACTGGCTGCATTGGAAGCAGCTGCGAAGCAACAGCAAGAGCTGGAGCAGGTGAGCACCCAGACTTGTCAACCTTGACATGACCTTGGGGTCTAGGAATTGGCTGTTGGAAATCTTAGCCCTTTGTAGCATTACTTTCAACCAAGTTTTAAAGACTTGGTTATGGTGGAGAAAAGGCTGGGTTTTATTCCCCCCCCCTTTTTTTTAATAGTACTTATGAAACCAGTGGGTGTAGTTTTCTATGCTGGATGTGTTAAACTTGCACATTCTCAGATGCCCCCGTAACATCTCTTAAGTGTCAGTGATTACTCATGTTCCTTCTTGGTTTAAAATATTAGTTTGTAGCACGGTTGCATATCAAGTATCTAGAATAAATAAAGCCAAGAATACTAAATTTATTAAAGGCTTCAGAAAAACTGCTTCAGTTAAATTTGTGTTCAGATAAATATATTTTTATAATGTAAATATGTAGAACATATGTTCTGCTTTTTAAATTATTTTATATATATATATGTATTTTTATTATACATATGTATTCATTTATGCCAGGTATTCATTATTTTAAATATTAAATACTCAAATAGATAGTGCTTTATTTTAATATGTGACATGTTGATGTATAATGCTCATAATTTAATAATAAAATTCATTGAAATGTGATGCTAAAGTACCACATTTTTTATAAAGTATTAATGTAAAATACTTTAATTCACTATTTGGTTTTTCATTGGAATTTATCAAAGTTCATCCTATTGAATATATGATTGATTATTTTTTTCAGTCTACAGTAATGATTGCAATAATAATTCTCTGTCATAAAATGTTAATAATAAAGTGAAATTTAATGTAAAAAATAGGACTTATGAAAGTTAAGATTCCCAGAATATGAAATAGCTTCTGTTTGCAGAAATAATGGGATTGATTGCCATTCCTCTTCCTGTCCTATTTCTCCTACCTGTTGCCTTTAGCTCAAAGGGTGTATTACAAAAAGTCTTCATTTCCAAACTTGGCTCTTTTAGTGATTTGATACCAAGATCAATCAATCAATATACATTTATTAAACACCTCTATGTATCAGCCATATATATCAGGCATAAAAGCTGGGGCTAAAAAAAAGAGGCAAAAGACAGAATGATAATTAGCATTAGTGTACTAATGTACACTAATGTATGGCCATGGATTGAGAGATGTTTTGAAAAGAATGTAATACAATTTCAAGATTCTTTCCTTGAAGCTGGGCTTTTTATGCCTTAGGAGATTTTGAGATTTGATTGGAATTAAATTTAAGAGAAATGAAATTGAATATTTTCTGCATTATAGAAACCTATTTCCCTTTCATTTTAGGGTATTTTATTGCACATCTTAAGCATCTTAATCTAAGCCCTTTTACCACCTACTAAAAATAAATTGCCAAGGTATTTAACAACCTACTTCACAGATTAATCATAATCATAATCATAATAATGATAAATTAGATGAAATGATCATAAAAGACGTGTGAAAAGATTCAAAGAAATCGATAGTTCATTTCAAAAAGAGAATACTCTGGCATTGTTTGCCAGGATAAAATATTATCTTTTAATCTTTATTAATTTTTCATATTTACTAAAATCAAGGAAATTTGTGCGTCATCTTGAATTAGAACTTTGCTCACAAGTATATTCTATTCTGTTAAGATCTCTCATAATTGGCCTTGATTTTTCTCTCCAACTCTAGAATACACACATTTAATCATTCATTTTGTTACTTCCAGGCCAAGAGTTCTGATGCCTCAGCAGCTCCAGATAAGCCTGAGTCAGCAGCTGCAGATAAAGCAGAATCAGTAGCTACCGATAAACCAGATGCGGTAGCTGCGGATGAACCGAAATCAGCAGCTTCAGATAAACCGGAATCGGCAGCTCCACACGGACCAGAGTCAGAAGCTCCAGATAAATCCCAGGTGGCAGCTCCAGAACCGTCAGCTGGACCAGAGCCAGCTGCTCCAGACCCACCTGATGCCCATGCTCCATCTTCCTCCTCCCCCAAGAAATCAGAGGGAGGAGATGATGGAGAAATTGTGTCTGAATCTCCTGATCATTCTGTCAGGATCCGAATAAGCACTGCCCCAGAGAGTGATGAACAGATTCTCTCTGTAGAAATTCCAGAAGAGAAGGGTGACAAGTGAAATTCACCCCATGCGAGCTCCTAGAAAGTTATCCAACATCTGGTCCTCTCATGTTCCAGCAGGCTACCTACACCTATTTAAGCTAGAGAAATGGTTTTGCTTTCAACAGCTTCTAATTTCCGGTTAGTGGTCACAAACTTCATTAACACAGCTAGGATTTGGTTTGCCTTTTCTTTGTCCTTAGCTTGCAGAACTAGTATCTTAGAAATGAAGACCATAACCTCTTTAAGAGAGATGTAACCCTGTAGAAGACTTCTTAGACCCCAGAAAGGATTCTACTGATCTCTGCTATTTACTTTCCCATTAAATACCGTCTTGCCCCAGATTCGTTCATTTATTTATTTTTATTCAGAGAATCATAGAATCATGTTCATTGATCTTGTAGCATCAGCAATAAATTATAAGGGTTCCCTATACCTAATAACAGGACAGCTACATGGCTCAGTAAAACCAGAAATCAGTAATTCATCTTTGTGAATTCAAATCTGGCAACAGATACTTATTAGTATCTGACCCTGGCCAAATCACTTAACTGTTTGCCTCAGTTTATTCATCTGTAAAATGAGCCGGAGAAGGAAATGGCAAACCACTAGAGCATATTTACCAGGAAAATCGCAAACGGGGTCAAGAAGAATCAAATATGACTGAAATAACTGAACAATAATCCCCAAGAAGAATTACTGAGACATCCTGTTTTGAGCATCCCATACCCAAAGTAATACATTAGATCTACTTATGTTTTAAATGATGAAACACACAGAGTCCATTTAATCAAAGGGATGGAATGGAGGATGTGACTGTAGTCAGGGAAATTAAGAATAAATAAGTGTATGGATTTCATCTTCAGGTAAATTCCTATTTCATGGGAGGATGATACATGTGGTTTTGTTTAGTAACTTTTTTTTTGATTTAACTGTTTCTCAGAAAATTATTTTTAGAAATAGAAAATATATTTTTCTTTCTTTGGCTTTGTAAGAATGATATTTTTGTACTTATCTTCTCACCTAATTATATTCTATTCTTATTAACCTAAATCATTTGAGATTGAAATTGGGCCAGTGAGAGAGATAGATTAAAGGTTCTAATATTTAGAACTCCATTATGGAAAAAGCATAAAGGCAGGATATTAGCCGCTTGTTAGCTAGTTCTAGTAGGTTCCCTGACTTTAGGGATAAGGCTACTTTCAAATAATAAAAGCTCATATTTTGAAAGTGCTTACCTCATAACAATCTGTGAACTAGGTAGGAAAGTATTATTATTATTGCACATTTTTTATATAGATGAGGAAACTGATGCTCAGCAAGGCTAGATGACTTATTTAAGGTCATATGACTGGTAAGTGGTAGAACTGAGATTTAAACTTAGATCATCCAACTTGAAGTGGGATGGTGGTATTTTTTTTCTCACAAAATCATGCAGCCTCACTAGCATTCATAAGGTGTAATGAAAAAGTCTCACTTGAAACTTACAGCTTGGAAGAAAATAACCCATTTAAATTAAAGAGAAATTTCTTTGAGAAGGTTATGTCACAAGTATGAGTCAAGAAAATAAAAAGAGTAACAGTGATGGCTGTGATCAGTATAAATGCTTAACTAAAAATGATCTGTATTAGAGAATTCCTGACTGTGTGAATCCCCTAAATATAGAGTTATAATTCATTTCATGTTTAAGGCAGAAAGAGTCAGAGACAGAGACAGAGAGATGCAGATAGACACATGGGGGAAGAGAAAAGGACAGAGAGACAGACAGACAGACAGAAACAGAGACATCGATCCAGAGAGAGAGACAGAGAGACAGAGAGAAAAGTCAGTAGTCATCTGGAATTACATAAGGAAGCAAACATACTTGGTTTTTCATATATGCCTTTGTCTAATTTTTAGTTATTTTTGTGGTTTAACATAATTTCAGTACCCAGTTCAGTGTCTACCATCAAACATTCTGTTGGATTATATAATAATATACCTTGAGCTTCATTGGGAGAAAGTCAGGATCTTAGGGGAGAAGAGTTAGCTCTGAATCGGACTCTTTTCAACTAATTTGATTTAAACTTTTATCCTATTTTAAAATATTATTTTGTCAATATCATTGTGAAAAGATTGAAATTGGGGAAATGGATGTAAGTCATTTGGAAACATGCTTTTATCTGTTTTTAAAAATAATGATACCTACTAAGTGCAAGGGAGTGTGTTGAGTGCTAAGGGGGATTAAAAAGAAAAAAGTAAGACATTACTGTTGTTCTCATGGAACTTTCAGTCAGCCAGAGAATATTAGCATATGCATGTGTCACATACACATGTATACACACACACACACACACACACACACACACACACACACACACACATATATATATATATGGAAAATAAAATATAAGAATACAATGAAATATAAATATCCTGAGAAGATAGAGATTACATTCAGCTATAGGGGAATTAAGAAAAATTTCATTTAAATTAGACTTTGAAGCAAGGGATAGTAATTAAATAGGTGGATTCATGGGGAAGGGCATTCCAGGAGGGGATAGTCTGAGCAAATGTATAGAGGTGAGAAAGCAGAACACACATTTGGGGAAGAGAAAGTCCAGTTTGGCTGCCACAAAAAGGGATCAAAATAAGGTTAACAATGTAGATTGGATCCAAATTGCAGAAGGTCTTAAGTATCAGATTAAGATTTCTTACTAAAAGGTAGGTGTGTGACATGATAAGAGTTGTGTACTTTAATAAGCTAAAATAGACATTTGTGGAGCCCCCACCATAGGGAGAGGCTTTGTATTAGGTGCTATGGAACATTAACCTGACAAGAAGTTATGAATGGTCAGGGGATGAACGGCAAAGGCAATAGAAGCAGAGAGATGACCAGTTAAAAAGCTCTTATAGAAGGGAGAGCTAATGAGGACTTTTGGACTAAAGTAGTATCTGTGATAATAGCATGAAGAGGATGAATGTAAAAGATACTTTGGAATGGTAAAAAATGTGAGGATCAAAGGAGGCTCAGAGAAATGAAGGCCAAGGAACTAGGGGGAAGAGGTGGAAAATGAAGAAGAGGAAGACTTGAAAACTAAATTTTCTCAGCAAGTAGGAGACAGAATCTCTTATGGAAAATAAGGGAAACAGATGAGCCAGCACAGTTGAGGAAGATGGAAAAGTAGGTAAGGTAAAGAAAGATAGATAAAAAGATTGCCAAGCAAGTTGGAAGGCTAGAGAGTAGGAATTTAACTTGGAAGTAATTAGCCTGATTTTAGCTCACTTTTTGTCTTTTTCCAGTCGGTTATGGAAAAGTTTGTTCATCCAAAGGCAACATATTAATGTCTTTAGTTTTTCCACCTACCTTATGTAATTAACAGGAGGGATGATCTCAAGTTGGCATAAATATTTTTAAATACAAGGGGAAAAGGATAACTAGAGTTCATTGCGGATTGCCTTTTGACATTTTCCATTTCATGGCAGGTATTCATTTTAAATGTAATGATAATATTCTTAATATATGGAAAGTCTGGGTTATATACAGAGAGTTTTTTTGCTACCCATCTTTTATATGCACCCTGTATCTTGACCATGATCAATCCAGGAATGATAAACCTAGTTAAGGCCCAATTATCTAGCAAGTATTTACAATGAACTTTGAACAGAAGTATATTATTCTTTTTTATGATGGCAAACCAAGTTTTAAATCCATCTTCACTGAGAGTTGTTTTATGTGGAAACTTCTGATATATATTTGCTTATACTTTAAGATTCCAACTCTATAAAAATCCTTGGGCACACTTCTCATATAAAGCCATTGTATAGTTCCCTAGAAAGTTTTTTTGGGGAGGGGGAAGCACATTTTGAAATGAGATCAGCAGCATCCTTGTTATCCTTTTATACCTGACTCATTTCAGCTGCTGCAGATATGATATAAGAGTGAGGTTATCACTGTGCTTTATACACCATTTGCCTGAAATAGAGTCTTTGAGTGCTTCAATTTACCTTTTTTTTTTTTTTTAAAGCATTTCTTGCATTTTGGTATATGTATGCAGTAGCTTATCTTTTTACTATATAAATATTTTAACTTAAGTTTAGTTATCACAAAACTATTAAAAGTTTAAATCTGAAAATGGGCTTGACAATTTATATTTTGGTGTTTCATTAATGAGTATGAATTACTATGGAGATCTCTGAATCCAATGACTTCCAAAGTTAAATACATTTAAATCAAAGTATTTAGAAATATATTCTTGGCTTGTGGATTCATTTCAGAAATTGATTGTGTATGGCAGATAAGTGAAACATATTAAAGATATTTGGGAAAATCATGTGACTAATTTTTTGTATGATGGGAAACCAAGTTTTAAATGTATTTTCACTGCCATCTCCTATTGAAAAAAACATATAGTCAACCTTTCTGCCACAAAGTAGGTGCTTAATAAATGGTTATTGATTTCCCTTAGGAATTTTTAGATACTCCATATTACCTTTTAACAAATCCAAACCCCTAAACCTGTCATTCAAACCTGCTTTCCAAATGGTCCCTGCAAAATCACTAATCTCATTTTTCATTCTCTCTTACTTGAACTGCCTGGGTTTACTGTTTCTAAATCCCAAGGAGAATAATCAATTTTCTGCCCTTTCTCTGCATTAACCTCTTTCCTTCCCTCCTTCCAAACCTATTCAAAATTGACCTCCTCCCACCAGCTTCCTTTGATTGATCCCCAACATTGTGCAATCATTGTTCTTTCTCATATGATCACATGTTGTCCTGAAAAAAATGTCTTCATGTGTTTTTCCCCCCCTTGGCTCTCCAGTGACTAGGCAGACCATCTAGAAATCGACCAATGCTGTCTTTTGCTTTTGGTCCTGGAAAAAGTCTACATAGAAAGTAAATGTTGACTGAAATTTGAAAAGGGCTTCCTTTTCTTTGGCAATTCATGTAGTTTTCCCTACTACATAAATTCAAACTTTGCCCATTTCAGAAAGTGTTCAATAAGTATCTACTCCCTATGCAAGGAAGCTGCTCTGCTAGGAGCTGAGGAGACAAAACAGATGGAGAGTAGTCCCTTCTTTGGAATCTATATACAATCCTTTTGTTAAGAATAGAAATCAGGGCTGAACCTAGGGAGGGTGTTGACAAGTGAGGAATTTTCCTCTATCAAATCAAAGCTATTACTTGTCAGCCACTTAGACAATTAAGAAAAAAAAGGGTAGAGGGGGACAGAGAGAGACACACACACAGAAAGACAGAGACAGAGAAACATATAGGAGACAAACGCAGAGAAAGAGGGAGAGACAGAGAAGGTGAGAGACAGATAGACAGACACAGAGACAGAGAGAAAAAGGGAAGAATGAAGGGAAGGGGAGAGAGAGAGAAAGAAGGGAAGACAGATTGAGAGAGGAAAAAAGAGGAAGAGAGGGAGGGAGAGGAAGAGAGGGAAGGAGGAAAAGGAAGGGAGGGAGGAATAGAGAGAGATAATTTTTTTATTAAAACTAAACATTAAAACCCCCCTATATTAATAATTCCAAAACTTAGCCAACATTCATGTTTCCTTTGAACCTATATGGGTAAATAGACCACCAGCTCTGCTCTGACTATCCTCTTAAAACAAAGGGTCTTTGCAATGAATAGAATACCAACCTTGGAGTTGGGAGGATCTGAATTCAAATACTACTTCAGAAACTTGATATTTATTATCTGTGTGATCCTGGAGAAGTCACTTAACCTTGATTGCCTCATCAGAAAAAAATAAAGAACAAAGGGTTTTACTCTAGAGCATATAGACAGATTTCAGGTATGTCCATGAACTTGGATGGGAACAATTATATATTTTTAAACAATAGCTTTTTTTCAAAATTCATGCAAAGATTATTTTCAACATTCAAAAAATTGCAAAACCTTGCGTTCCAAATTTTCTTCCCTTCCCCCATCCCCTCCCCTAAATAGTAAGTAATCCATTATATGTTTAATTTGTATAATTCTTCTATACATATTTTCACAATTATCATGCTACACAAGAAAAAATCAGATTAAAAAAGAAAAAAAGTGAAAAATAAAAGGAAGCAAACAACAAAAAATGGTGAAAATACTATGTTGCGATCTACATTCAGTTCCCACAATCCTCTCTGATGGCTCTCTCCATTACAAGTCCGTTGGAACTGGCCTGAATCGCTTTTGCTGTTGAAAAGAGCCATGTCCGTCAGAATTCATCATCAGAATCTTGTTGCTGTGTACAATGATTTCCTGGTTCTGCTCATTTCACTCAGCATCAGTTCATGTAAGTCTCTCCAGGCTTCTTTGAAATCATTCTGCTGATCGTTTCTTATAGAACAATAATATTCCATAACATTCATATACCACAATTTATTTAGCTATTCTCCAACTGATGAATATCCACTCAGTTTCCAGTTCCTTGCCACTACAAAGATGGCTGCCACAAACATTTTTGCCCATGTAGATCCTTTTCCCTTTTTTTTTATTTCCTTGGAATATAGGCTCAGTATAGGCTGCTGAATCAAAGGATATGCACAGTTTGATAGTCCTTTGGACATAGTTCCAAATTGCTCTCTGCATTGGTAGGATAAGTTCCCCACTCCACCAACAATATATTAGTGTCCCAGTTTTCCCACATCCTCTTCAAGATTTATAATTATCTTTTCCTGTCATCTTAGCCAATCTGAGAGGGATGTAGAGATATCTCAGTTATCTTCATCTTTGTTTTAATATAATTGATTTCCTTTGTTTAGCACACTTAAAGAATTTATACTATATAACATTATACAGCTTCCACAGGACTATAGGATATCAGGGCTGGAAGGGTCCATGGTCTTACAAGACCATTAAAGGAGTCCAGGATACCAAAAAGACTAAGATTCCTGGCCTTAGAAAAAGGCTCAGAGAATACCTGTAGAAACCTCCTAATGATCCCAGATTCTTGGAAGGCTTTGAGGCAGGATTTTTGACTCAGCACATGCATCTTGGAGGATGTTTAAATTAAAAATCTGACAACCTAATTCTTAGAGCTGGTGCACGAGTGACAAGTTTTTCAATCAAGATTATTGATAAATCAATTAGTCCATGAGCATTTATTAAGCACATGAATTGCTTGTGCTGGAAAGAACATTCTGAGCTCAGAATGGTCTCATCAGCCACAGTGATACACATTGTGATTTGACTCCAACTTAGGAATGTCATTTTGGTCCTCTTCGAGAAAGGACAACAATCAACCATTAAGCACCTACTATGTACTAGAGACTGTACTGAGCACTGTCAATACAAAGAAGGGTATAAACAATCCTCACTCTCAGGGATGGCTCAAAATAACGGGGGAGACATAAAACTGGCTTCTGGGTGAATGACAAAGTCTGTGGGCACAATTTCCTGAAGAAAGGAAGCCCTTGACACCAAAGTCCCCATTACTGCCACAACCAGCTCTACCTGTCTAGGAGTTTATTTGATTCAAGAGGCTTTTATTTAACTTAAGCCTAGATGCAAGACTTTCCTGTCAGCTTTACTTAAATTACTCTGCATACCTAATGGGATTTTGAACCCAATTATATTCACCTCACATCTGGTCGTCTGTTTTTGCACTTGTGTGTGTGTGTGTGTGTGTGTGTGTGTGTGTGTGTGTGTGAGAGAGAGAGAGAGAGAGAGAGAGAGAGAGAGAGAGAGAGAGAGAGAGAGAGAGAGAGAGATCTGGAAATATAAAAAAGAGATTAATTTTTACAATAGTTTATAAATTCATTTTCACTGTGGGCTGAGGAAACATCACTCTCTCCAGGAATCCTTGTGAGTTGGGACCTTCTTAGTCCAGCTCCCTCATTTTTCAAATAAGGAAAATGAAGGCCAAGTAAACCTCTTGAATCAGACTGAATGACTTGCCTAAGATCACAAAGTTAATTAGTAGTGGAGTCTGGAAACTGGAATCAAGAATCTATCAGGACTCTTTCCATCCAATGCCAGGTTTCTCAAGGGCCATCACAAAATCACTAAGTATCTGAAGGGATGGCCTTTTGATAATTATTCCACTTGATCAACAGCCTCTTAGAAGAGGAATGTTGAATTCTAGAGATGATCTAGCTTTATTTTTCCACTTGCAAATGGAGAAATTGAGGCACAGAAAAGGGAGGTGCCCATTACGGAATTAATTAATGCACCTGAGATTGTACCTCACATTCTGTAATTATATTCCAAAACCAAAGCTGTCCATGTTAGCATTCAGATGGTCAGATATTTTTGAGCTTAGCTGAGCCATGGACTCATAAATTCAATTAGAAGAGAGCTTAAATGCTGTTGAGTCCCACCTTCCCATTTTACAGATAGAATGGAGACTTAGAGAATTAAATAACTTGAGTAGGGTCACACCATTAGTAAATGTCTGAGGCAGAATTTGAACTTATTCTTCCTTTCTCCAAGTCCAATACTCTATCCATGGAATCACTTTGTCTTTAAAAAAAAAAATCATTGGTCCCAACTTGCCAAAATTGATCCAGAAACATCCTAATTAATGATAAGGGCAAATGCAGATAAAAGAGAATTAAAACTCAGTGGTTTTCTAATGTATGTATACTCAGCTGCTGAATGTTTCACAGAATTATAAATGTCCTGAGTTGGAAAGAGCCTCAGAGATAATGAAATCCAACCTATATCTATTTTTTTTGTTTCTGGTAAAGCAATTAGAATTAAATGACTTACCCAGAGTCACATAAATTTTAAGTATTTGAGGTCATATTTGAACTCAGGTCCTCCTCACTTCAAAGCCAGTTAGCTGTCCCAGCTAACCTATATCTAAACAAATATCCCCTCCAGTTGAACCTTTTCCATCAAAAGGAACCGATCATTTCTTAAGGCAGCACTTTTGGAAAGTGTAATTCCTTTAGGAAGGGAGTGCTATTAGTGTCAAAGAAAGACCAATAAAAAATAAAAGAAGAGGATGTCTGTCAATGGAATCCTATGTGAGTAATCCAAAAGTAATAGAATGTGAGTAAATGAAGAGGGAAGAGGACCAGAAGCTCAGTGCTTTGGGCTAGCCATTTCTGTTAGTAGGAGAATGAAAGACATTGAATTTTCTTGTTCTGCTTATGTAGTTTCTATGATCATATTTATATTTTTGAAATGGAACAAAGAAGTTTGGCTTTCATGTGTCTGCTGTCACTTCTGGTGAGGTTGACAGTTAAGATAAAAATTAAAAGATGATTATTGCTGCTGCTGCTGTCTAATCTGTGCCTCTTGTCTTCCCTGGCTTCCTTTATGTCTCAGTTAAAATCCTACCTTCTACAAGAAACCTTTCCCAATCCCCCTTTCTTCTGCCAATCATCTCCAGTTTATTCTGTATCTATTCAGTCTATACATACTCCTTTATATGTTGTTTTCCCCCTTAAAGTGTAAGCTCTTTGAGGGCAAGAACTGCTTTATTTTTTGGTTCGTTTTTGTATCTTTGTATCTCTTTGCTTTGTTTTTCTCTGTATCTTTTTGTATCTCTCCTACTTAGCACAGGGCCTGATCAGAAGATATTTCCTAAATAGTTGTTGAATTTGGTGCTTTTATAATGCTTAGTGTATTCATAGTTGTTATTGTTTAATTGTTTTTCAGTCATTTTCAACTCTTTCCCATTTGAGGTTTTCCTGGCAAAGATATGAGTGGTCTGCCATTTTCTTCTTCAGCATATTTTATGGATGAAGAAACTGAGACAAACAGTATAAAGTGACTTGTCCAGGGTCACACAGATAGTCTGAGGCCAGATTTGAGTTCAGGAAGATGAGTCATCCTCACTCCAGATGGAATACTCTATCCACTTAGCCTCCCCTAGGGATTACTGGAGAATAATCTTTCAAAATGATTTTAGAGCTTACTTTTCATATTTCCATATTCCCCAAAGCAACTGCCTCCCAATAATGTTTTTTTTACCCTTCAAAAAAAGGAAAAGACTTTAACATTTCCCTGAGTAAGAAGAATTAAGGTGACTATACCACAACTAGCATTTCAAATACAGAAAATTTCAGATGATATGGGTGAGGAAAGGTCCACATGTAAGTTAAAATTAAATAAAAGCAGTTCGAATATTAAATTCAATCTAATAGCAGATGGACTACATATGGCCATCTTCTCATGAACATCACCCCCTGGGGAAAGCAGCTGTTGGGAGGGAGAAAAGGCCAGAAAAAATGGCCTTGGAAAAGAGAGAGTGCTTCTTCCTATCATTGTCTTGCTTCTACTGTCATTGTCTACATTTACTAAGAAAACATGGAACAAATTTAATAGAACTTCTTATAACCATAATTCTGGAGCAACACATGTTGGCCATGGAGTAAAGGAATTTTGAAAGGCTGGAAGAGCAGACTAGAAAGCTTTAGCTGATTTTGATTCTTCTTGTAGGGGTTTTAATTTGGAGTCCATTGAGTCAGTGGGTAGATTTCAGGGTGGTCCATGAGCTCATATAAAAAAAATATATTTCATTACAATTGATTTCCTTTGCAATCCTATATACTCTTTTTTATGCATTTAAAAACATTCTGAGAAAGGCTGTGTGAGCTTTATCAGACCATCTCAGGGTCCGCAATATACAAAAATGGTTAAGAACTTCTGCTCTAAAGTATTTGTACCAACTGGCCTAGTGTATATTGGGTATTTCCACTGAATACAATAATAGACCTTCTGTACTCAACTGAAAGGCTGAATCAAAAAGTGTTTCAGATTTTCTGACATAATAATGAAGGACATGGGTTTAGTGATAAAAATTGTAAAAAGATGCGTGTGTAATATTTCTAATAGAATAGAAAAAACACTTCAGAATTGTGGAAATCATATTGATTAGTTACTAGATGTAGTTTCAAAGAACTCACATTGAATGATTCCACCAACTGGACACTGAGTATGTATTCTTGGACAGTTGGCAGAAGATTCATTTTGGGGCAGTATCTGGAAACATCTGACCTTTTCCATCACTATGGCACATCAGCCATCTGCTTCTCTACTTCCTTAGTGTTTGCTTCTTCATAATGTTTGATTTTTTCTTGAGGACTTGTTTTAAGCCTTTCACATTTTATGTAACAATAAAATGGATTTTTCAATATCTGCAATGCATTGTCTTTTATTGTGTCTCATGGAATACAGTTGAGTACAGTGTCCTGCACTTATGACAAAAAACATTTGTGACCAGAAAGTTACAACCAATGGGTATTAATCTGGCACTTATCATATGCCAGACACTTTGCTAATTGCTGGGGATTCAAAGAAAGGCAAATACAGGAGGAGCTAAGTAGCACAGTGGATAGAATACTGGCTCCAGAGTTAGGAGGATCTAAGTTCAAATACTTGACACTTACTAGCTGTGTGACCCTGGGACGAGTCACTTAACCCTAGTTGCCCCTTTAAAAAGGGCAAATACAACCCATACCCTCAAGGCAATTATATTCCAAGGAAAAGCTAAGGTGAAAATAATAGATACATATAGTATATATGAAAAGCAATCTCAGAGGAAAGGCATTAGTAATGACTGATACTTGTAATTCCCATATATTGTCATAAAGTTATGTGTTGGGGTTTTGGCTTTTTATCTTTGATGGTATTCCGATTTGCTATTTACGTGATATATGTGTTTTTGCTTTATTCATAACTTCCTTTTAAAAATTCCTCAAGCATTAATTGATGGATCTAATCCATTGTGGATGGAGACAGCTCATGTCACTCTATAGGATGAGAATACTTTGTTTTCCTGTCTTTGATTTAACCATACATTCCCTTATTACTTCAAAATATAATGTCTTACTTAAAAATTTGTAGTTACTTAAGATGACATATTGTTTTTGTATAGTCTCAGAGGTATTATACTCATGAAGTTATGTATGCTTTTAGCCATGTTTCTTTTTGATTTCTTCTGAGTACTATGTTGAAGTTATGGAAGGAAATGGTATTTATTCCTGTTCTTTTATTTGGTCCCTAGAATTCCATTGGTGCATATGTTTGTTCACATTGTGGAAGCAAATTTTTCCACATGGTCCATGCTGCTCTATTTTTGGGATCATTGATTTCCACAGTTCATAAAAATTTATTCTCCTCAAAAGGCTATATGTTTTTAAAATAGTCTTTGCAAGAATATAAAGAGAATTAGTGAAAAGATAAGAGATAGCATTATGAAATATAGAATGGGTAATTCTGATTACCTTAAATTTAAAAAATTTTGTACAAACAAAATCAGTGCAGCCAAGATTAGAAGGAAAGTACAAAATGTTTCTTTGATAAAGGCCTCGTTTCTCAACTATATAGAGAGGAGTCATATTTGTAATAGTATGAGTTATTCCCCAAATGATAAATAGTCAAAGGATGTGAATAGACAGTTTTCAGAAAATTAAATCAAAGCTATCTAGTCATATGAAAAAATGCTCTCAATCACTATTTGATTAGAGAAATGCAAATTAAAACAATTCCAAGGTACAACCTCATATCTATCAGATTGGCTAAGATGAAAGAAAAGGGAAATAAAAAATGTTGAGTGCTGGGATGTGGGAAAATTGGGATTCCAGTGCATTGTTGGTGGAGCTGTGAACTGATTCAACCATTCTGGAGCATAATTTGGACCTATGCCCAAAAGCCAATCAAATTGCATACATTTTGAAATTAGGTCTGTATGCTAAGGAAATTTTTTTAAAAAGAAAAGTACACATATATACAAAAATATTTATAGCAGCAGCTCTTTTTATGGTGACAAGGAATTTGAAGCTGAGGGGACGCCCATTAATTGGGAAATGGTTGAACAAATTGTGATATAAGATTATCAATGGAATACTATTGTGCTATAACAAATAATGAGCAGAAAAGTTTCAGAAAAATATGGAAAGATTTACATGAACTGATGCAAAGGGAAGTGAACCGAATTAGGAGAATGTTGTATACAGTATGGCAATATTGTATAATAATCAACTAAGAATGACTTAGCTATTCCCAGCAAAACAAAGATCCAAGACAATTCTGAAGGAGTTATAATGAAAAATGCTGCCCATTTCCAAACAAAAAACTAATGGAATCTGAAGGTAGATGATTGAAACGGATTTTTATTTTTATTTTTCTCTATTTTTCTTATTTTTTTTCTGGTCTGTGTTTTCTTTCACATGACTAATATGGAAGTATATATGGCTGCATATGTAAAATATAAACTTTGTAAAATTGCTTTCTTAATGAGGGGGGAAGGAAAAGTGGAAAAAAGGAAGAAAATTTGGAACTCAAAATTGTTTTTAAAAAAAGAACCTATTTTAAAATTTTAATATTTTATTTTTTCCCAATAACAACATGTAATTTTTGTTAATTTTCACTCTGATAGTGCTGGTACTTCCATATATCTATCAGCTATATTAATCAGTCATATTAAGGAAGTAAACAAGGTGAGCCATTATGGCTCGATGCCTTAATGGTTGTATATTTATTTGGATTCCCCCTTCCCTGCCCCACTCCAATATTTCCCCAGTCCTGAGTCCTGAACAACATTCTCCATTCTGAGACTGAGCTTCAGTAGAAACATTTAATGATATTTTTATTGGTCTGTAGTTTTACTTAGACTTTTACAAAACCCTCCGACTATCACAGGAAAGAATTTCTAAAATTTCGATTATATAAAGCTATGTCGCCTAAACAAAACTGTTGCCTAAATGAAAACAAAATGTTTTTTGTATTGGCAAAAGCAAAATGGATTATTAGAAAGAGCTTTGAGGTGATAGAAATATACCCTGCTGAAGCAGTGGTATAAGGATTAAAAATAATTCCTTCAGGCTGAAGCCATTGTTGGGATCATATCAGTTCACTGAATTGGCAGGTCTATTAATCAAGGGATAATAGAATACAGTAGACTGAAAAAAAGAAAGGCTGGAATAGCTGAATACTCACTGCAGGAAAAAAATAGTCATTACAAAAACCTCCAAAAGCCCTCTCTTATCTTTGAAAAAAGAGGTGATGGTAAGTGGGATCTGTAAATAGGATTTCCAAATCAAAATTACAAATAAAGTAGAGAATTGGGGAAACAATGAATGCATTATTATTTAAATGTGCAAATTATAAATGTAATTTTTATACTATCCTAATTTTCTATTTTAAAATTATTTATATAATTTACATATAGTATATATGTATATAGTATATAATTTTTAAAATTATATTCAGTGAAAATAATCATGTAGTTTTGTAGTTTTAGCCATGAAAGCAACCGAGTATTTTAGGGTTTTTCTGATATGATCTGGTAACCTTCAATTTTTCTAATTTTAAGTGATTGTTTATCTATAATTTCATGTCTTTTTTCATTAAAATTCTTTGTAAAAAGGATACTCAGTTTATAATACAGCAGAAAATCCCATCATTTAAGCCGACATTAAGTATTAAAGGACTAAGGTGTATTAAATACACTGTTTGAGACATCTGTTTTAGTATGGATGCCCAGTCAATCACCTATATATTCTATATTCTTTATATTCTTTTTCATTGTTTACACTGGACCATTCCTTTAAAGCTATTCCTAAAACCTAAACTGTTGTACTTGGGATTGATTTGGGTTATAGTGATGCTGGCTAGCTCTTTATTCTTTATTCATCTCCCTTAATGTAATTTGGATTATAAATTTTGCATGAAATCAATCCTCTCAAAGTTATATGATATAAATTAGGTTTTGTGCTTATGTGTTTTTGTCTCTACAATAATTATTGCATTGTGTGGCGATGTAATATGTGGTTTTAATCACGTCTTCGTTCATCTAGTGCCTCTAGAGTCACCTCTATTTCCATTATGAAGCTGAAATGAGAATGTATTAAAAGCTCTTTGAAAAATGGAAAGTAGTTATTCTTGCCTTCTCAGTGGTTGGGGGAGGGGGACAATCTGCAACTGAAAAGAAAAGAAAATCAGATTAAAAAAGAAAATTGGAAAGCATTACACAATGTGATATATTGTTATTATTATGACTGAGTAGAATTATGGACTACATACAATCTCATTATAAAGCACGTTCTGGCAAGGATTAGTCTCAGACAAAGGACTAATTTACTGAAAAGGACTTTTTCATAATCTGTAACCTCTAAGGTGGTCCCATGCCAAGGACTCTGAACAATAGGCTAGATTAATAGGTTCCATGGTTTTAGAGTTCCATTTCATTAATTTTACTAGGAAGATGGAGAGTTAATATTATGCTCCCTTAAAATTTAGGTAAATTATAATTATCAAATTAATGATTTTTAATGAAACTAACCAATGAGTATTCTTTAAAAAGTTTATCTTATAAGTAAATTTAGGATCCTAATTCCATTGCTGATATTTACTTTCCGTGTCAACTCAAAGGCAACTCTGGGCTTCAAAAGTTTCCTCATCTGTAAACTGAGGAGCTTAAAGGAGATATCTCTGAGTTCCCTTCTAGCTCTAAGATCTGTGATTTTATTATTTTAGCAATCACAAAAAATTTCCTTCAATTGTAGCATAATATTTAAAAAAAAATTCTTATTAAGTTCTGACTCAAGTCAAAGAATCAGTTTGCAAAGGAGAAGTTTGTTACAGAGCCACCATTGATGACTAGCCTAATTAATGGTTTCATTGAGTCACCAGTCAAAGCTTTCTTAGAAACAGATTCACTGCAAAGAAAAATATTTAATTAAAATTAACAAGAAGTAAATTGATTTGAGAACAAGAGGTCCATAGTACATGTAGTGTTATTATTATTTTTGTTACTTGCATGCTCCCAAACTTCTTAATTGGCTAATTCATTAGATGTATTGCAGTTGATTAGTTATGTCATCAAGAGGATAAAAGGCTAAATAAGAGTCAAGTGAAATCAAGCCTGTTCCTTTGCAGAAGCTAATGAAGCTTGCATTTTGTACTTCTTCGCTAGATGGTGCTATGGATCAACCCAAGAGCATAAGAACCATTGACTCGAGTCAAGTTGGCAGAGATTCTTAGAATTTTAAAGCCTTGGCAATTATCTAATATAGTCCCTTCATTTTGTAATAGCTCAAATTTAATTATCCAGCTCTTTAAGTTTTGCAAAGCACTTTACGCACATTATCTCATTTGATGTTCGTTTTTTAGATGAAGTCAAGGGCTATAGCAATGAAGGGACTTGAGTAAGATCACATGGAGGAGCCCATTGGCCATGACTTTGCTGCCTATTGTACTTTCTACTATGTCATCTTCCCAACTTTGCAGTAAACAAAGCTATTTTATAGAGAGACCTCATGAACTTAAAAGAGATTTCTGGGTCAGTTTCTCACAGCTGCCATTGTTGATGTGTATTGGTGGGCTGATTGCCACGTAAATGTTTCAATCCTGTTTTGACTATAGCCTTCCTCTTCCTCTCTTTAATATTCCATTCTTTCTGCTTCTTTTGAATTTTTGCTCTTGTCATAAGAGCTGACATATTATCATATATGTATGTATATTTATAAAGTACTTTACAAACCTCCAAGCATTATATCAATGCTGCTTAATGTATACCATGTCTTAATATCAATCCTTTAAGTTTGTGGCTTGGGTTTTTGGGGTTTTTTGTGAAATAATTGGGGCTAAGTGAGTTGTCCAGGACACACAGCTAGTTAGTGTCGTGTCTGAGGCTGGATTGGAACTCAGATTCTCCTGACTTTAGAAGAGATGCTCAATCCTTTAAGTTTCTAGTTAGAGAATGATCCTTTGGATAGGTACAAGCAATGCGATTATCCTTACCCTGGCTTTAGAGTTCAATCACATCTGAAGGGCTATAACCTTGTAAGTTTTTAAAAACACTTTATGTCTATTATCTCATTTGATTTTCACAATAATCCTGGAAGGTGCTATCATCCTTCCCATTTGACATGAGAAACTGAGGCTAGGTGACTTGACCAGTGTCAAACAGCTGATAAAAGGAATTAAATACAAATCTTTCTGATTCTTGGTCAAATACACTAAGATGTCTTTAGAAGAATGCATCCAAGGCTTAGCACTACTTTCCAGTCTCTGCCACTGGCCCCATCACCCTGCTTCCTGGTATATAGTTCTATAACAGCAGCCGGAGTTCCATCCCAAAAGGAGCAGATATGGAGGCCCAGTGCCCCTTCTAAAAGACAATGCTGCAAAAGTACTAAAGTCAAGGAAAGGATAGTAAGAGAGGGATGTGGCCAGTTTCAAGAATCCCTGAGTCTGACTCAGGATGGGTATAATACCCAATTTCTACCTCGGAGGACTCAAGTTGTCCTGAAGCCAAGATCTGTTTCACCCCACTCAAAATTATGACCATGTGAGACCTAATTATAACTGGTACCAACAAATCTTTTCTCAAAAATCTCCATTGAAGTTGTTTTGCTAAAATGAAGAACATTTATTCACAGTTTTTCCAGTTTTAAATATTCCTTCCTTGTCTCCAATCCCAAATATCAGAACTCTTAAGAAATGAGTTACCTTTCAATGAATCCTCTCCAAAAGTGAAGAAAATTTTCATAATGTATATAATTACTCCTTAGTATATTTGTTTATTCCGTTTCATTTTTCTCTTCTTTTCAAGTGGACTGCAAATTCTGATGTGACTTGCATGAATTTTATAGTATTTTACTTTTAGCAAAAAAAAAAAAAATATTCCAGCAACACAGGACCCTATCTATGGTGAGGAATAGTTTATTTGCTATATATATATTCTATTTAGATGATTTTTATTCTGCTTTTATGGCTATTTCCCAGCAATGAACGGAGGAAATTTAGATTTTGCCCAAAGTGGTTTATATTGGTTTTAAAGGATATTATTGGTGAAATCTTTTTGCATGTTGTTTCCCTTCCCATATTCCATGGTGTGACCAAATCGAGCATCTCTTTGTTCCTCATGCACGTGATGCTCCATTCCCTCTCTCCTTGTCTTTGAGTTGGCCATCTCAGTGCTTTCTCTTCTCTTCCTTTATTATGCACCCAATTCTGCAAGAAGTCTTTCTTGATGCCCCCAATTGCTAGAACCCTCTCTCTCAAATTATGTCCATCTAAGGGCAGCTAGATGATGCTGTGGATAGAGCAGCAGCCCTGAAGTCTGGAGGACCTGAATTCAAATTTGGCCTCAGACACTTAATACTTCCTAACTGTGTGACCCTGGGCAAATCACTTAACCGGATTCTCTCAGCAAAAAAGAAAAAGAAAGATAATATCCATCTATTTTGTTTTTATTTACTTTATATTTGTGCTACTTGTATACGTTTTATCTGTATTTATTGTCTTATCCATTCGAATATGAGTTCCCTGAGTGATTGTTCCATTCTTTGTACTTGTAATGCCCACTACTTAACATAGTGCCTGGCACATAGTAGGTACTTAATCAACACTTGTGGATTGATTGATTACCACATAACCTGCATCATGCCCGTGTTTTAGAATCTTGTGAGCAAATTACAAAATACTGTCCCTGGTGACCAGGTAGGACTGGGGTTTGTAGTAGCTTCTCTCCTAAGAAATAATTTCCCATATCTCCCAGCTTCTGAAATGATTAATCTCCATTAATAATATTGTAAGCTTGCTTTATATGACTCTTAGAAAGCTATCATTCAGCCTTCCTAAACTTGTAAGAGACTCCTATTGATTATTATCAAAATGTCCTTTCAAAGAGAAGAAAAAGAGGGGAGATGAATAATAGAAGCTGCCTCACATTAGGGGTTGGAGACAAGGAAGGAATATTTAAAACTGGAAAAATTGTGAATAAATGGTATTCATTTTAGTGAAGCAATTTCAATGGGAGATTTTTGAGAAAAGATTTGTTGGTACCAGCTATAATTAGGTCTCACATGCTCAAAGATTTTGAGCTGGCTGAAACAGATCTTGGAGTTCATCTGAGTCTCTTAATTTCACATAAGAGAAAATGAATGTCCAGAAGACATACAGGCAATAAATAGCAGGAAAGGACTTGAATTGAGATCTTTTGGCCTCATGCACTTTTCCACCATATCTGGCAATTATTTTTTCTTCTTTGGTTTGCAAGGTAATTTATCTATGCTATTTCATTTGAACCTTACAACGACTTGCGAGATGCTATTGTTATCTACATTTTACACATGAAGAAACTGAGGCTGGGAGATATTAAATTACCTTTCCAAGATCATTTTAAAAAAGAATGAGAACAGATAAATGGTGCTGTAGTGTACAGAGTGCTGACCCCTGAGTTAGAAAGCTCTGGGTTCCAATTCAGCCTCAAACACTTAATAGCTGCACAACTTTGGCCAAGTTATTTAAATTCTCTCTGCCTCAGTTTTCTCATTTTGCAAAATGGAAATAATATTGACACCAACTTTCTAGGATTGTTGTGAGAATCAAATGAGATAATATTCTCAAAGGTTTTTGCAAACTTTCTAATAATATTTAGCATTTACATAGTACCTGCTACATGGCAGGCACTGTGCTTAGTAGTTCACAAATATTATCTCATTTATTAATAATAATCGTTATTATTATTCTGACTCCAAGGCCCAAACTTGATCCATTGTACCATTTAACTGCAACTGTCATCCTTATTTTCTGCTACTCATCAAAAGAAAGACAGTCTCAGATTGATAGTAGTGTGCTAACTAAATCATTGGGTTCTCTGATGTAAAGCAATTTCAGTTTTTCCTTAAATCACAGAGTAAAGATTCAAAGACTTGCATTGCATCTGTGGATGACTCAGAGCTGGGAGGGCTAGAAAGCTAATTCATCTAACTGCTGGATGATAAAAGTAAAATCCCAAACAATCTCGACAGCTTAGTAGAATGGGTCAAATATAATAAGATGATGTTTAATAAGAATAAATATGAAGTCAGACATTCAGATTTCAAAGGATCCTCCACAAGGAAAGAATAGGGGAAGGCACAGCTGGATAACAGTTTGTGTAAAAAAGGCCCCCAGGGATTTTAGTTGCCTGGAAACTCAGAATGAGTCAGTGTATTATGTCAGCAAAAAAAAAAAAAAAAAAATGATCTTAGATGGCTTAGTATACAAAATCACCCTTGGAGCTTTGGGTTAGAGTCTTGACTTTGCTATGTACTGGCTGTGTGACCCTGTGCAGGTCACTTTGACACAAGGGGTGTCAAATTCAAGTGTAAAAAGGGCTATTAATCCTTACATAAGGATTTGTGGGTTGCATATACATTTTGAAAATTGAAAATTAACATTATCTATGTTTATTATGTTTTTATTTCTTTTATTAAAATTTTTCCACTTATATTTTAATCTGGTATGGGCCTTATTCAGAAGTTCTGTGGGCCACCATTCTGACACCTCTATTCTAGATAAATCTAAGACTATACATTTTATAAATTGTTTTAGTAGAGGGAATTTTTTTCACCTGAGAGTTTCTTTTATCCACAAAATCTTGTCTTCTTCCCTCCTTTTCATGTCCAAAAAAGGGAGATTATAGCCATTCCTAATTCTGCTCTGGATGGACATCAAGTAGACAGTTGGGCTGAGTTCTGGGCACCTGATTTTGTAAAGAGCAATGACAAGATGGGAGGTGTACAGAAGAGAGGTATTGTTGTTTGTCCTTCATTTTCAAAGAGGACAATGACATTCCAGGTGATTTCTTGACCTGTGAGTGAAATGGATTTAAGTGAGGCAGAATTGCTCATCAACCCAAATGATTGTTTGAAAAAACTGGGATTGTTTCGAAAAAATCAGAAGTTGGTGATAACTGTTCAAGATTTGGGGGGTATTTCAAGGGGAAAGAAGCATTCATTTTGTTTACTGTGACCCCAGAGGACTAACTTAGCACCAAATAGATGAATGTTTCAGAGAATAAGTTTTTATTTTTGTATAAAGAAAACACCCAAGTGAGTGAAATTGAATGGGAGCTATTACAGGAAGTAGGAGCTACTTCTTCCTAGAGTTATTTTAGTTTGGGTCTATATTCTGAGATTTTTTTTGTTTGTTTGTTTGTTTTTTTCAATTGGACTAGAGGAAATCTGAGATCCTTTAGAACTCTGCTATTCTAAGAACTGGAAAATGAGTAGATGTCCATCATTTGGGGAATGGCTGAACAAGTTGTGGTACATGAAAATAATGGAATATTACTGTTCTATAAAAATGATGAACAAGCTGATTTTAGAAAGGCCTGGAAAATTTACATGAACTGATGCTGAGTGAAACAAGCAGAACCAGGAATACATTGTACACAGTAACAGTAAGAATGTATGGTGATCAACTATGAAGGCTTGGTTCTTCTCACTGGTTCAGTGATTCAAAGGAATCCCAATAGACTTTAGACAGAAAAGGCCATCTGGATCCCAAAAAAGAATTAAGGAGACTGAATGTAAATCAGTACATGCTATGTTCACTTCTTTCTTCTGTTTGTTTGTTTTTTTTAATATCTCCCATGGTTTTTCTCTTTTGCTATGATTTTTCTCTCCCAACATGATTCATAAAGCAATGTATATTTTTAAAAAATAAACTCTACTATTCTTTTAAAATAAATATTATTTTAAGGGACAGCTAGATGGTGTAGTGGATAGAGTGCTAGCCCTGAAGTCAGGAGGACCTGAGTTCAAATGCAGCCTCAGACACTTAATACTTCCCAGCTGTGTGACCCTGGGTGTGTCAACCCCAAATGACCCAGCAAAAATAAATAAATAAATATTATCTGATGTGAAGCTATGTTTAGAAGAATTGTACATATTTAACCTATTTAAACCTACATCTGATTACTAATTAGAGGGGGGGAGGAAGAAAATTTTGGAACATAAGGTTTTACAATGGTGAATGTTGAAAACTATCTTTGCATGTATTTTGAAAATGAAAAGACTATTATTAAAAATTATTTTATTTTCCTCCAGTTCTATATAAAGACAATTTTTTAAAACATTCATTTAAAGAAAATTTTGAGTTCTAAATTTTCTCTTCCTCTTTCATCTCCTTCCTCGCTGAGACAATATGATATTTACCATGGCAATTTGTTACATATTCAACCATGCAAAACATAATACCTTATCAGTCATATTGTGAAAGAAGACACAAAAGGAAAAAAAAAGGAGCAAAGGGAAAAAAATGAAAAAAATACAAAATGTGAAAAATCATATGTTTTAATCTGCATTCAGATTGTACCAGTTCTTTCTCGGATGTAAATAGCATTTTCATCATGAGTCCTTTGGAATTAACTTGAATCATTGTATTGTTGAGAAGAGCCAAGTTATTCACAGTTATATTACAATATTACTGTACAATGTTCTCTTCCTCACTTCCTTTTGCATCAGTTCATATATTTCCTTCTAGGTTTTCCCAAAATTCACCTGCTCATCATTTCTTACAGCACATTAGTATTCCATCACAATCATATTTCATATTTTGTTTAGTCATTACTCAGTTAATGGACATCCTCTCACTTTCCTTTTTTTTTGGCCACCACAAAAAGAGCTGCTAAAGATATTTTAATGCATAAATAGTCCTTTTCCTTTTCCTTTGATCTCTTTGGGGTACAAACCTAACAGTGGTATTTCTGAATCAAAGGTATGTCTAGTTTTAAAGCCCTTTGAGTATATTAGTTCTGTTATTCTAATACTCTCTCAATATTATTCCCAAGATCATTCTATAACCATAAAAGATTGAAATAAAAATATATTTATTTAGGTGATACTGATAATGTCACTTAACCTCTCTGTTTCCCCAACTATAAAATGGGAATGATAACACTTAACTTTCAGGGCTGTTGTAAAGATCAAATGACCTATTTATAAAGTGTTTAGCACAGCACATTGCAATTGCTTAATAAAGAAAATAACCATTTCCTTCCTTCCTTTGGTCTGAAAACCGAATTTGTTCTATTTTTGGAAGGGAGGATTGTCGGTTTGTGTTTTCATAAAAACTCAATATAAGTTTATAGTAAGACTCAGTTGGGGGTAAACACTTTACTGCTTTGATACATGTACCATTGAAATTACTTAGAGATTTCAATTAAAGTGTTTTATTTAAATTACATTTAAAGAAGGGGAGGCTAGCAAAAACAAGTGTCTGCAATAGATCCCTAAGGATAGAAAATAATTGCATGGCATGCAGAAAATCCAGCTAAATGGTATTTAATTATAAACCTGGGAATGAAGTGAAGTGATTTAATACCTGAGAATGGATGGCAGTAATTGTGAAGAGGCCCTCTTTGTTTTTGTAAGATACATTAAAGGGAAAGTTCATTGAGGTGGCCATTCTTATTTTTCTGTTAGTTTTTTGTTTATGTTGATTTTTCTTCTTTTAAATTTGGATAAATCCATTGTTTGGGAAAATAGAAGCCTCACAAATTGAGTTTCTCTTGAATATTAGTCAAATAAGCAACAAAAGAAGGAGATGGGTGCCATGGTTTTTTGCAGTTGCTATACTGATGTAATGAGATTGACATCCTTATCCACAGATATTCAGAATATAATCTCAACAAGTCGATCTACAGAGCTCATTTTAATTCTCCACATATTTTAGAAAGAAGTCTTGAACTAATGTCTTAGAAATCAAACAAGACAGGTGGTATGGTGAAAAGGGGACCTCGAGTTAGATATTTGGTCCAAGACATGGCTCTGATTCAATTTTTTTTCTCTTTAAATTTCAACATTTCATTATTTCCCAATTATATGCAAAAATGATTTTACCTATTTTTTTTAACTTCCAAATTCTCTCTCCTTGTCTCTCTGTCTCTGTCTCTGTTTCTGTCTTTTTGTATCTCTGTGGAAATATGTTTTCCTGTGGAAATATGTATAGATGAATTGTACATTTTTTAACATATATTGGATTACTTGCTGTAGAGGGGGGGAGAGGGGGAGAAGAGAGGGAGAAAAATTTGGAACACAAGGTTTTGCAAGGGTGAATGTTGAAAAATATCTTTGCATATATTTTAAAAATAAAAAGTTATTATTAAAAAAGAAATTCTTTTTTAAAAAGCATATTTTCATATTAGTCATATTGTGAAAGAAACATAGACAATAAAACAATAAAAGCACAGTAATATTCCATCACAATCATATGCCACAATTTGTTCAGATATTCTTGAATTTATGGGGATCCCCATAAATTCCAATTCTTTGCCACCACAAAAAGAGCTGCTATAATTTTTTTTGGTACATTAAGTTCTTTTTTCCTTGGTTTTTAAATTAAAAAAAAATTAATTGTCTACAGTTTTAGAGACTTTTGGGCATAGTTCCAAATTTTTCTCCAGAATTATTGGATCAGTTCACAACTATGTCAATAGAGTCCTAATGTCTCAATTTTCCCTCATTTTCCAGGATCTGTCATTTTCCTTTTCTCTCATATCAACTAATTACATAGGTATGAGGTAATGCCTCAACATGCTTTGAATTTACATTCACCTAATCAATAATGATTTAAAACATTTTTATGTAACTTTAAGTAGTTTTGATGTCTTCATCTGAAAAGTGCCATTCATATCCTTTGACTATTAGTAAAGGGAGAATGACTCATATCTGCATAAATTTACAAAGTTCTCTATATATTTGAGACATGATACTTTTTTATCAAAGAAATTTGCTTTAAGATGTTTTCCCCCAGTGTTCTGCTTTCCTTCTAATTTTGGCTACATTGATTTTGTTTGTACAAAAACTTTTAAAATTTTTTCTATAGTGTTTCATTTTTCCAAATACATGTAAAGATATTTTTCAACATTCATTTTTGTAAGATTTTGAGTTCCGAATTTCCTCTCCTACATCTCTTACTTTTCCCCTATTCAAAAAAGCAAATAATCTGCTCTAGGTTAAATATGTGCAATTCTTTTAAATACTTTTGCATATTTATCATGTTGTGCAAGAAAAATCAGACCAAAAGAGAAGAAATCATGAGAAACAAACAAACAAAAGAGGGTGAAAATAGTTATCTTCCATCTATATTCGCTCCTCATTGTTCTCTCTCTGGATGTAGATGGCATTTTCCACCCAAGTTTATTGCCTGGAATTGTCTTGACTCATTGCACTGTCAAAAAGAGTCAAGTCCATTACAGTTGCTCATCACATAATTTTGTTGTTACTGGGTACAATGTTTTTTGGTTCTGCTTGCTTCACTCAGTATCAGTGCAAATAAGTCTTTCCAGGTGTTTCTGAAATCATCCTGCTGATCATTCCTTACAGAACAATAATATTCCATTACATTCATATGCCATAACTTATTCAGCCATTCTCCAATTGATGCGCAGCCACCAAATTTCCAGTTCCTTGATCACTCTGATTCTTAAAAGCTGTGTGACATTGGGCAATTTCCTTTATATATATTTCTAACCTTTAGCTTTCACATGCATAAAGTGATATTTGATATTATTTGAGATGATATTTTCCACTCCCTATTTGGCAGAGTTGTGAGGAAAGTTCCTTATAATAGTATAACACTATTAAGTTTTAAGTCAATAACAAAAGAATGACTGCATAAACAAACATATAAAAATTAAGTAGAATAACCTTGTGACCCTAGAAAAGTCTCTTAATTTCCGAGTAAAATGAGTAAAATTTCCATAAAATGAAAGATTTGATAGCATAGAGTAATAAAGTGAGCCTCAATATATTTTGTTTCTCAAACTCCTTTCAAAAATAGAAATAAAAATGGGTTTTGAACTCCCAATGATTTAATATTCTAGTCATAATACTTTTTGGTGGTTGGTTGGTTGATTAGTTGTTCTTTGTACTTGAAGAGAATTGAAATGACATCGTTATTTGTCTTTGTAACTATTATTGTTAGAGAGACCATTAAGAATTTTACCACAATGTCTTGGATCATTGTAGGGGACCCCCATAGGGCTTATAATAACTAATTGGGAACCATTGGGGCAGATAACAAAGAATTGTCCTTGAAACTAGAAAGACCAGTTAGATGGGGTAGTGGATAGAACATCAGTTCTGGAGTCAGGAGTACCTGATTTCAAATGTGATATTATATACTTAACCCTTACCATTAGCTGTGTGACCTTGTGCAAATTCTTTAACCCCACTTGCCTCTCAAAAATAAAAGCAAAACAAAACTAGGAAGACCTGGGTTTGAGTCTTGCCTCTGTTGCTACTGATTGTGTGATTCTGGGCAAGTCATTTACTCTCTCTGGTCTAAGATTCTAAATTGCAAAGAAGCTACAGATTTACATTGATGGAGGGTGATTCCAATATTAATGAAACCACAGTTCCTAATCCAGTCTCTATCAAGATCCTTTCTGGCTATAATATTAATAATTTTATTATTTATAAAGTCATTCCTAATAACAACTCTGCGAGTTAGATTGTGTAAATATTATTATGGCCATTTCACAGATGAGGAAACTGAGACTTGAGATCCTCTTGGTGTCAGAGCTGAGATAATGGCCCTAGTTCCTTGACTCCAAATTTAGGGAACCATACAAAAAGGAAGGATTATACATTAATTCTCTCTCTCTCTCTCTCTCTCTCTCTCTCTCTCTCTCTCTCTCTCTCTCTCTCTCTCTCTCTCTCTCTCTGTCTGTCTTTTTCTCTCTCTCCTCAAGGACTCTTCATTTGTTTTTTCATTGAACAGATTGTAAAGATCAGAAAAACCACATAAGGTAGAAGCGCATACAAGATTTGTTGGTGCATGAATTCTACAGCTGTGGATGAAATCCTTGGTAGCGTTATCTGGCATCCTATCACTGGAAGTCTCCCGTCCTTCAAAACAGAAGAGGGAGTGGGAGGAAGAGGTTTATTAATTCATCCAGATGCTTTGAAATCTCAGGTGTTGCCTGGCAATTTCAATGTGTATTTGGCACAAGAGAGGTAGGAAAGTAGGGTAGGGGGAGAAGGAAGGAAACAACTCATTCAGCAATATTTTAAAGATTTTCACTAGTTTCCTTATGAATATTTTTTTTTCTCTCCACAAACAATGGGAAAATCCTTTAAGTCTTATAACTATATTCGGAAAAATCAGATGTTACGGCACTCTTCTGTGCATTTTGGGGGTATGTATTTCCTCCTCCAAAGCCAGCAATTTTTTGCTTTCCTTATTATTACAGAAAATCTTAGAAACTCTTCAAAAGGTTCAAATCCATTTAAATTAGAGAATTTTAAATTCATATTACCAAAGCCACAAGCCCTAGAATTTGACAAGGTTATGAATTTTAGATGTTTGGTAAAGTTCTCCTTCACTATGAAGCCTTAAAAAGTGTTTTAAAATAATGATACAATAGGTAAAGAGATAGCAGAAATTTTTTAGACAGACAGATTAGTCTACCTCCATTAAATTGGTATGTGTGTTTCTGTGGTTGTTGTTCATCCTTCTTCTCGAAGAGAACCAATGTCATCGTGAGGATGATGTCTTGACTTGCCTGTGAGTTGAATTTAAGTGAGCAGAGCTGCTCAAAATCATCAACCTCACTAGGGAACAAATTGAACAGTGCATCCCCATGGCTGTTCCAAATGAACCCCTTCTGCAATTATCTGGAAGGGACAAGCTATTTGTTATCCTTTTGACAGTTTTTTTTTTTTTTAATGGACAGCTTTTAGTGGATAACAGACTTTCAGTTACTAACGATATGGCTCAGAATTTGACTAATTAGTGGATCGGCAGGTATGGTTCTCTATAGTTTATTACTATCCTCATTATTAATAATCTGCAGCACTTAATTAACTCAGCTAATTCCAAAGACTGTTTGAAATGCCAAAAAACAAAACCAAAAAATAACGTTATTGTTTTTCTCCAAATTAAATAAGTAAATATTGCAGATTCTAGAATTCTGATTCTCTTGGTAGAATCTATAATTACCCTAGACATTCTTGGTCCTGTATTTTTAATCGTATAAGGATATTTTCTCCTTTTCCCAACAAAACAGATTGTTAAGGTAAATACTTTCAGGCAAATTACAGTCTTCATTTTTTTTACCCAGAGATGTTGGGCATTCTTGATAAAAATAGGAAAAACTTTTATAGTTTCAATGCCTCAGTGCTTGAAGGAACCGAAGGCAGAAAATCTGGCACTCTGTGAATCTTTTAATTAAAAGCAATACATTTGTTCTTAATGTGGCTGGTGGAACAATAGAGACAGTTTAGAAATCTGCACGCAGCAAGGAGAAATGGATCCTTGAGTATCTTCATTCTGGCTCTGAAATGTTGCCACTCTGTGTGGGTGGGCAGAGTTAGTCACAGAAGATCATTCTCTCCTTTCACCTAGCTTTCTGCTTAGAAAAACAAATAATAACAATAACATTACAAGTCTTGGATTTCCTGAGGGTGTTATGAAAATGAATGAAGGAATCCTCACCAGGATAAAATAAAAATCTCTAGGAGAAGTTCCAAAAAGCTATGGAGATTTCAAGGTATGATAAAATAACTGACAATAAAAAGATATAAGTGACTAGCATGCATTTGTTTTCTGTGGGAAAAATGTTTTTATTTAACAAAAGCACCGACACTTCAGCACTACTGAATAGGCTTTCTTGCAGAGTGTCTTTGGGGATTCAGGTTTAAATTTGAGAAAAACTCCAAAAAGTGGTGAACCTGGAGTCTCTTAAGATCCTCAGACCTGAATTTGAATTATAAATCTGTGACTTACAAGCTATATGACTCTGGGCAAATGATATAATTTTGAGCCTCAGTTTCCTTATCTGTAAAAATGAGAACAATAATAGTTAGGTTTCTTACTTCCTGGGATTATTGTGAGAATCAGATGAGATACCACATGCAAAGACTTCTAGAAATCTTAAATTCACTCTAAAAGTGTCAGTTATTAATATTATTAGAACCATTTGAAGAATTAATTTTGTCTACTCTAGGGGCTACTAGGTGGTGCAGTAGTTAGAGCACCAGCCCTGAAGTCAGGAAGACCTGAGTTCAAATCTGACCTCAGGACTTAATACTGTCTAGTTGTATGACCTTGGGCAAGTCACTTAACCCCAATTGCCTCAGCAAAAACAAACAAACAAATAAATAAATAAATAAAGTTTATCTACTCTGTGGCAAAGAAAAATGAAAGCCTGTTACTATTCTTAGCTGTCCACAGATATTGTGTTGAGTAGACAGAACTCAGGGCCAAGACTCAGCAGATCAAGGCTGAAATCCTAATCCTAATATTTCAGTTAGGCAGGCAGTTAACAAGCATTTGTTAGATTGTGTGTCCAGGCACTGTGATAAATGTGAGTATTGTACTGTCTAGGGTTTACATACAAACATATTTTTAGGTAGCGAAAATGGACAGAGTACTTGGCCTAAGATAACTTGAGTTCAAATTTAGCCTCAGTCACTTACTAGCTAGGTGACTTTAGATGAGTCACCTTACTTCAGTTTCCTTATCTGTAAAATGGGGTTACCAACAGCACCTACTCCCAGAAGTGTTGTGAGGATCAGATGAGATTTTACACTCTCTCTCTCTGTCTCTCTCTCTCTGTCTCTCTCTCTCTGTCTCTGTCTCTCTCTCTCTGTCTCTGTCTCTCTCTCTCTGTCTCTCTCTCTTTCTGTGTCTCTCTCTGTCTGTCTGTCTCTCTCTCTGTCTGTCTCTGTCTCTGTCTCTCTGTCTCTCTCTGTCTCTCTCTCTGTGTCTCTCTGTGTGTGTCTCTCTCTGTCTCTGTCTGTCTGTCTCTCTCTCTGTGTCTCTCTCTGTTTCTCTGTGTCTCTCTCTCTCTCTGTCTCTGTCTGTCTGTCTGTCTGTCTCTCTCTCTCTCTCTCTCTCTCTCTCTCTCACACACACACACACACACACACATTATGCTTTGCAAATCTCACAATGATATTTAAATGCTAACCAGCTATATCCAAATAAGGCAAAACCCCAATTCCTCCTCTCAAGGAACTATAGTCCAACAGCAGAGACACATGCAAAAAGTGATGTCATGTGTCATAATCCTTGTTCTGTGTGTGTATTACATAGTTTGGGGATTGTACTATTTACAAGAACAAATTTAAAATCTGTACAAGGTATTTGTATTTTGGGTAATTGTATCTCTTTCTACAATATATACACACATATGTATATATACATACACACATATGTATCAATAGATGGATAAATGGATGGATGGATGGATGGATAGTAAATAGGAGGCAATCTGAGAGGAAAGACACGAGGAGATGGAAGAAATGAGGAAATCCTCTTGCAGAAGCTAGAATTTCAGCTGAGTCTGGAAGAAATTCAAGGAAACTAGGAGATGATAGGGAGAAGGGAGCTCGTTCCAGACATAATGAAAAAGCCATGGAATTAAGAGGTGCCGTGGTATGTATGTGAGAAAAGAAAGTTAATAGATCATAATCTACGGGAGAGAGGGATTGTAACTTGGGACAAGTCGTTTAACAGTCTCTTTCAACCTCAGTTTCTGATACAAAGTGAAATGAGCAGAATCAGAAACATTGTACATAGTCATAGCAACATTGTGGGATAATCTTCTTTGAATGACTCAGCTCTTCTCAGCAACATAATGATCCAAAACAATTAGAAAAGACTGGAGATGGAAAATGCATCTGGATAAAGAAATGAGGGGCTCTGAATGTAGCTAGAAGCCTACTTTTTTCATTTATTTTATTTTTTTTCATGGTTTTTTCCCTTTTGGTCCGCTTCTTCTTTCCCCACTATGACTAATATGGAAATAAGTTTTATGTGATTCTACATATATAATCTAAATCAACTCTTATTACCATTTTAGGAACAAGGGAAAGAGGAGAGAGGAAAGGAGAAAAATTTGGAACTCAAAATCTTGTATAAATGAATGCTAAAAATTGGCATTACATATAATTGGAAAAACTAAAATACTCTTAAATCACACACCCACACCCACATTCACAAAACCCCTTCTTTAGTTTCTTTGTCTGTAATATGGAGTTGATAATCATGTTTTAAGGAAAGCAACTTTTGTAATTTGTAAGGCCCTAGACTGATGTGTTACTGTTATGATTGCCAACTCAATTGTTTTCTTTGACCTACATAAAAATACTCTTGGGCATTCTCTCAATCAATGCTTATGGCCCGATTTGTCCATATAGATTACACTCCTAGAGAGAGATGATTTCCTCTCGTTCAAGTCATAAACTCTCTGTGGAGGTATCATCAAGGGAGATGACTAACAAAATTTTTTTAGCTGGTGGCCAGTCTTCTGGGAATGAGCTGAATTTAGGCTGATCCTCAAATGACATAGAAACAGACAGATGGACAACCTGCAGCCCTACATGAAGCTTTGGCAGGTTTTAAGGAGCAGCCATTCATCCAATTAGTCAATAAACATTTATTAAACATTTACAATTTGCTACGCACTGTGCTAAGGATTGGGTAATCCACTGGTATAGCCTTTAAGAACACTTGATAATCTCTACTCTGAGGTGAAATATTGAAGTGGGGTTTGAATGGAATAAAGTGGAATAAGTAGAACAAAGGAGATAGAATATGCAATCACAAATGGTCCTGAAAATGTCCCTCCCCCCTCCTTTTGGGTCATTTTATTGTTCTAATGACAAAAGAAAAACACCTTGTAAGAATTAAAAGGATTGCATTCATTAAGCACAATTTCCCATAACCCAATACGTGTGGGCTTGCACAGGGAAGAAATTGTACCTGTTGGAATGTTGTTTGAGTGGTTATATAGTTCGGTGGGAAACATTTTCAATCTGCTTTTCTTTAATTGAAGACACAGACATTTCAAGAGGGAGGAGAAGAGGGGAGGAAGGGCATCCCACTTGTTCCAGTCATCAGCAGATCAGTGCCAGTGCACATTCAAGGTAGAAATAGGAGAAGCTGGGAAGCTGGGATTCCTTGCAAATGATTCTGGTGACATAATGCCATAGCTGGTAATCTGGTTTTCTTCTCCAACAGGAATTTATAATGTGTGTACCACTGAGCTGCTGAGTCTATTGACCATCTGGGCACAGGGCTTGGATGCTGCCTGAGTTCTAGAGCCTGCCATTAATCATCCCTGGAGTGATCCTTGGAGAGCTTGGAGAATAGCTATCAATAGACTGGACCTCTCTGACTTTTGGAATGGAGTTAAGTATTGACTAGAAGTCTGATGCTTAATGTTGGAGTGGCAGCTTAGCAAGTAAGGAAAGCTAATTCCCCAGTGGACACTGGGGAATTGCATTGCTGTGGGTATCCTACCTGATAAGACTTTCTTCTCATTTAAGGAGAAAACCTTGGTGGAAACTGGATGGCTTGTAAGGCCAGAAGACATTGCTACCTGTCAGAAGGTGGTAAGCAATAAGAGTCACTACTTACTTGTAGGTGACTGCTCCTTTATCACATCCTCTGGATTTCCAGTCTCTGAGTAGCCAGACTCCCTTGCAAGGAGATCCATCCAAAGGGAATCCTGTGATCTTCAGAGTATTGGCAGGACCCCAGAAGATTTCCCAGTGTTACTTTGAATATAGTAGTTGAACATGGTCTCTCCCAAGAGGAGACTTTGAGCCCCTGTGTGCTGCTGGAGGGGAGTTTGTCTTACTCAGGAGACTTCAGAATCTGCTGCAGTGTTAAGCCACCGATTGGTGCAGGAGGCAAGAGTCAGGCTGTCACTACAGGCTTCAAGGCTGCCCAGATGACACAAAAGCAAAGGAGAACATATAGGTTTTTGATCTCCATATCTCATCGGAATAAGTCACGGATCCTGCACTTGTCATGTATGCAGTGGGCTCTCTGGTGATCCTTACTGTGAATGGCTTGGCCCTGGTGAGAGGAAGAAACAGAGCAGCTGCTGATGCTAGGGAGACCACTCAGGAGAAAGAGACTCCGTATCATGAGAAGATCCGGGGGGGCAGCCGTGCCCCAAAAGCAGCCATGTGCCTTCACCTCCACACTCCCAGAGGACAGAGACATCATCGGGAAAGGAGGAGCTCAGTTTCATTGTTGACCCCATCTTGCATTCAGGTAAAGGGAAGGAGGGTGAGGGGGAATGCCAGTGGCAACGGGGGTGATGCTAAGTGACCCTCTCCCCCTGCTTTACTTTTCCAGCAGAGAGGGAAAGGGAAATTTCATGCTGATTTGAATCTCATGACACTTTGTTGCCAAATGGAGGAATCTCAGAATTCCCTTCATGGTAACATTAAAAAGCCGGAGGTCAGGAGAGCATCTTCACTTGTGGAGGAGGGATGTCAGTTGTTCCATTTGGTCTTAAAGTACAGAGCCAGAAGTAATGAATGGAAGGTACAGAGAGGTCACTATAGCCTTGATGTCAGGAAAAACTTCCCAGCGATTAGAGCTGTTCACCATGTTCTGCCTTGAGGAGTGGTGGGGTTCCCCTCCTTGGAGGTCCTGGAGCAGAGGCTGGGCGATGCTTTGGCAGGTATGTTATTGTCTTTAATGTGGGAGGTGGATTGTGTGTCGCAGCTCAGGTTACTTTTAATCTCAAGTTCTGTGCTTGTAGGAATCTTAAAAGACTGTACAACCTTAACCCAAGGAGAGTCAGTGTGGCTTAGCAGATAGTGGCTGATGGCTTTAAGAACCCAGGGAGAATAAGATTTAAATGTCAACCCTGACCCTTACTAGCTGTGTGACCCAGGATAAGCCACTTAGACTCACTAAGCCTCAGTTTCTTTATCTTCAAAATGAGGGAGCTGGATTCAGTGACTTATACGATCCTGTTAAACTCTAAAACTGTGGTTCTGAGCAGCAGGATTAGCATGAGCGCACTCTACAATGGGGGAGGTCTGGTTTTCCATGAAGCTGTTCAAATTTTAATGAAATGTGCTTGACTTGAAAATGGCAGCCTTTTTGGAAAAGGGTATACTGAGGTACTTCCTTTAGAAATGTCCTGTTCTGGTGGATCTGTCTGTGGAACAATTTCTTGTTATTGAAAATTTTGGTCAGATGTTTTGATATTAAGACTGACATAGTGCTTTTAAGTAGAAGGGTTGGATGTTAGAATTAAGTCAGATGTCATTGACCCTTCTGTCAATGTAGTGAAACCCTTCTCAGGATATTGCTTTTATTTTTAAATTTTTATTTATTTAGTTAAGACTTAAATAAAGGGGCAGCTAGGTGGTGCAGTGGAAAAAGTGCCAGCCCTGAAGTCATGAGGACTTGAATTCAAATGTGGCCTCAGACGCTTAACATTTCCTAGCTGTGTGACCCTGGGCAAGTCACTTAATACCAATTGCCTCAGTTAAAAAAAAAAAAAAGACTTAAATAAAAAAGAGAAAAAGAAACACAGAAGAACACAAAAGATTCAAAATATGAGACAATAAATGTCCATTTCAGGAAAGCCTATATAATAAGTACTAGACATGGTTTTTTGGACCTGTCCATCTTTGCTTCCTTGTAAGTTTTCTTTTGTTCTCTGCCTTGCATTTTTTACTTTGTTCTTTTTCCCCTTTTCTCCTCCCTATCTCTCCCAAGAAGGCTACAATTAATTGCAGATATATTTACATGTACATAGATATACATATACATATACATGTATATACATAGAGATCTATAATTACGAGCACATATATATATATAAATATGCATTCATATGCATCTATGTAAAGCCATACTACATTCATTTGTAGAATATTGCTTTTAAATGCATAAAATAAACCATACAGAGTTGCAAAAGAAAACAAAGATTAGTAAAAATGAAGATATATATTTTTCCCCATTGAAGTTTTCTGACCCCTTGAAATTTATCCACAGATATGGTGTTACAATTTAAAAGGAAAGATTGCTTTTTTTATTTTTTTAAGGGATATACAAAAGTAGGAGCAACTTATATTTTGTTACTGTTTCTGTTAAAGATAGAAATATTTTTTCTGCCACTCAGTCACAACAATCATACCCAGGCATTGTCAAGCAAACTTATTTTGTGGGAATCTGTACCAAAGTGAGTGTTGAATATAGGAAATTGTTTTGTTCTGATGATAAATATCTTTCTCACTCTATACTCTGTGATTTAAGTGATTCTATTAGCCAACCAGTTAGTTTTCCATTTCGCAAAAGTAATTGTCCTTTATAGCACACTCATGTTGTTATGGGCTTTGTCTTCACAAACACAGATGCCATGCATTTTATATGCTCCAGCATGGTGAGATGTATAGCACCTATAAAAATTATCAGTAGTGAGCAGAGTGGAAAGAGATGATGCAGCAAAACTCTGATGTGATTAATATATCTATGATACAATCTTGATTTAGGTTAGTGGCCTTGAGGGAAGATTTGCATATTAGAAAAATGGAGGCTGCACCCTTTGAGTCATCAAAACACATTTTTCTTGTGGAGATATCGGGAAGAGAGATCAATTGAAAGATTTCTTTCCTGGTAATAATGTATAAAGACAATATTTTCCCTTTCTTGCCAGATCGCTTTGCTGATTGCTTACACTTACCAATATGGAGTTACATTTTTCTTGGACATTATTCTTTCCCTAGGGTAGCTTTAACACATATTCAATAAAAATATGTAGCCTTAACTATTAAATTGCACATACCCTTTGACTCAGCAATACCACTATTATGTCTGTATCCCAAAGAGATCAAAGAAAAAGGAAATGACCTATGTATATAAAATATTTATAGCAGTTCTTTTTGTAGTAGCAAAGAATTAGAAATTGAAGTTGGAAAATGGCTGAATAAATTGTGATATGTAATTATGATGGAATAATATTTTGTTATTAAGAAGAGATGAGCAGAATGGCTTTGGAAAGACCTCGGAAGACTTAAACAAATTGATGCAAAGCAAAGTGAGCAGAACCTGGAGAATATTGTACACAGTCATAAAAACATTGTTTCATGATCAACTAAGAAAGACTTAGCTATTCTTAGTACTATAATGATCCAATACAATTAGATAAGACTTAGGATAAAAAATGCTATCCACTTCTAGAGAAAGGACTAATGGAGTCTTTATTTTTCTTATTTTTTATTTTTTTATTTTGTTAGTTTGTTTCTTTTGCAGCATGGCTAATATGGAAACATTTTGCATGACTTCACATGTATAACCTATATTAAATTGCTTGCCTTTTCAAGAAGTAGGGGAGTAGAAGAAGCACGGAGAGAATTTGAAATTTTATTACATGTAATTAAAATATAAAATATAATTACAAAAAGATATATGCCTTTAAAAATATCATGGTGAATACAGGCAAAGTGGCTCATTCCCTCAATAGCAGCATTAGGATTCTGGGATTTGGTTAATATTCAGAGGAAGATTTGTGTATTATAGTACCAGAAATGCAAGGAGGTAAGGTGGAAGTGGGAAAAGGATGTAAATATCAGCTGCTTTTGCTGATATCAAAGGCCTTTAATGTTCTCTTCAAAATATCTTCCCCACCCCCTTCCGGCCCTACTCCCCACCCTCTCCCCGACCTGACCTTTAAAAAAAAATTCTATTTTCTTGTTTTTTTTTTTTCCTCTACCAGCTCTAAATTATGTGATGATGAGTACTTTCATCCTGAAAATGTTTATTTACTTATTTTTTGGGGAAGAAGAAACAGGACAGCTGCTGACTTTGTCATCCACATTTTTTTGTCAGGGTTTGTTAAACTGTACTCTATTACCCTTCCCATTTCATTTTTTCTTTCAATTATTATTTTTATTACTGCTTCGTCAATGTGGTGTTGTGATAAGAACAGTAACCTGGAAGCTATAAAACTTGGTTCTCTTAAAAGCTCAGCTAATGCCATAGTCAGGACAACTGGGAAAACTAGGAGGTGCCATAGTGGATAGAACACTGGACCTGGAATCAGGAAGTCTCATCTTTCTGAGCTCAAATCTTTACTCCTGATATGTCCTAGCTGTGGCCTTAGGCAAGTAACTTAATCTTATTTGCCTCAGTTTCCTCATATGAATTGGATAAGGAAACCATTCCAATATCAAGAAAACCCCAAATGGAGTCATGAAAATGGAGTCTGAAATGAACATTTCCTTTCTGCACTATCTTTTAAAAATTTTAATATATGTGTGTGATCTATACAAGATATAATAAATTATATGTGTTTAGCTTGACTATGCATGTTTGTAACAGGGGTGCTGTTTTTCTTTCATTATTAATTGGGGGGAAAAAGAAAAGGGAGTAGAAGACAGAAATATTGCTGGCTTTATATAATCTACATTATATTCATTTTATACACTATGTAAATATAATATAGCATGTATAATAATATATGATATATAATATAAAATATAAATAAAATATAATTATAAAAATATAATACAAATCAACTTTAAATACAAAATTAAAAGGGAACATTAAAAGTTTTTACATGTAATTAAAAATAAAATAAAAATTTAAAAAGATATATGCCTTTAAAAAGAATCATAGTGACCACAAGCAAAGTGACTCATTCCCTCAATGGTAGCATCAGGATTCTGAGATTTGTTTTATATTCAGTGTGCTTAACCCTTTAAAGCAATTCAAGCTTTTTTCAATATTATATTAATATATATAATTTAGATATTATTGTAATGCTGGAGAAACTGAGCAGGACAGAGATTAGAGAGTATTCAATACAGAATTTATTAAATGGTTAGATTTACTGGGACCAATGGATCCATGGTTGATCCCAGGGCTCAACGAGACTATAGTCTCAAAGAATCCAGCCCCAATGTCAGATACACAAGATTCTTTATGGGGTAACAAGAACAATGACCTAATGGGGAGGAGGCACCTAGGATGACATAATGGAGGTATTGGAGAGGCTCCTGATATTCTAATAATGTCTAAAATGAATAAAGACCTTTATCCCATCAAAATTAAGAGGGAATAAGTATAGCCTAAGATCTAAGATATAACATCTTTATCTAACATTAAAAGGGAATGGTTATAACCTGAGACAGAGTAGCTGAAAAGGACAATTAGAGAAACTGGGTCAGGACATTAAAAGAGAACTGTGGCACAACATTCCACACTCTCTCTAACTATTCAAATCTTTGAATTACCTTCCTCTAGAAAGTCTTAGCCCCATAATTTTGACCAATCCAATTAAAGCAAATAAACCAAATAAAAACCAAAATAAAGCTAGAGCAATGCAAGGACTTATGGCAAGGACAAGTCTCTCCCTGATAACCCCAGAGTTAATCAGCCATACAAAGCTCCTCATTGCAATCATGTCATGTCCTCTGCAGTTGGGGAGCACATGGACAGTTCATTGTGAGTTAGATCTGTGGTCGTTTGGGCATTTAACTCAGCTTCTGCTTATAGAGCAGCAGGGCTCAAATCAGTCCTAAATTTTCTGCCCATCCTAAGAGGAGCACCCCAAGTCCTAGAGGGAAAAGTGGGGCCTAGAGTAGCTCCACCTGTCCCCTCAATGGAACAGGAGCTGCTACTAGGACCCAGATTTCTGAGCAGTGTGTGCATAGTTAGACCAAGGCAAGCAACCCCAAACTTTTAGAGGCCTGATATCAAACTGCTGCAAGGTTCTTTGAGAATTAAGAAATTAGGGTTACAGGAGTGGAAAAACAGATCAGAGATACTGCCAGGTGTCTGACTTCTGATTGTTTCTGAAAAAAAACTGAGTCTGCTAGGGCAATTCAACAGAATAAGGGATTTCAAAGTTAAAGCATAGCCAGCAAATCATAGTCCAGTCAATTTAAGGATGTTCAATTCAATCTGAACTAGTGAGATAGGGGGTAGGGCAGAAGTGCCTAAGAAAATACACTAGTTTCCCCAATTTCCTATGCCTTCCTCCTTTTTTTTCTTACCAAAATGAATTATCAAATAACCATTCCACATATAAATCTCAAGAGCGAATCAAAATTCCTATACATATACAACAACAGACTAAAAATCCTTCAAACATAACAGCAATAGTTACACAAGTCTAACAATTTCCATCCCAAGTCTTAAACACAGTAATAGTTTTAACAATTCAGGCACTTTCCCACTCCCCCATATCAGTCCAAATTACATCAGGAGCAGGGGTGATGGTTTTCTCAAAAACTGCTTCTGACTGAAGATGGGCAGGGATGCTCAGTCCAGGGAGGGGGATGGGTGTATTGTGGCGTGCTGACAATCAAAGCTCAATCTAGGTCCCAGAAGCAAGTCGGTATCTGTAATTTGACCAAATCTAGAAACAAAAATAAATCTTAACAAAGAAAAGTTAGAACAGTCTGAGATAGAAAGACTGGTCCACAATGGCCTCTCATTAGTTATAAACCTTAAAAAAAACTTGAATGTCCAGACACAATATCTAGTAACTGATAGATGACCAGACTAAATACTTATTTGCTCAAGTATTTAGGATATAATGATTACAGATAACTAGATTGGAAACAACAAGGTATTACATAATTGAATTGCATTAACAGTTTCTTATTGACTTATTGACCATTACTCTGATTATAAAAATCAGTTACAGGAGGGAAAAAATGCAGTGACATATTAACTACAAACTACAAACCCAAGAAATTTAACCTCCAATAAAAAGTTTCCATAACCTCCAATAACCAAAATTTTGGATAAATCCTAAACATATTTACCATAACCTTATATTTATACGAATCAGTTTGCTCCTTTTAGCCAAGAACCAGGTGGCTACAACTTGATAGAAAATGGGTGGAATGCAGTTTAGAGGGAGGGGGGAAGAGAGGATTCCATGTGTCTGCCCTTCTCCCATTCCACCTCCAAAGAGGCAGGGGAGGAAGGAAGTCGAACTAAACTGCAGCCCAGGCTAACTAAATGCTCCATAGAAGTATCAGAGAGCAGTGGGGGGTAAGTTTAAATCTTCATCTTTGAAGACAATAGATCCCTACCTCACCCAACCTTTAAAATAGCAGAAATCAATGTGGGGGAAGGGGAAGAATTTCATAAAACCCACATGTCCAACAGAGCTGAATTTAAAGCATAACTTACAATGTTATAATATAGGTAACAAACTCTGAACCAAAATACAGCTTTAAATTCCTAATAATATAAAACTGCTTTTCCTATCATATTTTAAATAATGAAACAGCATAGTTTCTTTCTCTCTCTCTGGCCCCACGTGGCCATTATTCCCAATGGACTTCTCCTAAGCTCCAACTTGGCCAGAGTTGGAGCCTTCAGAAGTCAGATCCTTTTTGCTACATACTTTACCCCTTTCAGGCAACTTAACAGAACTTCACTTTAACAGGCTATTGTTCTTTTAAGATCTTATACTTAAAAATAACTAAATCTAGCCTGCATAAGCAGCAGTAATATTATTTCTCACAATTTTAAAACTGCCCAAAATACTCAGAACAAATCTGGCATTCAGAGGCAATAGTAAAATTATTTCCCAAATTTAGAATCATTCTAAAATTCTTAATCAAATGTTTTCTCCAGCTGGAGTTCAGTAAAATCAATTCTCAAATTTGATCATTGTTCTTAAACTTAACAAAGCTCTTAAAATGAACAAAATAGACAAACAAATCACACAGAACATAGAGCACACATAGACATCACAGCAGTCAAAAACATTTAACACAGACCAGGGGCTTATCTGGAAAGAATAGCCCTGAGGGAGGTTGTCAGCTCTAGTCTGCCCTCCCATTATCCAAATAGAGCCTGCCTTTTTGTTTTTTGTTTCTTTTAAGCCAAATGGTGTTTTTAAAAAGACATCCAGATTTATACTCTGGAATGCCCAGAGTTGTGCCAGTTGGCACACAGAAACAGATGTGTCTTAGAAGACATCCACATAGAGAGACATCCACATAGGGTCCCCTGCATCCAGAAGACCCTACTGGAATTTATGTCTATCAGCATTTCATAATTCTGGGAATCCAGATGCTAGTATACAGAACAGAACAGGTGGTACCCCAAAGGTACCCAGACACTTACTTTCCTATGGCCAAAATGGGGGTATCTACCATCAGGCTACTGTGGCTGGAAACTGTTCTCTTTCCTGGAGCCTCTGGAAAAAAAATTCAGGGGGGCCTGGACTCTCAAGGCCAAGAATTCAGATCCGCAGCTACTCAGGCCCCAGATAGAGGCTGGAAAGTCTCTTATCTCTAATCCTGCTCATTTTTTAACATCTCAATGGGGCCTCCAAAATGTAATGCTGGACTGATCAATGATGGACAGAAACAACTACACCCAGAGAAGGAGCACTGGGAATTGAATGTAAAATATTAACACTACTGTCTATCTACCTAGGTTACTTATAGCTTCGGAATCCAATACTTCACGTGCAACAAGAAAATTGGATTTATACAATATATTATATCTAGGTTATACTGTAACACATGTAAAATGTATGAGATTGCCTGTCATCTAGGGCAGGGAGTAGAGGGAGGGAAGGGAAAATCTGGAAAAATGAATACAAGAGATAATGTTATAAAAAAAAATTACTCATGCATATATACTGTCAAAAATGTATAATTATAACATTAATTTTTTTAAAAAGGAAGAAAAATAGAATATCAGTGCAAAAAAAATGTAATGCTGGAGAAACTGAGCAAGACAGAAATTAGAGAGTATTTAATACAGAATTTATTAAATGGAGAGATTTACTGGGACCAATGGATCCATGGTTGGTCCCAGGGCTAAACAAGACTATCATCTCAAAGAATCCACCCCTGAATATCGGATACAGCATTCTTTTATGGGGTAACAATGACATAACAGGGAAGGTCCCTGAATGGGGCTGACCTTATAGGGGGGAGGTACCTCAGATGACATAATGGGAGGTACTGGAGAGACTCCTGATATTCTAATGAAGTCTAAAATGGACATAGACCTTTATCCCATCAAATATTAAGAGGGAATAAGTATAGCCTAAGGTCTAAGATATAAAACCTTTATCCTAACATTAAAAGGGAATGGTTATAACCTGAGGCTGAGTAACTGAATAGAACAATTAGGGAAACAGGGTCAGGACATTAAAAGAGAACTGTGGCACAACATTATGTGTGTATGTGTAATTTATAGGAAATATAAATTATATATCACATATATATAATGGATTATTGAATAATATATAATTTTTTAAATGTGATAAACTATTATACATACTTTTTTCAATTTATATTATGTCTGAAGTCAGCAAAAATCTGCCTTTTTCCTTCTTTTCACTTCTTCTTTTTGAGAGAGAGAGAAAAGCAAAATAACTATTAGGAATATTTATAATCAAACAAAACATTTCCACATTGGTCATATTAAAAAAAAAAGAAGAAAAGGAAGAAAGGAAGGAAGAAGGGAGGAAGGGAAGGAAGGAGGGAGGGAAGGAAGAAAGGATGGAAGGAAGAAGGGAGGGAGGGAAGAAAGGAAGGAAGGAAGAAGGGAGGGAGGGAAGGAAGGAAGGAGGGAAGGAAGGAGGGAAGGAGGGAGACAGAAGGAGGAAGGAAGAAATTAGATTCCATTCTATACTTTATCACATAAGAGATAGTTTTACTCATCATTAATCTTCTAGAATAGTGATTAGTGATCACCTGATCAGAGCTTCTAATACTTTTAAAGAAAGTTGGTCTGTACTATATTGTGATCATTGTTTACATTGTTCTCCTGCTTCTATTCACTTATCTCTCTATCAGTTCATATAAATTATCCCAAGTTTCTCTGAAATGGCCTTCTTCATTATTTCTTTTTTTTCCCCCCCTGAGGCTGGGGTTAAGTGACTTGTCCAGGGTCACACCTTCATTATTTCTTGTAACACAAAAATATTCCCTCACATTCAAATACTATAACTTGTTCATCCATTCCCAATTTATGAGTAGCCCCTTCAATTCCCATTCTTTATTACCTCAAAAGAGCTATAAAGAGTTTCGGACATCCTATACTTTGTTTTGCTTAATCTTATATACCCATCTCCCTTCTCCCATTTCCCTCATATTTCCCTGTTGAATAAAATGTATTTCTGCTTGATTAACAAAAACTCTCTTTTGATTAGTTCAGAGGGTGAGGTTCAAGTCAACTCCCTCCTACTTGTTTGTAAAGATATCTATGTGGCCTCCCAGATTATGTACAATAATTTCTCCTAATCTTACTTTACCTTCCCCTTCCCTCCCCATCCCCCCCAGTATATTCCCTTTCTCCTCTGTTATGGGCCAGAACTTGAAACAAGGTGCTAAGTCACTGGAATTTACTTATGTACTTAGTTCACACCTTCATACACACATTAGAGTTCACACCTCTAGAGAGCATACCGAAGAGGAAATGGAGGCCTATTGGATGAAACATCAGAGGCCAGATGACCCCATGGCTTCTTTTCTTGGACAATAATAATAAGTTGAAAGAAGATTCACCCAAATTGTATAGTCTGGGAGAAGATATTTGGAGACTAGGACTGTTGAGTGTTCTTCCACAAGAACAAGATGGACTGATTCTTTTTTTACAGCAAAATAACTGCATGGACATGTATACATATATTGTATTTAATTTATACTTTAACATATGTAACATGTATTGGTCAACCTGCCATCTGGGAGAAGGGGTGGGGTGAAGGAGGGGAAAAGTTGGAACAAAAGGTTTGCAATTGTCAATGCTGGAAAATAACCCATTTACCATTATCTGGTAAATAAAAAGCTATTAAAAAAAAAAAAAGGCAAGATGGACTGACTGTGGGGTCCTTTCTAATGATGACCTTCTAAGAACAATATTAGGGGATGGGATCCAAGGAGATTTAGGAGACTCTCTCCCTTTATACTAAGGCTGCCTCCAGAAGCTCCCCAAACCTGCTCCCGGAGAACAATATATTTTAGAGAAGAGAACATTACACTCCTCCCTTTCTATTTTTCTCTTATGATCCTTAAACTATAAATAGAACCACTAACAGGTCTTGTTTAATTAGATTCCTTCTGTGATTCCTGATGTATCATCTCCTATATTTGAATGTAAGCATGTTGAATGTTTACCTTTTCATATTTGTCTTAATTTCTGAATTATAACTTCAGAAAACCTTGGAAAGCTTTCTCTTTCATTAAAGGGTCATTCTTCTCTCTCCGCCTTCCTCACTCTGGCTATAGGATTATATTTTTTTCTGGCTAAGTTACTCTTGGCTATAAGCTTTTATCTTTTACCTACTGGAATATTGTTACACACTCTTGGCTTCTTTATAATGATGGCTGTTACATCTTGTGTGATTATGACTGTGGCTTCTCTTGAATTTTTTCTTCTGTTGCCCGTGATATTTTTTCTTTGTCCTGGAAGTTCTGGATTTTGGCTATAATGTTTCCGGGAGTTAGTATTTTGGGACTTCTTTCAGATAAGACCAGTGAATTTCTTCTATTTCTACTTTGCCCTCTTGTTCTAAGAAATCTGGATAAGTTTCTTTTAAGATTTCTTGAAATATGCTATGTAGTCTCTCTTTTTTAGTGAGAATGATATAGTAAAATCATTCTTAAAATATCATTTCTTTATTATGTTTTTCCAGATCTCTTATTTTTGCTATGAGATGTTTTAGATTTTTTCCTATTTTTTCAGTCTTTTGACTTTGTTTTAATATTTCTTGTCTCTTGAAGTCATTGGCTTCCTTTTGGTCCATTCTAATTTTCAGGGTGTTTATTAGGTCTGTTTTCCACCTCTTATGCCAAACTCTTAATTCCCTTTTAAATTCTTTCTTCTATAGATCTATCACTCCAAAGGTCTGTCTGGCTATATTTTTTTCCAATTTTTTTCCATCTAATAATCTACTTTCATTGGTAAAAATCATCTTTTAACTTAAAATATTTTTTTTACTTCATCTTTTCCAAGAATTCTAGTTCAATTTGTGCCCAAGCTGCATTTTGATCTGAGTCTTTGGTTGTGGATATTTTAGAATCTCACTCTTCTGGTTCTGTGTCTTTAGCTTCCCTGCCATCATAATAGCTTTTTAGGATGGGGAACCTTTTTGTTTGTTCATTCTCCTAGTCTATTTCCTGACTTTAGATCTGATATTAGGGCTAGATTCTATGGACTTCTAGAGGAAAGGTCTGTGTTTTGGGAAATATGTGACTCACTTTTATCCACAAATCTGTCTGTTTCTCTAAACTTCTCTGAGCTGGAAAAATGACTCACTGTGATTTTCTTTTCTTTAGATGTCCCCATTAGGATTCAGTCTGATTCTTTCTTCTTTTCTTTGTTAGGCAATTGGGGTTAAGTGACATGCCCAGGGTTACACAGCTAGTAAGTATCAAGTGTCTGAGGCTGAATTTGGACTCAGGTCCTCCTCTGGTGCTTCTTCTAGTTCCATCTGGATAAGTTTGGGGCATTGCTTCTCTGTTACTTCACCATATTGACTTTGACTTCCCTTCAGTGCTTCTCTGGGAGGGCAGGGGAGAGTTTCCTTCCATTTTCTAATCTATAAAATGAAATCGATTCTAAATGTCCTTTTGGCTCTGGCATTTTGTGATCTATGACTCCAAGGGTCTGTCTAGTTTTTGACATTCTACCTTCTGTAATTTTAAGATATTTTTGATTCTAATATTCTAAGTTCTGAGGTCTCATTCAGTACTGTCTTCTGTGTTCAAACAACTGTGTTGTACGTATATTTCCATTTCTGAAGCTCTTCCCAGGTCTCTAGCTCTGGGTGACTGACCACTTGTCATGTAGGTTACGGACTCGATGGGGTCTTCTAGATAGATGGCTTTAACATCTATTCTGATTTTGAAATTTTGTCATTCTGGGTTCTAAAGCCCCTTGTAGCTCTGTTCCATAATTTGAAAACTTCTCACAATTAGCCTTGGAAATTTTAGTAATATATGTTTAGTGATGAGAAAAACCCTAAAATGTCACCAACTTTTGCCTGAAAACAGGGAAATATTTTGTGTTATATACAGTGCTTTCAATCAGTCAATTAATAAAGATTTATTGGATATCTACTAACTGGAGACCATAATGTGAGGTTCTGGGGATATAAAGAAAAAAAAATAATTCCTGTCCTCAAGGAGATTGCATTCTACTGGAAGAAGCTAAATTCACACACACACACATACATAAATACAAATAGATAAATAAGGTTATTTTGTATGGTATATTTATTCACATATATGTAACACTGGCTACCCTGATCCTCATGACCTGGAAGGCCAAAATGGAAATATTTTCATCCTCTTGCAACTAGCAGAGCACATTAAATGGAATTGCAGACTTTCCTGTCAGGACAAGATAAATAGGGTAAAATAACTGCTTAGGGATTTTAAGTCCATCTAAGTGGTGCCATACTGCCTAGAGCATGAGACCTGGGGTCAGGAAGACTCATCTCCCTGAGTTCAAATCTGTGCTTAGATACCTCCTAGTTGGGTGATCCTGAGCAAGACATTTATTTAACTGTTTGCCTCAGTTTCCTCATTTATAAAATGAGCTAGAAATGACAAGCCACTCCAGGATCTCTGCCAAGAAGATCCCAAATGAGGTTACAGAGAGTCGGACACAACTGAATGACCTGAAAATCCACTTGCTCTGGATTACCAGTTAGCTTAGAGTATCCACTCCACCATCTAGGTACTTCTGATAAGCGTTTATCCTTTTCATGACTCAAGTTTATTCATCTCTACAATTATGAGGAAGATTATATCTGTCAGTTCCTAATTGCTCATGGGTTTCTAGTGAAGATTAGTTGGATGAAGTCTGTGAAATTGCTGTAAGTTCCTCCAAGAAGGGTGTAATAAATACAAGGTATTAGTATGCCCTCTTGTTAGCACTTGCTAATGAGTCTGGAATCTATAAAAGAGTGGAGACTGTTGCTATTGTTAAATAATCTCTGGCAGTTTGGGAAAAACTTAAAAATGAAATCTTTTTTTTTTTTCAAATGGCTTTGTGTTTTGGGGAATATGTAAATCACTTTTAATTCAGTCTTCATTTAATTTTGTATTTTTTCCTTCTTTGCATTTTTTTTTTTTTTTTTTTTTGCTAAGGCAATTGGGGTTAAGTGACTTGCCCAGGTTCACACAGCTAAGAAGTGTTAAGCGTCTAAGGTCAGATTTGAACTCAGGTCCTCTTGACTTAAGGGCTGGTGCTCTAACCACTGTACCACCTGGCTGTTCCTCTTCTTTGCATTTTAAATTGCTTTTTAAAGTGCTCTTTAAAAGGTGCCTTTTATTTTTAATAGTATTTTATTTTTTCAAATAATGTAAAGATAGTTTTCAACATCATTTTTGTAAGACTTTGTGTTCCAAATTGTTCTCCCTCCCTCCCTTACCTCCCCTCTCCCTAAGATAGTGAGCAATCTGTTATGGGTAAAACATGTGCAATCGATCAATGTGCATCTTCAATTAACTTTCAAAGTAAGTTGGAATTCAATGAAAACTAGATTTTTTTTTTTTTTTTTACCTTCAGCTAAATAAGCCCCCCTATTTTCTTGAAAGATTGCCTTATTGGCAAAGCCTTCTGAAGAAATCACTGACTCAATCATGGGTGCTCAGATGCCTTAGGGAGACACATAGCATTTCTCCCATGACGATGCTCTTTGAAGGAATCTCTCCCAGATCTTACTCATAGCGTGTAGGGGCCTTGGAGTCTCCAAATTAATCTTGGCAAACAGGGAAACATGAGAAGGTAACATTTTTATTGATTTTTTTCTTCTAAAGCTTATTATCAGATCTAGACATCTTCTCCACTTTTCTAGGTCTATTTCCTTGGCCAGGAAACTGAAAGGACAACATACTTCTATCACGTGAGCTAGAATTTGTTAATTTGTAATTAGTATCTGCTTGTTCAAAGTGAATTGTCATTGGAGACAAATCAATAGCATCTAGGCTTCTAGTTAACCCTTCTTAAAGCTACTTGGGATTTAATGAAGCCTCAGATTTTACTTTCTTAAAAGCAGATCATGAGAAACTTTAAGGTTCTCATACAAACTTTAAGTTTGTAGCGATAGATCTTTTTTGCCTAAGCTGCCAATTATGGTATTATAGGTCAGATTATATACCAATAAGTACCAAAGCCACTTTGAATGAAGTCCACTACCACTCCCAGTGATGAGGTGATACATCATCACCATCATCATCACTAGAATTCATATAACTTTACAGTATTTTATAAATATATATCTTATTTTATCTTATATTATCTTATTTTTATCTTATATTTATTATTTATTTTATTATTATATTCATATTATATATCTAATATAATATATATTATTGTATATTATATTTATTTTATCTTATATTATCTTATTTTATCCTTGCAAAAACCCTGAGAGGTAGATGAGACCCATTTTACAGATAAGGAAACTGAGCCAAGCAGATACCAGGTGACAATTGATATGTAATGGTTAGAATATTAGCCTTGGAGTCAGAAAGACAATTGATAATAATTGTGGGTGACTATTTAAACCTCTTTAAGTCCTGGGTTAATTTCTAAGATACTCCTCTAATGGGTTTTTTTTTTCTGAGACAATTGGGTTTGTGACTTGCCCAGGGTCACACAGCCAGGAAGTGTTAAGTGTCTGAAGCCAGATTTGAACTCAGATCCTCTGACTTCAGACTGACTGCAGGGCTGGTGCCACCTAGCTGCCCCCCTCTAATGGGTTTTTTAAAGAAATATTTTATTATCCCCTAATTTCATATGAAAATGATTATAAACTTTTTTTTTTAAAGTTTTGAGTTTCAATTTTTTTTTTCAAGGCAATCAAGTTTAAGTGGCTTGCCTACTATCACAAAACACAGACAAATATCTGTGGCTGGATTTGAACTCAGTCCTCCTGACTCTGGGGCTGGTGATGTATCTACTGCACTACCTACTTGACCCTCTCTAATGGAATCTTAATCTTTTCTGAGTCATGAATCTCTCATGACTGGCAGTCTGGTGAAGCTATGGACCCTTCCTTTGAATTGTATTTTTAAACACGTAGAATAAAATTCATAAAATTACAAGGAAAACCAATTATGTTTAATCAAATTATTAACAAAAATTCATGGACTGCAGATTAAAAACTCGGGTTCTAAGAATATCACAGATAAATGTTTTGATTTGGTAAAGGGATTTCCCACAAGGATGAAATAATATCATCACCTTAGCTTTGTTATTGTTGTTCGGTTTCAATTGTTTCCTACTCTTGGTGACCCCATTTGGCAAATAAACTGAAGTGATTTGCCATTTCCTCCTCCAGCTCATTTGACAGATGAGGAAACTGAGGCAAACAAGGCAAAATGACTTGCCTAGGGTCACACAGCTAATAAGTATCTGTGGCTAGATTTATACTCAGGTTTTCCTGATTCCATGCCCATCCATTCTGCCACTTAGCTACCCTTCCTCAACTAGACTACAAGAAAGATAGGGAGGTCAGGTGTCATGAATACAATATGACATAGCATTAGGAGGGTGCTAACTGTTAAGGCTATGAGCAATCTTTTGAGAGACTTCCATAGTAACTGTGGCTGTCCTCTTGGGCATTAGGAAACATCAATGCTAACTATATGTTGTCTCATTGTATTGTCTCACAACAATACTCAGCAATCCAACCACAGCCCTGTGATCAGAGTCCCAAAGCAATAATGACTTTGAACTTGAGGGAAATCCCCGGGCTTATTCATGACTCAGGTGGTTACTCTAGTTTCACAGTTTCTATTTTGGATTATGTAATTCTGAGTTTGTAATTGACATTTGATTTGGGTTTGTATGACGTAAAAAGCCAGATTTTGTGAATTCCTTTTTTTTAAATTCTTTCATTACACTATTATTATATGGGTTGGGCAGGCACTCATTCATTAAAATTGGAAAATGAGGGCCTTGCCTTTAAAATGATATCTTCTTCCCCCAACACAGAAGCCTAGAACCAAAACAAAGTTAGCCTTAGTTTATTTTTGTTAGAGAGGCTTTTCCCCTTCCCCCATCCCTGCTTGGCCAAAATCTTGCTTAATACAGCTTTCTTAAAATCTTTCTCCTGTTTTTGGATGATGGAGACCTCCTTCCCCCACAAATGAATATGCTTCTGGTTACTTACATAACCAGCATTCCTTCCTTATTTGTTTTAGTATGGACAGAACTCAGAATATCTGAGCTGGAATGAATCTTAGGGATGTTCTAGTCCACCTTGTTCCTTCATTTTACAAATCAGGTAAAGAAAGGAAGTGACTTGCTTTAAGATTACCCAGAAAACAAAACCGATTCCAAAATCTAGTCTTCAAGATCCTCATTCCAAGGTTCTTTCTCTCTTCACTCACTCCCCACCTCACAGGGCCCAGGGAAAACTCATCGTGCAGATGAATGTTTATCATTGAAACTTTAGGGAAGAAAAACAAGAGCTGTGATTCAAGCAACCCAGGATGTTCCATCCCTTGCATTCCCTAAGCTCCGTACCAGACACTTCCTAACACGAGGATTGTTTTTTTTCTTCCACCCTTGATGACTCCACCTTTGTGCAATGTGACTCTCCAGCTTCACTTTGACATAAAGAATCGAGGAATTACAGCTTGGCAAAGCCTGGCTTCAGGTGCTGGTTAGTCGTCAACACATCAAACAAGAGTAACCAAAACAATGATTAATTGGAGCAGTCATCTTCGTGGCTGTCTTTTCTGTCTTGATGTCGTATGACCGATTTTGAAATCAAAATAAGAAGGACAAGATCCTTGCAATGGGTTCCATGTATATATTAATTAAAAGCTGGAATCTTTCCATACTCTTTCTGGGAATGATAGGGTCTTAATAGCTCTAAAGAGAGTAACTGAAAAAATGAGCAAATGAATGAATGAATGAAGTTCTCATGTGCCAACTGTGGGGCAGCTTGGTAGTGCCATGGATAGAGCACCAGACTTGGAGTCCAAAAATCTGAATTCAAATTTGACTTCAGATACTTATTAGTTGGGTGACCCTAGACTCGTAACCTAACCCCTATTTGCCTTTATTCCTCATTTTTAAAATGGGGACACACTGGAGAAAGAAATGGCAAATTACTTGAATATCTTTGCCCAAAAAAGTACACAAAATCCAGAAGTCAAGTGACTGAATAACAACAATGTGCCAGGAGAGAAAAGGACCCCCATGTGCAAAAATGTTTGTAGCAGCTTTTTGTGGTAGCAAAGAATTGGAAAAAGAATGGGTATTCATCAATTGGGAATGGTTGAACAAATTGTTGTACATGAAGGTAATGGAATATTGTTCTATAAAAAAATTAATGAACAAGCTGATTATAAAAAGGCCTGGAAAGATTTACATGAACTGATGCTAAGAGAAACAAGCAGAGCCAGAATACATTGTATACAATAACAGCAAGATTGTGTGGTGATAAAAGGTTTGGTTCTTCTCAGTAGTTTAGTAATCCAAAGGAAGCCCAATAGGCTTTGGACAGAAAGACAATCATCTGCAACTAGAGAAAGAAGTAAGGAGACCAAATGTAAATCAACAAAGGCTATATTCACTTCTTTTTTTCTGTGTTTTTTTTTTTTTTTTAATCTCTCCCGTGATGTTTCCCATTTGCTCTGATTTTTCTCTCCCAACATAATTCATAAAACAAAGTGTATTCAAAATAAATAAACAATGTGCCAGCTGCACTAAGTTCTGGGGAATACAAATAAACAAGGTCTAATGAGGAAAGATCCCATGGTTCTTAGGGTATAGCAGTAAAGCCAATTGTCTTGTACTGTCATTTCCACTGACAAAATCGAATCCATTTCTGATGTTGAGTCTTATAACAAGGCCAAAGTCTTTGATATCAAAAATTTTCTTTTCAGGATCTTCAATAGATATGACTTGAATAAATGTAATGAAAATTTTAAATTGAGATTTCTATACATCAAGTCAACAAGTATTAATTAATCATTTACTATGTGCCAGAGACTGTACTAAGTTCTGTGCTTTAAATTAGTAGCTTTGCTACTTTGGACTCCACCTTCTAAATGAGCATGTACGCTGGATAAGCTTTCTATTGCCCTCGTGAGCATTGGGCTCCAAGAAATCATTTGTGCATAGAATTTTAGAGTTAGAATAATAACAATAACAACAACAATACCATCATTTAAATTGTGCTTTCAAGGTTTGCAAAGCACTTTACAGACATCTCATTTTTCCTCACAACAAGCTTGAGAGGTAGGTACTATTATTATTCCCATTTTACAGATGAGGAAACTTAAGCAGACAGAGGATGTGACTTGCCCAGAGTCACGCAACTATTTAATGTCAGAAGTCAGATTGAATGAAGTTTTCTTGACTCCAGGTCCAGCACTCTATTCTCTGTACTCCCTAAGGGTATCGAAAAGTATCAAAGTTCATCTCATTCGTCTTTCATTTTATAAATAGGAAAACTGTGTCACAGAATAGTCAAGTGAATTTCTTAAGATCATGCAGTTAGCCAGTGGCAAAGTTTTGTAATTCTCAGTCTAGTTCTCTTTCCTCTATATCAAATTATGATAAATAAGGCATTCATCCATTAGTTCAATTTGGTCCCTATATTCAAGTTCAAAGCCTCAAGTATCTATTTTTTTTTCTTTCTACTCCCACACACAGGAAGTCCAAATGACCTTTGGATATCTTTGGAGGAAGTCTCCATGAGACAAAATAACTATTTAATATAACTTAATATCATCCGATGTTCTGACGTTACTCTTTAACTTGAAAGTCACAATCAGGTCTCTTCATGGATTATGATAACAAATTTAAGGATGAGCAGAGTCTTAATAGGCTCAAAATGTATCTATGGAAAAAGTCATATTTCATACCATTAGAGTATAGATTTAAACCTGAAAGAGATCCTAGAGGTCACCTTGTTCCACCCCTTTCTTTAAGAGGAAGAAACAGATTAAGTGACTTGTTGGGGATCACCCAAGTATTAAGAGACAGGATTTGAACCCAGTTCCTCTTGTTCCCAATTTATGCTCTTTCCATTGTGTCACTCTTTCTGGAGGGAAACAATACCAATTGTTATCATTGAGACTAATGTCAATTGTTCCTGACATTATTGTGGGAACGTGGAGACATTCTGGCATTCTCACTGGATGTGGATCTCTTTTGTGTGTTTGCAATCCATGACTAAGCCAAAGGATTTGTGCTAATCAATGAAGCTGTGTCAATATTATGGAGCTTTGGGGTGACATTTTCTAACCCCCAAATAAATAATGAGCTGTTCTTTCTGCCCCTGGGACCTTCTGGCTTTTCTTTTTTGGTTATTTTTTTTGAAGAGTCAGGATGCTTTAGTAGGCAGAATGCTGGATAGCCTTGCACCTTTGGCAGTTACTAGCTGTGTGACGGGACAGGTCATATAACTCCCAAGTGCCTCCTTTTCTTATTTTCTTTACAAAAAGGAGGACATTGGACTAGATAGATGGCCTCTGAAGTCTCCTCCAGCTCTAAATCTATGACATTAACTTGGGCTTTCTTGTGAATGATTACTGTTTTGTTTGTCCTTTCTGGAAAAAATGGCATTTGTAAGTGATTATAGATTTTATGAATGATAAAAGCTGCTAATGCTTTGAATGGAGGACATAAAATTGGCCTCTATTTGAAGGGTTCCCTGGAATTGTCATCTTTTGGTAATAAATATGTGATATCTTCCTTTAATAAAAATGGGGTCAGGGCTTGCATCAGAGAAGAATCTAGTAAAGGTTTTGCTCATCATTTATGTGCCACTATGAAGCTGTGGATTCAGTAATTATGGTTATTTTCTGGATATATCTTTTAGTGTCACAGAGAAGATCTAGCATAATAGCGAGCATTTATGTAGTGATTTAGGTTTTGCAATTCATTTTCCGGGGCAGCAAGATGGCACAATAGATAGAATAATTGCTGGACCTTCTTGAACTTCCTGACTAAATCCGGGCTCAGATACTGACTAGCTGTGAGATCCTAGTTTGCCTCCATTTCCTCATCTGTAAAAGAGATGGAGAAGGAAAGGGCAAACTACTCTAATATGTTTGCCAAAAAAACCCCAAGTAGAGCCACGAAGTCAGACGTGACTTAACAAATTCACTTTCCATATGTTGTCTCATTGGAAGATAATAGAATACTATTGATTATATTAGTAGTATGCAAACTTTCTGTTTCATATTTCACCCAACTTATGCTGCCAATGAGTTGGACTTCCTACGACTTTATGGATGCCTAGAAATGGTTCATATTCTTTTTTAGAAGTTCTTTTTCTCTTCCAATTTCTTTGCTTCTCAAATTTATTTTTAAAAGTTTTTTTTTTAAATTGATGTTGTAATGTTTATTTTGTTCGTTATGCTACTTTGAGTCTCTCAACTTTAGGGTATTTGTTTTTAATTACTGATTAATGTATTTATTTTATATATCTTACAATATTCTATTCCATGTATTTCTTTTTTATTGCTCCTAATTGGGTGATTTGGTGTAAAGGTTTTCTATGGGGTATCTAGTAGCAACTAATGAAATCATCCAGTGTCTTTCTTTCTCAACTTATTTTTGTCATGGTGTAATTTGACTCTTGCTCTTATTCCCTGAAATCATCTTCTTCCTGACAATAGCTGTAGCCTGTGCAATTCTATCCAGTTCTTGAAATACACTTTTTGGCAAATATTGTGGGACAATCCATTTGTTATTTGTTCATGATACTTAGAAGATACTAGTTTTTTTTTTTTTTTTTTTTTTTTTTTTGGTACCATTTTGTTTTGATAGTTGGCCTATTAGGTTGGATTGTGCCTTTAAACACATATAAAAAAACTTTTAAAGGTTTCACTCTTTCACCCATTTCTTTTTCAAAATTATTTGAGGTGATGGGTTTTTTGTTTTGGTTTGGTTTTTTGTTTGTTTTTGTTCTCCCTTTTTTTGATTAGGTAGCTCATCTGGAATTTGTGTTAAGAATAGTTTTTTAGCCCTTAACTTCTTTAACTTTTCCCACTCCAACTTTAAGTGACCTTAAATTTTGCTCACATTTCACTTAATCTGGGTTTAAGAACAAAGTGTTTCTGATGATTGCCCTGATTTGATTTGTAACATGACATTGCATAAATTGGAATGAGTCTATTGTTGACAAAAAGCAATAGAAAGAATACTTGTGCGTAACTGGTAAGATCAATTTCTGGTTCTGTTATGGTATACATTGGTGTATAATAAAAGCATACAAAATGTCAATCAAATTCATGTGCTTTATCTTTTTTTAGTAATTGGAGTCATCCATGTTGGAATCCCTCTGTAACTGGATATCTCCAATGTGTGTCTTGCCTTAATAGCACCCAGAACATAAAGGAGTACTGTTTCTTCCATTGTGCACTGTGTCAAATGAATCCTCTTGATGGTTTTGAGGATGGCCAGCTTTAAGCTTCTTCTGCCTTATAATTACTTAGTTTCACAGGAGCCATTACCAATCAAGGATTTAATCCAGTTGGTAAAATTGCTATTGGTACCCATTGGCAAATATTTTAGCATTATTGTTATCATAATTATTGATTCATTCTTCTCAGTTTTATACAGGATGATATTCAGAGAGAAATTGTCTTTTATTAAGTATTTACTAAGTAGCTATTATGGGGGGGCTGCTAGGTGGCGCAGTGGATAGAGCACCAGCCTTGAATTCAGGAGGACCCGAGTTCAAATGTAACCTCAGACACTTAACACTTCCTAGCTGTGTGACCCTGGGCAATTCACTAACCCCAGGCTCAAGAAAAAAAAAAAAAAAAGTAACTATTATGGGTTGGGATGGTGTGGTGCCCTGGAAATAAAAAGATGAAAATTAAATTGTTCCTGCCCTCAAAGGATTTGAATTCTAAGAGGGGATGCAAGTCATTCATGAATATATATGTGTGTGTGTGTGTGTGTGTGTGTGTGTGTGTGTGTGTGTGTGTGTATCAAATCCATACAAAGTAAATACAAGGCAATTTTAGGATGGAGGGCACTGGGAACTATATGTTCAACAAATTATTGTGAACGGATCAAATAGTTGATTCTTGTAAATGGATGAAAAGCAATCAATTAACAAGCATGTATTAAGCTCTTACTATTTGGGAGGCACTGTACTATGTGCTGGGAATACAAAAAAAGGAAAAACACAAACCTTTCCCTCAAGGAGCTCGTAGACTGATAAACACAACTACGTGCCTGCAATAATACATAGTGTAAATGCGAAGCAATCTCAGAGGAAATCAGTGACATCCATGTCAATTCAACAAGCATTGAAGCAGCTAGGTGGCACCATAGAGCGCTGGCTTGGAGTCAGGAAGACCCATATTCCTGAGTTCAAATCCAAGCTCAGACACTTACTCTGAGGCTGTGTGTACCAGGACAAAACACACATTTCCTTATTTGTAAAATGGTGATAATAGCCCCTAGCTCCCAAAGCTGTTGTGATGATCAAATGAAATAATATTTGGAAAGCACATTGCAAACTTTAAGATATTTTTATAAATGTTATTATTATTGTTATATGAATGGAGTCAGCTCTAGGAGCATAGAACCATAGCTTTAGAACTAAAGGCCCTTAGAGACCATCTAAAACAATTCCCTCCTTTTGTGGATGGAAAAACCAGGGCCTGTCAGAGTTAAATGCCTATTGTTGGTAATACGAGATGATTTCTCTCTGAATATCATCAAATATAAAACTTGGAAGAATGAATCTGTTTGCCTTAGTTCATATTTATAAACAAACTGGGAATAGCCTCCCAAGGTTGCTGTGAGATTTGAATGAGATGATAATTGTAAAGTACTTAGCACTATGCTGGCACATATTAAGAACTATATAAATGTTAGCCATCATTATTATTGTTAATAATGATGATAATTATGGTAATGCTGGTGGTTATAATAATAATAATAATAATCGGCAGAAATAGGATTTAGACCTATGTCCTCTGATTCGGCATCTTTCCAATATTTTGCCATTCTTTCTAGTACTGAGAAGATGGCCTTGAACCTCGAAATCCTCTCTGCTTTTTGATGAGTCCCTACGATATGGCGATGCAAAGTAGGAGCCAGAAAACGAGAATCTGTGGACCAGGGGGAGGGGAGGGCTAAATGGCTCTGATATTCCTGTAAAGTAAGTTGTGCAATGCCTTTTCTGTCAGCTCTGGTCTTGATTAGCTAGCTTAGCTATAGATTTTTCATGACAGAATTTTGCTCACAGTTTAAAAGCAAGAACAGTTATGGCTCCCTTGGCTCTGAGATGGGTGGCTGTGGATCTGAATGAAAGGCAAGGCCCTCGTTGCTCAATGATTTCAGGAAATAAGAGCAGGAGGAGTCAAATACCACCATGACAGAAATAAGTTGAGAAAGAAAGACACGGGATGATTTCATTAGTTGCTACTAGACACCCCGTAGAAAACCTAAACACCAAATCACCCAATTAGGAGCTATAAAAAAGAAATACATGGAATAGAATATGGAAAAGTAGATAAAAGAAATACATTAATCAGTAATTAAAAGCAAATAGCCCAAAGTTGAGAGACTCAAAGCAGCATAAAGAATAAACAATTCAACATCAATTTAAAAAAAACTATTAAGCACAAAGCTGCTGTTACTGATGAGTTTTATGAGCTGGGACCCTTATTGGCTAATGACATAAAATATTAATAACTCACAATATGGGAACTACTGATCCTTCCTCCAGGCAGTGTTTAGTTTCGCAGCTCCAAGGCCATGTTAGGAAACAGGAGCTCCAATGCCCATTTATTACACCTTGGAGGGAGGGAAGACCTCCAAAAGCGAAAGGTTAATATTTCCCTGGCATGTTCCATGGGAAAGGCCGAGAGAAGCGTGAGCAAAGTGCAAGGTATGTACCTCTCACCCAGTCCAAAGATGAACATGGATTAATAAAGAACCTGTTGTCCATTAGAAACACAGTTGTCATCCGGCCCCACAGAGTAGTTTGCATCTAGACCGGCTCAGTAAAACAATTGCTGTGGGTTGGATTTGATAGAAGAAATCATCGATTTAATGTGTACTTGCAATTTTGGGGGGAGCCGTTTTCTTCCTGAAGAAGCAGGCCCTTTCGCAAAATAAAGTCAGGGAGAGAGTGTGAGTAGAAGAATTAAGAATGAAAAATTTATGTTGATCAGGCAGACAACTGTACTTTAAATTAAACATCCTCCAGCTCAGTGTTCTTAAACTTCTTTGTGTCCTGAAGTCCGGTGAAGCTTTTGAACCCTGTCTCAGAATAATATTTGTTGCCTTCATTCAGGATTGAAGGAAATTGAAGAAAATAAAGGTTAACAAAAAAAAAAAAAAATTACTTTTTCTGAGTTCAGTAAGACAGAGAGCATTTATTAAATGTCAACCATATGCTTAGCACTTTGCTAAGTACTCAGGATATAAAGACAAGACCAAAAAAAAAAAGCCCTAATAAGTCTAAGATCATGGACCTGAAATCTCTCCTTGTTTATGGACTACAAGAATCCCTTGCTTTTGAAGAAGCCAGAGATCAAGGTAGATTTTTCTTTTCTATATATCTCCAATTCCTAGCACATCGTGAGTAGTTAATAAATGCTCGCCGGCTGACTGAAAAAAGACCCAGTTAGCATCCTTCTCTGAGAGTGGGTCACATTAGTCACTAAAATAAAGTTAAGTGGCTTCCTCTTGTTAATGCTGTTTAACAGCCCGTGTGTCTACCGCCCAGAAGCTCATATCGTGGTAATCATAGCATTTTGGGCTTTTTATTTCCAGAGTTCAAAGCCAATGAGCGAGGTCTGTTTATCTCCCCAAACTCCTGTGGGGGGAGGTAACTGGGAATGGCTAATCTCATTTTACAAATAGATCAACAGAGGCAGTAGTTAGGGACAGAAGGCTTTGCAGGGAGTCATTGGCAGAGCATTTGAGACGAGATTCCCAGAGCAGCCTGGCCCAGGCTCCTGGGGCTCCTGGGAAAAAAGGAATCTCTAAAGGCCCCTCAAGTGCATGGTTTGCTTGGGATTCTCCTTACACATACATTCCAGTGAGCTGAAGCTTTGGGCAGAGAGGGGTGCTTGCCAGCGGCTATAAACAGGCGTGCAGCTGCACCCTCCCAGGACGGCCCTTTTCATGTCGGGATGTTTTCTGCAGTTGACATCTTAGAACTCTTTGGTTCAGAAATAGATTAAACATTTTGCTGAAGACTGAAGAGCCAATTAGTGAACGCCTATTGCAGATATTCTGCTTTACCTTGGCTTTCTATAGTAATACATATTTTGTTGTTCAGTTATTTCAGTTATATCTGACTCTTTGTGACCCCATTTGGGTTTTCTTGGCAAAGATACTAGGGTCTTTGTCACTTCCTTCTCCAGTTCATTTTACAGATGAGGAAACTGAGGCAAAGAGTTAAGGGGCTTGTGCAGGGTCACACAGCTAGAAAGTGTCTGAGTCACATTTGAACTCAGGAAGATGAGTCTTCCTGACCCCAGGCCTGTGACATCCACGACTACCTCACAGTAAATGAAATTTTAAAAAATTCTTCAATACATGTCTATACATGTCCTCAAAGCAACTCCCTATATTAGCTGTGTCTGAAAATATCTGGCTCTTTCTGCATTTTACATTCATTTCTTTCCCTCTTTCCCACCCTCCCTCTCCCTCCCTCTCTCTCTGTCTGTCTGTCTCTCTGTCTCTGTCTCTGTGTTTCTGTCTCTCCTCCCCCTTCTCCCTCTGTCCCTCTCCTTTTCTTCCTTTCTCTTTATCTGTCTGTTTTTCTGTCTCTCTCTCCCCCTTCCTCTCCCTTTCTCTTTTTCTGTCTCTTCCTCCCCCTCTTCCTTTTTCTTTGTCTCTTTATCTCTCTCTGTCTCTGTCTCTCTTACCACCTCTCCCTCTCTCTTTCTCCCTCTATCTTTCTCTCCCTTCTCCCCCTCTCCCTCTTCCTTTCTCTGTCTCTGTCTCTCCCCCTCTCCCTCTTCTTTTATCTCCATCTCTCTCTCTGTGTCTTTTTCTGTCTCTGTCTCTGTCTCTCTCTCTCTCTGTCTCTCTCTCTCAGTCTGATTCTTTCTCTCTGTCTCTATCTCTGTCTCTCTCTGTGCCTCTGTCTCTATCTCTCTGGGTCTCTATCTCTCTCTCAGTCTGATTCTTTCTCTCTGTCTCTATCTATGTCTCTCTCTGTGTCTCTGTCTCTATCTCTCTCTGTCTCTCTCCCCTTCCCCCTCTCTTCCGGCCTCCTGCCTGGGAGTCTGGAGATAAAGAGTTTGCTTCAATCTTCATTCTTTTCTTGCTATCAGTGCAATGATAACATTGACCAGAGTCCTAAAGTCTCAGTGTTTTTCTCTATGATGTTAATTGATCGCCTGGCTTATTCTGCTCATTTGACTCCACAGAAAGCTTTTTCCAGTTCCCTCTGACACTGCCCACTTCATCGTTTCTTCTTGCTCAGGACCATTTGGTCATATACCACAATTTGTTTAGCTATTCCCCAGAATGTGGGCTTCACAGATGAGAGGAGAGGGAAGGTCAGTTAGAAAAACATACAACCACATGACGACGAAAGCTATGAACTTATCTTTGTACTTAAAAAAGAAAAGCCAGCAGTATGGAAGAGACTGTAATTTCGTGTACGCCCTTTCATTTTGTTCTATTATGTACAGAGATGTACTTATTATTTTTTTTTGCATTTGTCAAGTTCAAAATAAAAATAAACTTGTTTTTTTTCATTTTTTAATCATAGCTTTTTATTGACAAAACATCTGCATGGATAATTTTTCAACATTGACCCTTGCAAAATTTCTGTTCCAAATTTCCCCCTCTTTCCCCCCAGATGGCAGGTAGTCCAAAACATGTTAAATATGTTAAAGTATATATAAACTTGTTTTTTAATTAAAAAAAAAAAGCACAGAGTGCAGAGGGAGCTTCAAAAGTTATATTGAAAAAAGTATATATTGAAAAAAAAAAAAGCCAGTGGCACATAATGGAGATTTATAGTTTCATAAATAATATTTTCTATTCTGTATGTGGAAATGCCCGTTGTTAGGTATGTAACTTCTCAATGAAAATAAATTTAAAAAAGAAAAATGGAAAACCCTGGTTGGCAGCAAACCTTATGCCTTCTGGCTCCAGTCAATACCATCCCTAGAAATGTAGGATCGACTAACATCTTGGAACAAGTTTTCGGGCTCTATTAATTACAAAAATATCGACTTCCAGGCTCCCTAAAAGTCAAGGAGTCTGTATCAGTAGAGATACAAGGACAGACTTTCCTACTTTCTTAGAGAGGAACCAAACCACTAGTATCATTAAACCCTAAAAAAGGTGAATAATCTTCAGCAAGTGAGGGCTGAGCATGAGATTATAAGCTATCTTTTAAAGTTTGAAAACAATATTTTCCCTATTGAGAGATGATTTTAGAGGTAAGCATGTGAGAAAATGAATCTCACCCCACCCCCAACTCCCCGTCCCCCTCTCTTCTCCACACTCCCCTTTGTTTTTGGAGCTCTTAATAATAGCTAGGATTTTTATAGCCTTAACAATTTGCCAAGCGCTTTATTTATGTTATTTTATTTGATACTGGGAGGGAAGTCTGTTGTTTTCCTCATTTTACAGATAAGGAAACAGAAAAACAAGGTTAAGTGCCTTGCTCAGGCTCATGTAGCTGTAAGTGTCTGAGGTCACATTATACACTCAGGTCCTTCTGACTTTGGGCCAGGCACTCAGAAAATGTTAAATTCTCCTTTCTAGCCCAGAACTGGGATTTGAGTCAGTCTATCGACTGTGGGGATTGCCCAAAGCTCAGTTTTTGATACTCCTTTCACTCTTAATACATACTCACTCTAAATGGCTAAAACAGAAATCATGTTAGGGTTAGATATCAGAGACCTAACCTAACTGTGTGTGGCTGTGGACAAGTCATTTAACTCTCTGTTCCTCGGTTTCCCTTTTTTGTTAATAAGGACAACAATCCTTATACTTCTTACCTCACAGGATTATTGATAGGAAAGGCCTTTGTTAATCTAAAAAGTCTTATTGTTGTGAGTTGTGGATAGTTGTTATTTCCCCACAGATCTCAGCCTGACTTCTCTCCAGGTTTTGGTCTAAGATCTCCCATAGCAATAGGATATTCACACTTAAATATTTCTCCATCACCTAAAATGCCCAGCGTGAGGATGAGGGAGGAACAGGTGACTCCTGACTTCTTCCTGACTGAATTTCTGCTCATCCACAACAACTTAAGCAGCAAGTTTGGGGCAGGTCTGCTCTATTTCTGGGAGGCTCTGAGTAGTGGCAGCTATTAAGTCCCTACTATGTACTTTGCTAAGTCCCGAGGATATAAAAAAAAAAAAAAAAAAAAAAAAAAGCAAAACTAGCATTTATGTAGTTTGCTCTATTTTAAGCACTGTGCTAAGACAGGTAAAAAAAATAATCCTTTTCTTATGGAAAGTGGTTGATGAATGTACAATAAAAACAAAGAAACAATCAAAAAATAAAACCCACCTCCAGCTACGTCCCAGGGACCAGATAGCATCTTTACAAGTTTAGACAATTGAGCAGACTTGGGTGTCAACGGAATATTGGTTGCTATTAAGCAAACCCTAAGTCAGCAGATAGTTTACGCCTACAGGGAGGCTTCCCGATTGGTCTCTAAGCTCCCAGGGGCTGCTTGGGGAACATCCCCATTGGTGCTGTCAGTCTGACGTCATCCTGAGTGATATAATCCAACCAGGTCCACATCTCCCGCACAGGGTTGTTGAAGCCTCATAAACTTGTCTTACAACACGATTTAAGGAATTGTTCTAAGAGGGCCAAGGTGTTGTCATGATGCTGTGTATTGTGGTTTTGTAATACAGAAAGAGGAATTTTGTGGGGCTCCTTATTTTATTTACCCATTGAACCCTAATGAATCATTTAATTTGAGTTTGAACCTATTTTCCCCACCCTCAGGCAGCCTTGAACTCTTTTCCTGTCCTTTTTGACTTAAAAGGAAGGAAGAAATGCAGTTATTGAGTCTGGATGGGACATTTGTTTCTTCCCTTCCTTAAAGTAGATTATATCTTAGTCTAGGCCATTTCTTGGGCTTATTGACCTTTTCCTCAGGCTCGTGTGAACCGGCTTGGGTGGTGAGGAGTGTGGGGGATGATAATAGCTGGCTTTTATAGAGAGCTTTATGGTTTGTCAGGCACTCTGCAAGTATCTCACAGCCCCCTGACCCATAATTCCTGAGGATAAGGGCAGGGAGCGGGGAGGGCAGCAAGGTCATTCTAAAAAGGCAAAGAGTACCAACCCCTGTGTCTCTTATTCCATCAATGCCAAAAAACACATGCTTTACACCTGAAGTGGTGCATTAGTACAATAATCACTCTGAACTAATTAATTTTTTAAAAATTTCCCCTTCTTCCCAGAAGGTTTCAGCCTGCCTATTGCCATTAATCTCAAAAAGCATTTCTCCTAAAGGAGGTGCCCAGGATTTTGAAAGAAATAAGATTGTGGCTCTAGGTGAGCTGTATATAATAAGGAAGAATTGACATACAGATATGAAGCCCTCTAGTCTGAATATTGCTGCAGAGCTGGTAATAAAATTTAATTATTGATTTGCAGCTGATAAAAGAGTACTGAGCTAGTGTGGATTTGACTGAAAAGCTGGGATTCTATTGAAAGCAATCATAAAATGAGTTCACCCATGCTGCTTTATTTTTTGTTTTCCCTCATGGAAATGGATGGTGGTCTAGTGCTTTTTTTTTTTTTTTTTTTTTTCTTTCCTTTTAAGCTTTTTATTTTCAAAACATATACATGGATAATTTTTCAACATTAACCCTTGCAAAACCTTGGGTTCTAAATTCTTCCCCTCTCCCTCCCACTCCCTCCTCTAGGTGGCAAGAAAACTAATATATGTTAAACATACTTAAATCCAATGTATGCATACATATTTACACAATTATCATATTTAGTGTTCTTTTTTTTTTTTTATGAGACAAACCAGAGTAAGATATGTCTCTAATAGGCAGGTGCCTGTCTCCTCCTTTTACAGATTTGTTTTCTTTTAGAAAATGGGGATTGTTCACCAAAGACCAGGCTAGTTTGTCTTGTTTAAATGATAAGTTATTGTAACAGCTGGGTCTGAATTAGATCATGCCTTTTCTCCATGATATTTCTCATCTTTGTTCTCTCCCAATACTCCTGAATGATTTGCTTGTTTTCACAGTTTGTTCCCAATTTAACCTTTGGAGGTTGGCCCTGTTTCTAGATTTTACTGCTGCCAGGTGTGACACACTGCTGATGAAATGAGAGATTTGAAAAGCACTTGGTACATACAGTAGATGCACTATAAATGCTTATTCCCTTCCCCCTTTACTTAATTTTTAATCATGATCTCACTCATTGCATGAGATTTTTGGATATAGAGAATAAAATAGTGAATGGAGATTGGAGATTACTATTTTCTCCTCCTGGAGCCTTTGTTTAAGTTTTCTTTTCAGCAGAGCAGCCACATTAAGTGGGGACTGATTTGCTGCAGTCTCCTCTGTCTGAACTCCCTAGGCCCCAGCTTTAATCAATTTTCTCACCATTCCCTCCCTCCCTCTCCCACATTCCCCAAAGCTCTATGGATGTGTCTGGATTTGATTCACAACTTTGGCAGTTGGAAACCCATGCAGAGAAAGCCAATGATTTGATATGCAATGGATGCCCAAATGAGTTGTTGATTTACCTGAATTACTTAACTTTCTACTCTCCTGCCCTTTTGAGTGAGGGTGCTAGGGTGAATGAGAAGGGAGGGTGACTGCACTACTCCCAAAGCCCAAATCATTAAGGTTTCCTGGATTTGATAATGGTTATTGCATGTGTATCTCTCACTTCTAACGGCCATAAATACTAGAGCCCCAAATACTTCATTCAGATACAAATAGCAATAATCCTCTCTCTCATTTACCTCCTACAGTGTGTGTGGGCAAAATTTATATGAATACATCAGGGAGAAGAGACAGGCAGGGTACCAGTTGCAGGAAGATGAGAATGGAGACACCATGATGCCGGTGTACATATGTGAACTTCCTAGGTTTCTGACCTAGGAGGTGGTGACGTTGACAGGGCAGGTGGAAGGTTGAGACTTGCAGCTATGACTAAGTCCCAACGTTGTAGGAGTTTGTGGTAACTGGCAGAGCTTAAGTTTGTGGCTGCTGTTTGCAAACAAGGACCACCCCCTGAGGAAGGTAACTGAAAATGAGGTGATCAGCTGTCTTAGAAACCAGGAAGGTAACTGTGGGTGATGTGATACCCTGTTTGTTATATTTATATGTGAGATAAGAATGGAGGAGGAGGAGGAAGTGGAGGGGATGCAAGGCCATCAAAGACTCAGGAGATGCAATAATGATTTTCTAAAAACAAGCACAGAATTTCTTTCTTTTAAGAAATTACATTTAAACATAATTTTTAATATTTGTTCTTAAATTTTGAGTTCCAAATTCTATTCCTCTGTCTCTCCTTCCTCTCCCCATTCCCTGAGACAGTCTGATATAGTTTATACATGTGTGATCATGTAAAACATTTCCATATTAGTCATTTTGAAGAGGAAAAAAAAAACTTGAACAAAATAAAGGAAGGAAGAAAAGGAAAGAAGGAAGACAGAAAGAAAAGGAAAAAAGAAGGAAAAAAGGAACAAATGAATGAACAAAGGAAGAAAGAAAGGGAGGGAGGAAAAAAGAAAGGAAGGGAGGAAGGAAGAAAAGAAGAAAGAAAAAAGAAAGAAGGAAGAAGGAAGAAAAAAATAAGTAGCATTCTTCAATTTATGTTTAGAAGTCATCATCAGGAGGCAGAACATTTTTCATCATGAGTCCTTCAGGACTGTCTTGGATCACAGTAGTGTTGAGAGTGGCTAAGTCATTCATAGCTAATCTTCATACAATATTGTTGTTACGGGGTTCTCCTGATTCTGTTCACTTCATGTAAATCTTTCTAGGTTTTCCTGAAAGCATCCTATAGATTTCCTGTAGCACAATAATATTTCTTTTCATTCACATACTACAACTTATTCAGCCATTTCCCAACTGATGGCCATCCCCTCAGTTTCCAATTCTTTGCCAGCAAAAAAGAGCTGCTATAAACATTTGTGCACAGCTAAATCCTTTTCTCTCCTTTTTTTTTTTTAATCTCAGCATAGTGTTTCTATTATCTAATGTTGCTGTTTTCTCCTCCTCTTTCCCTTCCTCCCCCTCTTCCTCCTGCTCCCTTTCTCCTCCTTCTCTTTTTATTCCCTTAAGAAGAATAAAAAACTCTCAACTACAGAGTAGAGAGTTCCTGCTTCTCTTTGCTTCCAGGTATCGTTGGTTTATTAAAGGAAACAAGAACCACATGCTATTATGATTAATAAAATAGTAAATAATAATAATTAGCATTATAGGGAGCCTTAAGGTTTGCAAAACATTTTACAAATATTTCATTTTATGGTCACAATCACCCTGGAAGGTAGGAAAGTAAGTACCATTGTTATCTATATTTTACTGATGATGCAGAAGTAAAATGATTGACCCAAGTCACATACAGCTAATAAGACAGGCAGGATTTGAAATGGGGTATTTTTGAGCCCAGCTCCAGTGCACTATCCATTGTACCACCTGGTATTTTTAATGATTCCTTACAGAAAGGAAAATACTTTCTGAAAATAGCTACATCCCAGACAAAGCTGATGAATCTTCTAATTAATAGAGAACTTAGAAAATGTTAGCGAGATGTCTGGCAGTCAGTCACTCAGTCAAGCAGAATCCAGATTTTTCCCAGCTTTTAGTTCAAGAAATCACCCTTGCCATGTCACTGGTCTCCTTTGAGGAGGGCCCACCATCAGCATCATCAGCAACAATAGCAGCATGCTTGCTGCTGCATTCTCTATGTGAGATTCTGTGCTAAGTGCTTGGAATGCCATGAAAGAAACAAAAAAGAACCCTACTTTCAAGGAGTTGACATTCTAATGGGGGAGCCAACATACAAACAACTGTACATACAAAAATATACACAACACATGGGAAGTAACTGATCTCAGAAAGAAGGTACTAGCAGAGGGGAAGGGGGATGGGAAAAGCCCCTAACAGAAGGAAGAATTACAGACGGGTCTTGATGGGAGCCAGGAGGCAGAAGTGAGGAGGAATGGCATTCCAGGTATGAGAGATAGTTGGATAACAGCATGGGAGTGGGAGGTGGAGTGTCATGCTTGAGGAACAGTCGGAGGCCAGTGCAGGGTGATAACTTCTGTGGACGAAAAGGAAAAGACCACCAGAAAAGGTGAGAACTTAACAAATGCTTGTTGACTGTTTGACTTTCTGAATGGAATAATTTGTCGATGATAGAAAGTAGCGTTACCATAAATCTTGAACAGAAGAGAGTGAGAGATCCTAATCCTTAATTAAGCTTTATGTATATACAGGTCTTGTATATACTTTTTATGTTGGGAATTGCTAGGACAGGTTCTGACGTTATAAACATGGCAGATGAAGGCACTATAAAAAGGCATGGTTTGGAAGATGAACCTCTATTTAATAAGGTTATAGTATGAATGATAACAGGCCAGCATTCACGAATGTATTATTTACCTGGTATTTACCTGTGTTTTATCACACAATGCTGTGTGTGAAAATTCTCTGGAAGGGACATCCCTTTGACTGAGGGGAATGGGCAGAATTCATGGATGACTCTTGGCAGAGTCCCTTGAGCTAGGACTTGAAGGAAGATAATTTTAATCCAAGTGTAAATTGTCACTAAAAATTGGCTAAAAATATTGGCAACTAAATTTGAGCAGCAGATGGAGTGGAATGAATGGGAAAGGAGAAAGAATGAGGAAATAGCATTAATTAAATAATGTGTCATTGGTATGAACGCTACATTGCAAGCCATTCAGGGGAAAGAAATTAAGAGCAGGGAAGGCTGGGATGGTCAGCACCTAGATTACTGCTCAGGTTTTCTGTAGGAGTACTATGATTCAGAATGGCGGAGAAAGGAAAGAGAGACTGGCTGAGTTACCTCTTGGCTGTATTCTCCACCCCTGATTAAACTCGCTAAATCTTTTTATTACCCACTGTTTAAAGTACATATCTACCTAAATGCACTGTTTGACATTCCTTTCATTTTTCTCTCTGGGAGCTGATTAAAAAAAAAAAAAAAAACAAGGTCGGTTGACCTTCATTAATTCTATCTGCCAATCAATGCCTGTTTCTGACTTCCCTGCCAAGGCATGTCTTTGGAGCTACCTGAGAGGAGGGTCACAAAACTGGGAAAAGGGCAGATTTCCTGTTGAAACTGAGAGTTCAGCGGACAAATGACTGGTGCATTTTACAACAAACAGAAGTGTTTACTCATGAAGTGAAATGAGGCAAGGAATTTGGTTTATTTGGAGTGAAAGTGATCAAGTTTGGGGACGTAAATTATTTGGAACATGGTCTTAATTCTCCACTTTACCTGAGTGTTTATAGACAAATACACACATAGATGTATATATACATATACATATATATGTATATATACATATATATGTGTATATATATATGTATTTATGCATATATAAGGACATATCAGTGAATAATTTTTTTTAACCTTTTTTCTCTGGAGAATAGTTATATACACCTACATGGGTGTAGTAAAGTACTTTGTAAACCTTATAGTGCTACATAAATGTCAGCTATTATTATTGTTGTTATTGCTAATAACAGTGATAGTAGTAGTGGTAGTGGGTAGGGATGATGATAGTAGAAGTACTAGTGCTGGTAGTAATAGTGAGAGGGGAGTAGTAATGGTAGTAGCCGCAGCATTAGTACTAATATTTGGTTGATCAATCGATAAACCATTATTAGGGGCCTACTATGTGCCAGGCACTGTGCTAAGCATGGGGGGATACAAGACATGGTTATAATCAAATAGAGGAAGATAATATAAAAAACCTGGACTAGGAGCATCATGAAGTTTAGAGAAATGGACACAGATTCTCTGGACACCCTCCTTAAAGGGAAGATTTGGGAGGAGGAAAAGAACATGGTGATATCTTTAGTGGTAAGACAGAATTCCTTCAACTTCTTGGTTCTCCCAGAGTTGTTCCCCCCTGTCTCTTGCCTAATGGAGACGAGGGCAGGTACAATCTTCCTTTTGTTTTTGTATTCTGAGCTCCTAGAACAGTGCCAGACACATGGCAAGGTTTAATGAATGCTTTGCAATTAAGAAAATTGCTCATAAATCTTTTAAACTATTTCTATCACAAAATTGTCTCTTGTGGCATCCTGTCAACAAGGTCTTCTGGGATGCTCCCAAATAGAATTCTTGGCTCGAGCAACATTTCCCCTGGAATTTGCCATGTTCTTCCAAGGAAGTGATAAGAAAGTTGCTTGATTCCATCAGTGTTCAACATGTTCATTGTGTGAGGTGGCTGGTGTAGTGATGGCCATTAGGGTGTGTTTTCCAGCGCAACTAAACTACCAAAAAAAACAAATAACAACAACAAAAAAAAACCAAAAAGGGAAAAAAGGAAATGAAAAACAAAACAGACAAAAATAAAAGCTATGTAATGTTTCTTTCAGAAAATCCTTATTCCCCCCCTTCCCCCCCCTTCTTTGTTTTTCTTTTCCTTTCTCCTTGGCTTCTTAAAGTCTCTTTGATTCTAATAATAGTAGAACCCTTATCAGGATAATTGTCAAACCTCCTAAATACAGCTAGGTCCTTAGTGTTGGATATTCAAAATAAGTCCCCAAAGTTCCAGATCCATTTTTTTTCCCAATCATACTGGCCAAGGGCTCCTTCAATAGAACTTTATTCTCCAAAAATGTTGGACCTAATGCAAAGAGGGACTTAAATGAATAAGAGAGATATCATGGAGCACTGGATGTAGATAGCCTCAGAGACTGGAGGATACATTGACTTTATGATCTAGGACATTTCTCAACTCCCGTTTTCTAGGTCAGTGGTTCTCAAAGTGTGGTTCAAAGAATTCTGGGAATTTCTGAAATCCTTTTGGAGGATCTACAAATTCAAAATTAGTTTTTATTTCTAATATGGTAAATATAAATATAATCTACATCAACAAAACCTTTTTCAGATCCTCAGTCATTTTAAATAATGTAAAGATACTGATAACAAAAGTTAGAGAACTACTGGTCTAGGTAACTATCAATTGCCAAAAAAAAAAAAAAAAATCCAGGGACTGAATTAGCTAAAGAATTCCCCCTCAGGGGATCCTTTTAGAACAAAAACATGATAAGATATCACCTAATAAAAACCCTCAAGATCAGGAATTCTTAAAGGTGTGTGTGTGTGTGATGGGCAATCTAGAGCAGTCTATGGACTCTTTGGAATAAGGTTTCTAAATACATACAATAAAACACACAGGATTACAAAGGAAAACATTTTCTAAATTTTATTTTTTTAGAAAACATGCGATATCTTAGGTATCAGCTATTGTAGCTTAAAGATCCATTACTCAATGGCTCTCCTCTGACCATCCATACGGGCCCTTGTATATTTCTACCTTTAGCCACTAGTTCCTTCTCATTGTGTTTGAGAAGCCAGAGTCACTGTGGGCCATGACACGTCCGGGATTTTGCTTCCACACAGTGTCTCTCAAAGACCTATTCAAACGCTTCGCTGCGGGGTGGAGGTGAGCAGGAGTTGTGCTACCATGAGCCCAAAAGACTCGCCAGAGAGGGGATGGATTTAAGACCTGCTGCTGTTCAATGACTGTGACCCGTTTGGGGTTTTCTTGGCAAAGACACTGGAGTGATTTGCCATTTCCTTCTGCAGCTCATTTTATAGATGAGGAAACCGAGGCAAGCAGGGTGAAGTGTGACTTCCTCAGGTTCACACTAGTCCGGTCTTCCCAGCTAGTCAATGTCTGAGGCCGGATTTGAATTCACAGAGCGGAATCTTGTGATTTCATGCCCGGTATTCCATCCACTGGGTCACCAAGTGTCCCATTAAAACATACAATTGTTTACCTTTTTGGGCTTGGTTAATGGTTTGGGCAGATTATGCGCATTTATGATGAATTTTATTTTCCCCAGCGGGGAGGGAGGGGCACAGTGGGAAGGAAAACAGGAAGTGCTTGTGATTATCAGTCAATAGATAAATAATTCGTCTAAAAACTGGAGACTATTTGCCTCTTGTGTCTGATGAGCGACCTAGCCAAATCCCCAGGTGGAAGAATAATTTTTGGTCTTTGAAAGTCTCGGAGGGAGCGCAGTCCGTCAGGAGGGGACCGACACCACCCTGTTGGCCGTTATTGAGGCCGTTTTCCCTAAGTACAGACACCTCTCTCTCCCAGCATCTTTATATTTATCATTTTCTGTTCCATCTGAGGAGCCCCCGGCCCTCACACAAAATTTGCAGTCTGAGCAGGGCTTTGCTGTGATCAGATTGACTCCAGGGCCCGGTCCTCCCTCAGCCTCCTCCGAGCCGCAGCAGACAAAACCGGCCTCCCGGAGGGGCCTTCTCTGCCTGGGATAGTGCCTCTACCTGGGAAGCCCAGCGGGCCCCAGAGCCCGTCCCTCCCCTCCCCCCCGCAGAACCCTCGTTCGGGCTGCATGTAAAGTCTCTTTCTTTGACTCGCCCCGCGCGCCGGAGGGGAAATATTGCTGTTCCCTCCGAATAAAAGGCCGGCTCTGTTAGGGAGACAAAGAACAATGGCTCCCCAGCTCCTGCCCCTCAGGTCAGCTGTCGTTCCGTCCCCTGGGTTTTAAGGCCCCCCCAATCCCTTCCTTCTGGGCGGCAGGCTTCCTCCGGGGGCTTGATGAGGGGGTAACTGTTCCCGGTGCGGCGGGAGCCCGCAGCTGTCGGGTCCCCTCTCCCCTCCGTAGTTTGTCTTTTCCTCCTCACCTGCCCTGCGGCCTCGGCCCGGGTTTGGGGAAGGGGGCGTTCCGCACATCGTCCCTGCGCTGAGGGTGCAGGGGTCCGGCGGGCGTGCATGCGTGTGAGCGCGTGTGAGCCCGCTCCCCCGGCCCCCTACCTGGGGGGCGGGGCTGGCTGGCTCCGGGAACCCCCCTCCCCTCCGGCTCTCCTCTCCAGCTCCTCGGCTCAGCCTCTGGCTGCGTGCCCACCTCCAGCACCGAAGAATGTCTCCAAGTGTTGAGAGCCGGTTACCATGGGAACCCGCAGCCGTTCGAGTTAATCATTTCCTGTGGAAAGTGTAGGGGGGGGGAGGTCAGAGACGACCGTGTGACATTCCAGCTTCTACCGGGCGGCCGCGGGGATGCCGGAGCAGGCAGTGCCCTGGAGCTCCTCCCCCGGGGGCTGGGGAGCCGCGGCGGCGGAGGGAGCCCGGGCTGGCCAGCCGGGACCAGGTGAGTCACCGGCCCCGGGGCCGCCCCTCCGGGGGGAGAAGGGAGTGGTAAAAGCCCCCCCGCTCCATCTGGACCACCACCTCCGGCTTTTCCATCCTCAGCCCAGCCCGGCGGAGTCAGCGCGTGGGGACGCTCCTGCCTTTCCCAGCTGAGCATCCCCAGGACCCCCCCTCCGGCTGCCGGGACCCCTCGGGGAGAGCCCGACGTGCTGCGGGCCGCGGTGGGGGCGGAGGCAGGAGGCGCTCTGGGAGGACTATCCCCCTCCTCGGCGTTTTCTTCCCCGCTAGTTTGGAGGGGCAGCCAGGGACAGAGGGGCGGGGCGGGTGTATGCTTTCTAGCTTCTCCAGGGGGATTTCGGCTCTTTAAATTCTCTCACTGGGTAGAGCCGGCCGCCAGCCCTTGGGGTGGGGCGTGGTGGGGGTCGACTACCGAGACCCCCTCTGGGTGATCTGAACCGGCGGCCCTCCCTGGGGGTGGGGCTGCGCGCCTCTGGATGAAGCCCGAGGAGAAATACCGGGGGGGGGGGGGAGGGGGGCAATCCTGGGCCTCGCAGAGGAGGGGTCCGGGCAGACCACGCAGCTCGGGGTCCTCCGCAGCTCCGGGGCAGAGCCCGGCCCGTTAAAGGGGTCAGTGCCTGGGGGGCTGTTTCCAAAGGAGGGGTCCGTGCGTTTAGAATTGGGAGGGGAGGGTCTCCGTTCTCTTCGGGCATTTGTCTTTTGTAAGGGGAGGCCCGCCCCGCCCTCCCACATTTCCGCAAGATCTCGGTCCCTCCCCCGATTTAGGCCCTAATTTCTTGTGGTAAACTAGTAGATTAATTGATCTCCCTCTTCTGTCCTCCAAGTATCCCACGGTTTCCACTGCCCACTTATATGTATATGTGCCCTTGCCCTCAGCGATTTCTCTTCTCAAACAACTTCGGTGGCTTTCTCTGTACAAATTCCTTTCCCCGGCATTCAGAGCCTTCCTGACGGGGCTCCGACCTGCCCCTCCAACACCTGGAGTGACTATTGACTGACCGATCGATCTTCTTACCCCATTCCGATACTGTGCTCCAGGCCAACTGAATTCTCTAGATCTCTTTTAGATCCTCCCCTGTAGCATCTTTGTGCCTTTGCTTTTACTGTCCCCGTATCTGGATTCTCCCTCCTCTCATGTCATCTTTTGAACTCCATTTCTTCCTTCAGAGACCTGTCCTGTGTCACTTCTTCCAGGAAGACTTCCCTACTTGACCCCAGCCAAATAAAAAGGATCTTTCTCAATTTTCTCATACTTGGTCCCTCCTTCAAACTTCACTGGATCAGGGAATTTAGAGATAGAAGGAACTTTGGAGGCCAGCGGCTGAGTGCACCGTGTACTTGAGTATTCTTGGCTGCAGCCAAATAGTCTTTAAGGCCCAAGGATTTCTATCTAGGGAGAACCTACTCCCACCTAGGCCATCCCATACCCAGCTAGGAAGTTCTGTGGTTCTATAAAGCCCAAATCTGCCTCTTTCCACACACTATGCCCCCATTTTTGCCCTCTGGACCCAAGTGGACCCAGCTGAATCCCTCTTTTCATAACAGGCCTTCAAATACTTGGAAAACAGCTATTTGCAGGCCATTGAGTCTTCCCCTTCTCTACTCTAAACACCCCCAGTTCCTTATATGGTATATGTTCAAGGCCTCTCTGAATGCCTTCCCGATGACCAATGTCCTTACCAAAACCTGGCACCCGGGACGGAACCTAATACCCCAAATATGGTCTAGCCAGGACAAAGTTCTTAGAATGTCATTCTTTTTATCATTCATGCATATTTCCTCTTGGTTAAATTATAATTGCAGAAGCAGGTCCATATTTTGGTATTTCTGGTATCTAGTATGGTAAATAACGCAACCATGATCATAATAACAAGTGGCATCTGTATAGTCTGTTAAGGATTTGCAAAGTGCTCTACCTCTGTTTATCTCATGTAATCCTCACAACAACACTGCGAGGTAGGGTGCTATTATTTTAATACATTTTACAGATGAGGAAACCGAGGCACAAAGGTGACTTGCTCAGGATCCCACAGCTATATTTAATTTAAAGAATTGTTCACCATGAGTACTTTTCCAACAGTCCTCTGGACCTTTTCTTTGACCAGGACCGAGTCAGCATATAGAAGTCCGTATTTTAGTGAAACTTCCATATTGAAGTCCATATTTAGATCAAGGCTTCCAAAGACTGGAATAATGAACCAAAGTACATTCTCCAACCTCCCCAGACCTTTCCCTTAGGGCTCAGCTTATCAGCCCCCCACACTGGGGAGTACAAACTTTTGCTAGCCTTTTGTTGTGTCCTTGACAGGGGCCAGGCCGAGGCCCATTGGAAACCAGGCCAAAGGAGAGAAGTTCGGCCATACTTCCCTGATCTCCACAGGCCACACCCACACACTGAACCAGGAGTGACTGCTGCCTTGGGCTGCTTCTGATCAAAATCTCTATTCCCTTCTCCTCCTGCCTGACTTTTGGGATCCACCTGTGTTTAGGGGAATGCTCACACCCATGTAGGTTAGTTCCTGGCCCATTACTTGTCTTAGGCTGAAGGTTGGTCCAGGTCACCATTAAGCTAAAAAGGTCTAGAGAGGTTGCTGGATAGAGAAGAGTCTTGTTCTCTTGACTCAAACTCGGAAGTTATTTTGGATTCCTTGAGGTTCTTGACCTCTCATATTCAACCAGTTGCTAATTTTACTGTTTCTTCCTGTCCGATATTGCTCTGAGTCACTCTTTCCTCTTATGCTTTCCTTCCCTGGGCTTTCCCTGACCGGGGCCTCTGAGTGCAACCTTCCCCTTCTTTTTTCGTCATATCAATCATCTGCCCCAGAACACTGGAATCAAGGTTCCCTTTGGAATCTGCGGCTGCAATGTTGGAGGCCCAACTGTAATCTCTAAAGGTCCCTCTTCTCCACTCACCTTGGTCTTCTGCCAGCAATAGTTAGAGCAACTCATGTGTCTCCATTTCTTTAAGCATTGCAGTGTCCCTGGGAGAGCTAGGCAGTTCAATCTTAGCCCCATTTTATAGATGAGGAAACTGAGTCCAGAATTGAGTGATTTGTCCAGATTCACATGGCCAGGATGCATCTTTTTTTTTTTTTTTTTTTTTGCTGAGACAATTGGGGTTAAGTGACTTGCCCAGGGTCACACAGCTAGGAAGTGTGAAGTGTCTGAGGCCGGATTTGAACTCAGATCCTCCTGACTTCAGGGCCGGTGCTCTATCCACTAGGCCATCTAGCTGCCCCCAGGATGTATCTTGAATCAGAATTAGAATTCAAGATTTTTTGCAGTGCCTCATTTTAGGTGAATGGACTTATCCGTTAGCATATAGCTAGAAAAAGTAGAATTGGAACTCAGACTCTGCTTCTTCAGTTTTGTGTGTGAATGTTAATTAATATCCTTCTCTCTTCCTATTTCAGTAGTATTCTAAGCTTTTTAAAGCACATTCTCATTTTCATTTAAGCCTCACTGCAATCCAGGGAATTGTTATTATTCTGTTATATATCATAAATTTATTTGTATATATTTATGTAATAAGTATATATATATATATAAAATATATATATGAACATAAATATATGAAAATAATATAAATATATAAATAAGGGATTGTAAAATGAACACGTTAGCCCTGGGCAGCGACTAGGTCTAGAGTTAGGAAAACCTGAGTTCAAATCCAGGCTCAGACATTTACTGGCTCAGTAACTCTAGACAAGTCACTTTTCCTCCTCTCAGTTTCCCCAACTATAAAATGGTGATATCAAACAAACCCATCTGGAAAGATTGTTGTGAGGATTACATGAGAATATTTGTAAAACACTTAGCACAGCGCCTAGCACACAGTAGGTGCTTAATAAATGCCAATCCCCTCTCCTTTCCTCCATTCCTTTCTAATCAGCTTATGTGTGGAGTGGAGAATCCACTATTGAAGCAGTGGAACTCTTTATTCTTCAGATTTGTGGGATCACTGCTCTAGAACAATCTCAGAGGTTTCAAATAAATAATCCAGGTCACATTGGCTGTGAAAACTCAAGCACAGCCAAACCAGATCAAAATATATTTGAGAAATATATTTAAAAAAAAATGCAACAAAACATTATGTTGCTATGTGGTTTCCTGAGTCAGCAGTGCCTGCTGGGATCCAGATGTATAGGTTAATGGTCCCTTCTCCCTCTCTAGTTCTTTTTGGCTTTGATACCATTTTACAGATCTCTTTACCTGAGCTATCCCACACATCTCCTCCTCTCCATTCCCTTGGCTTCTTGGCTATTCCTCTCACTTGGTTTGATTCCATTACAACTTTGTGTTAAGCCAACATTAATTTTTTTTCCAATTGTATTTTTCCAAATACATGTAAAAGCAGTTTTCAACATCCATTTCTGTAAGATTTATGTTCCAACTTTTATCTTCCTCCCTCTCTTCTCTCCCCTTCTCCAAATCAGCAAGCAATACTATTTGGATTAAATGCACAATTCTTCTAAGCACATTTCTATATTTGTCATGTTGTACAAGAAAAATCAGACCAAAAGGGGGAAAAAACCACAAGAAAGAAAAATCAAATAAACAATAAAAGCAAAAAAAGTGAAAATACTATGCTTTGATCCACATTCAGTCTCCATAATTCTCTCTAGATGTGGATCTAAGACAACATTTATTAAACTCCAACTTTTTGTATATTAGACTGAGGAGATGCAGAGGCAAAAGTAATATAACTCCTTTCCTCAACGAGTTTACTTTCTACTGAGGTGATAATAAATATAGTATTAATACAAGTTAATTTGAAGAGAGAATCAGAGGAGATTTCCTAAAGGAAGTGGCAGCTGAGCCGAGCCTAAAAATGAAATGAAGAATTCTGAGGTAAGGCATTATTACCATGTAACCCACCTTGCCACACCCGTTGATGTGGAAACACTTGCCACACTCATTGCCGTGGAAACTCAAAATTCAGGAAGCAATTCCCTGGTACTTAGGGAAACATTCTGCAATTGGATCTTAAAGGTCTTGGACTAGACCTAGAGAATCCTATCCAGAGGGCCTGTGTTCTTGAGGTGGAACATGAATGGACTTCTAGGAGAGAAGCTGATGAAGTTACTGAGCCCTACTTTTTCCTGGCTTTACTTGTGGGGCTGACATAATGGCTTCTATCAGGTATGGGAAAGAACTGACATAGAGGCAGAGGATGACATAACAAATTTGGTGAACAGTATATTATCTAATTTGGATGAACTAGAGAACCTGAGAAGACTATCAATGAAGGCTGGAAAGGCAAGATAGAGCCAGAATATGGAGGGCCTTAAATTCTAATTCATATGTCTAAATGCTGCTAGATCTGGGCACTGGATGAACTAGAGTATCTGAGAAGAATATTGATGTAAAATAAGGGTGGAAAGGCAAGACAGAGCCAGAATAAGGAGGGCCTTAAATTCTACTCTATATGTCTAAGTGCTGCTGGACCAGGGGAGTTGAGATACTGTACTTTCTCCCCCTCTCCTCAAGGGGCTTCTTTCAGCTCTGGTCCCAGGCAGATGAAAACTGGGCTCGGTCCCTAGAGTTGCTTAGTCCGTATTGGAGTGGGTAGGCTATTTTTCTCACATTCTTTGGTTTTTTATAGATCTATCCCAGAGTCCAGTGACAATGACTTAAAGCTTAAATTTGGCTTGTGTTGAGCATCTCCCCCTAAAAAGGAGGGGTAGAAAGGTACTTTGTGTACAATATGAATCAGATATGGGAGAGCTATTTATTTATTCCACACTAAAGAAATGCTAAACAGAGGCTCTTAGGTGTGTCTAAACAGAGACTTAAAATGGGTTATAGTGATTTATAACTACTCATACTTTCTTGGGAAAATGATACAGGACATGTTGCCGTTTGTAGGGCTGGTGAGTAGGCACTTTACATTTCACCTTGGCTTTGCACTGTTCCATGCAATTGGCTTTAGATCTGTCTCGTCTGGCAAGTCAGGTCAGGGGTTTAACACCTCCCCTTTTTAGAATTCATTCTTTCTGATGAAGAAACTCCCCTAGTGACAATTTGTGCCAGCCAGGATACCTCGTACCTCTAGAACTCTTGAATTTACCAGCTTGCCTCCAAAGCTTGGCACTTACATTTTGGAATTACTGTTGCCTCATGTATAAGGTGGTAGGGTTCCCAAGTCTCAGGCTTAGCCCACTTAGCCTACTCCAGCTAGCATATAGTATGATATGCTTCATTTTTTACCTTTGTCAGGAGAATTTTGAATATTACTGACATGATCTACAGAAGAAAAAGGAAAACAAGAAGTGAGGAATGGTCACTTTTAAAGATTCAGTAATCCAGCAGGCTCGGTAATTAGAACACAGGACCGTGAGTTAGGAAAACCTGAGTTCAAATCCAGCTTCAGACACTAGCTGTGTGACCCTGGAAAGTTTGGAGAAGGAAATGGCAAAGTACTTGAATATCTTTGCCAAGGAACACTATGATTCATGGGATCATGAAGAATCGACAAATCCAGCAGTCAATGAGGAGTCTGACTTGTCATCCCAAAGTCTTCAGCCTCAGCTAGCATCCGTGACTGTCCAAAAGTGGGCAAGGCAACTCTGGGAGTCCCATGCTGTGGAAACCCTATTATATTATTCTGATAGGTTAATAAGGTAGTCATAATAAGATTAGTTAGCATCTATGTGCCGGGTACTGTGCTAACCCCTTTACAAATATTATCTCATTTGGTCCTCACAACCAACACAGAAATGGATATTTTATCTTAGAGGAAATAAGGTTTTCCATTGAGCTTTAACCTTATAAAGCCATTTTTGGCCTCAATTCTTAGCTAGTCTTAATCACTGAATGAGCGTGGCCTCAGTCAAATTGAGACCTGTTAAAGCTGAGGCCCCAGGCCATCTCCGGTCATCCTGATCTCTATCTGGCTACTGGACCCACATGGCTGTGGAGGGGAAAGGGAGGCAGGTGACTTTGCATGGCCCTCCCTCACTGCAGTCCAACTCACTCACATGTCATGGAATCACCTGCTGGTCCTCCGAGGCCCTTCTGGCCCTCACTGAAAACAACTTCATGAGATTATTTTAACCGCTGTGAGGAATATTGAATTTCTCCCAGAGGACAAGGATAGAATATCCTGAACGGCATCACCTTGTGAAACAGGGGAAAGAGAAGAAATGGAAGAGAAAAAAATTGAATTTGTAGAAAGCTGGATATGAGCTCTAATTAAGCCTGGCTGTCTTGGGAACATTTAAAGATGGAGTTGGAAAGAGAACAAAGATGTGATCAATAGATGTTGAGATCGTGGAATATACTATCTCCATCAGGGATAGGAGAGACAGGATCCACTTGGGTCCCAATATCTTGGCCTCCCATTGTGCTACCAAGCAGAAATTACTGAGGGAAAAGAAGGATGGGAAAAGCAACTAAATCCATTCTCAAGCTATGGGAAAGGGGGGGAAGATAACCAATATTTGGGGGGAAAGACTTTTATTGACTCATGACCGAAAAAGGCTGCCAAGAGGCCATTAATCATCACCATCCCATATGCCTACTTTGTTGTCTCTATAAAATCTTTATGAGGATAATTTACATATGTATCAAGGGTATCCGTAATGAAAATACATGAAGAAAAGGTGCAAGCCTCTGCAAACAGGTATACAAAGAAGCACGAATGGGTCCCAGGCTAACAAGTCATCCTATCGACAGGGAAGTGTCCCCGTTGTGTTGTTTGCATCCAACCCCACAACACTTTTGAGCCCCTTACGTGGGATTCAGAGTAATTCAAAAGGGTTTAGTGTGATGATCCAGGTGGGAAAAGAATCCATCTGATATTATTCAATCTGTATATATACACCCCATTGAAGTGGACCATTTAAACACACATTTTATAAAGATCCACTAAGGCAGGGATTTGGTGTTTGTGGAATGTTTGTTTCCCTGGTGGTTCTGGGTTTATCCAGTAATTATTATGTATTTATGGGATTGGATTAGATTGGTTAGGAATACGGCTCCCCGGTGAGGTAGGCACTGAATTGAATAGAATGAAAAGGCTTGGTATAAAACTGCCGGGTTCTTGTATTGATTCCTCAGCTTCTCCCTGCAACAAAAACACTCTTAGAATCTTTGCTGAATTTCCCCAGTCTCTGAAGAATCAAGCTTCCCAGAGGGGAATGGGGAGATGAAAGAGGCTTCTGAATATCCCTCTGACTACTTGAATGCAGGAAGCAAGTGAAAGATGGGCCACAAAGCACTTCATTTGGAAAGGAAAGGAGCCCCATCACATGGCAGGAGCCAGGGAAGACATGTGGGCAGACCTCGGGCTGTGTGGGTACCTGGAGGAAGGAGTAGCATGAATCCCTTTGTGGATGATTCATGGGGGGAGATGTGGGCAAGAGGCACCTAGAGTGAAGAAAGGCAGATGGGCTGGAACTACACCAATGGAGGAATTTGCACCAATTCATGTTGATGACTTCAGAAATTTAAGGAAAAGGTCAAATGGAGGAAGGGTGAGAAAAGAGTAGAGGAGGACCTGAATAGGACAAAGGGATCATGCTTTGAGTTCCAACAACTTGGGAATGGGGTAAGGCTCCTCCCTTTGGTACATGGGCTTCTCACTGCCTCATCTGGCCTGGGTGGCCATATTATAGGGTCCCAGGGCTTACCCCATATTCTTGTGAATCCTTCCCATCAGGGTCAGTTTTATTGTGCTCCGTTAAACTGTGAGTTCATGAACGAGCTTTTCTTTTTGTGTATTCCAACACTTAATAGAGTGCCTGGCATATAATAAGTGCTTAACAAATGCTTATTGAGTGCTTGGCACATAGTAGGTACTTAACAAATGCTTATTGAGTATTTGACACATAATAGGAGCTTGACAAATGTTTATTGAATGCTTGGTACATAGTAGGCACTTAAATGCTTATTGAGTATTTGGCACATAGTAGGCACTTAACAAATGCTTTTGATTGATAGATTGACTGATAACCCATCCCTCTTTAGTAAGTACTTCACCATAGATGCTTGGAATCAGTTGTGAGGAATGAGAGGTAATGTGGCTGATCTCGCCCCTCTCCAGAGTCAACAAAGCCGTCATCCTTCCATATAAGCTGTACCCTCCAAGAATCATCCTCTGTTGAAGATTGCTAGACTTTGAGCCAGAAGTCTTGAGTTCAAATCCTGACTTTTCTACTTACTATCTATATGGCTTTGGGAAAGACACTTTTATCTTGCTGGGTCTGAAGATTTTAAATATTATACAAGGCTTGGGCTAAGTGACTCCAAGGTCTGTTCTGACTTTTACTGCTTTCCTCATATTTAACTCTTTGTGACCCCATTTGGGATTTTCTTGGCAAAGATAATGGAGTGATTCGCCACGTCCTTCTCCAGCTCATTTTATAGATGGGGAAACTGAGGCAAACAAGGTGAAGTGATTTGCCCAGGGTCGCATAGCTAATAAATGCTTGAGACCGGATTTCAATTCAGGAAGATGAGTTTTCCTGACTCTAGGTCCAGTCCTCTATCCACTATGTCATCTACTACCTAAATAGCTTTTTAATAAATGCTTACTGCATGACTGGCTGAGTGAACCTTAAATACAGAAATGTCAAATTATTATATTTTTGTTTGCACATATTTAAGTATATCTATACATTGTCAGGTATCAGGGTGGAGAAACTGAGGCACAGGAAAGTCAGGGACAGGGGATGCCTTCTGTTTCCCCAAGTGATCACCCTGGCGTGAGACCACTGTGGCCAGGGTAATGAAGTTGCTGTGGCTGACTGGTTTACTTGCCCCCTGTTCCCTCAGGGCTGGAAGGACTTCCTCGGAAGGTCCATCTTGTCTGGCCCTTTGGGATATAGTTGAAGAAATGGCGGCCAAAATAGGGGCAGTGACTGTGGAAAGGCCCCCTCCTAAGGCAGGAGAGCCTGGACTAAATGCCAGCCAACCCCCTCTTGTTTAGTTGTGTCGGGTCACTCGGGGAGGGACCCAGCTGGAAGCTCTGTCTCAGCTGTCCTTGTCCTCAGATCAAGTGACACGTCCCCAGACCCTCACCCAGAAGGCTCATCTGTGGGGCCATTTTTAAAGAAGCCAGCCTCCTGGACATACCTGCCTCGGCACCCCGGGCTGCCTCCCCTGGGAAGCCAGGCTGCCCACCTTTGCCGCTACATCCTTCCTCTTCCTCCTCCTCCTCAGGTCCCCAGGAGCTTGTGGACCATTGAACCCCGTGCGATGATTACATCTCTAAAGACCTGGAATCCGGGCAGCGCTCCCTCTGCCAGGGCCCCGTGGAAAGGAAGCTGTGCCCAGGACAGTGGGGATCCTGTGATGGCCAGCCCCGCCTCTCCGTGCTCCCGCCCTTTCCCACACGCCAGCCAGGGGAGGTGGAGAACTGGTGAGTCCGCATTTTTAAAATGTTTTTTTTTTCTCCGGATATCACAGATGAGACTAAAGTTTCCCACTGAATCCTAAACCCAGTCATAAGCAGGCAGGTAATTACAGGGTGGCCAACGAGCTGCCCAAAAGCTCTGGCTGAGTCTCCCCGGGAATCTGGGTGTCTGCCTTTCTTTCTCTGACTGCAAAGCAAAGTCTTGAAAGGAAAGTTAAACTTTAACAATCGTAGTCAAAAAAAGAAAGAAAAAAGGGAAAAGAAAAACAAAAAGAACAAAAAAAGAGGTGTGATATCTGATCTGTCCAGGTGATCGTAGGCTGGTTTCCCTTTGTCCTTCATCTGGAAGCTCTTGGTTTAGCTCTTTTTATTTTCTCCCTCATCTCGTAAACAAGGTAAGTGAAGTGTCTGGTTAATGTTTTCTTCGCAGGCTTCTGACATTTGATCCTGCTTGGGGCGCTGCTTGTGAGTTGTGTTCAGAGTGGATTGGGCAAGTCCGGTGCATCCCATGGCTGTTTGGGGGTCTCTATGGGGGTTCGCTAGGGCTCAGCTCTCTCCAGGGTACTTAGTTCCAGATACTGGAACTCCTTCCCGAGAAGCAGCTTGAAGAAGGGGCGGCCGGGAGGGGAAGGAAGCCAATCCCAGCGTGGCTCACCTCGTCGGCTGCTCAAGTCTCCGACTCCTCTGGCAGCTCATTTGTTCTGGTTTTCTGGGTCACACCAGCCTCCCTGCTCCCCTTTCACCAATGTTAGGGGACTTGACTAAGGGCCATCAAGATGTGAGTTAAATAGTCTGGTGGAGTTTTAAAGGCAGTATTGTCTGGAATCGGGAGCTACATGTGACCGACTGCTCTCTTACCAGTCTTAGGTGACTCTGCTTACGTTCCGCTTATTTTTGGCCACAAGACAAAAAAGAAAAAAGACTTTTTTTTTTTTAATTGGTTTTCTTTTCCCCCTCTCTCTCTTTCTTCTCTGTCTCTGTTTCTGTCTCTGTGTCTCTCTGCCTCTGTCTCTGTCTCTCTGTCTTTGTCTGTTAGGAATCAATCCTTTTACTTCACACATCTTAAGCAAAAGTGGGTATCAGGAGGATGGTCTTTGACAATGCTAGTTGACTGGCTAAAAAGAAAAGTTCCTTGCATGGAGGTTTCCTTGAATGCTTCATGCTTCAAAGGCTAGCTCTTCTATATTTATTTCCATTTCCCTTCAGATTCTAGAGATGAGATTAAGGTTTCCCACCTTCTCAACAAGGAGGTCCCCATTTATGGTGAATGTTATTGTCTACTCTGAGAAGATCAGTTGGATTAAGACAGGATGGGAAAAGATCATCAGTTTTATTTGCTGTAGGGACAGTGTGAATTTCTAATATTGTCTAGAAAATGACTCGGTCTCCTTTGGACCTAGAAAAAAAAAAAATTGTAGTGATGATGATGGTAATGATGATGAAAGCTTGTATTTTCTATTGTGCTTTAAAGTCTACAAAGCACTTGACATATAGTATCCCATTTGATCACTTCAGGGCCGGGCCAGACCTCCTGCAGACCAAGTACCTGATATCACCCTGTTTGATCACCCCAGGGCCAGGCCAGACCACCTATGGGACAAACTAGAACAGACAATGTTTCTAGGGCTAAAAGGGAGTGGGGGAGAAATTGTCAGTGCCCCACCCAGCTCTCTTATTGCAAGACAGCCCTTTCTCAGCAAACCTCAGGCCGAGGGAACAAAGAGGTGAGACTCGAAAAAGCATGTGAAGTCTTTTTTTAGACTATAGAGAGGGCTTTTTTTTTTTTTTGACAGCTGAGACTGAGGGCTCACAGCAAGCATTTGTTTTAATGAGTGTCCAGAGAGGTCTTAGGAATCAGGCGTGAAATTTCCATCCAAGAGATGTTGGGCTCGGTGTTATCTGTACTTAGAGGGTGAGGGTAGCTGAGATAATTGAAACTAAACCCCACAGTTAATCACCTTACCCATGAGTTTGAACCTCTGTCTTTGAACAGACTGCTAACAAGTGGCAGAAGGGGTCTGTTTTTTTCCTATTTTCTTTCACCCCCTCAAGGGGTCTAACAAGCAACTAAACTGGGCTGAAGATAAGAAAGCAAGAAGGGGAGAGGGGAGCTAGGGAAATGGCTAGAAAACCCAGAAAGGGAATAACCAAGTCCTGGAACCGAGAAAAATACAGATGCTGAAAAAATTTTCCACAAAGACAATCAGTCTTATCCTCCCTCAAGTCTTTTTCTGGGCCACTTATCCCCCTAAATGACCGAAGCTTGCCTGTCTGGCTGATGGCAGGACTGGGAACCAGGGCATGGGCCCCGAAAGAAGTGCCAGCAAGATTACATCCAGTATCAGCTTCTGCACTTGGAAGGAGTCGTCCACAAGAAGGCACTTAAAAATAATTTGACTGATTAATTAATTGATTGATTGATGAAATCTCTTTAATCTGAGTTATATTTTCCCCAAGGTCTTGGTAAAGATACAGTTGGTGGCAGTGAAGAGAATTCAGGTCATACCTCTACGCAATCGGCCACAGCTCAGCGCCGAGCTCTCAAAGCAAACTTGTCTGGATCTGGAAGCCCTAGGAGACTCTACCTGACCGTCCAGGTAAGGACTCCCCTCCAAGGGACATGAAATCCTCAGGCCCTTAGAAGGAAGGGGGGAGAGGATGGCTCTCATCTTGGCAAGCTGGGCTCTGTGAACTTTTCAGGGGGGAGGACTATCACAGGAGAGATGGAAATCTATCTTCCTGCCAGGATCCTTAGCACATAGCCTCCCTAGGAGCCTGCACCAGTGAAGCAATTTCCCTTATTAAGATATCTTATAAAGATCTAACGAGGTGACAGAGTGACAGAAGGTTCTCCACCTCTCCCTGACAAAGGTGTTGAACACAATAAGATGGGACTGACTGTCTTGTCAGCTCTGCTGAGTTCCACAGGAACCCCTCAGGGAGGACAGGTCGCATTGGGCAATCTGACCAATTGGGATCCATTCACACCCTCCCACAGGTTTAATTCCTGAAACTTGCGCAAAGTGCTGCAAATAGAGCTAGAAAAGGTTTTCATGTGTTGGATGCCAGTGGGAATTCTCAGCAGGACACAGCTCCTCTTGAGGGAAGGTGGAGGATCTCAGCCCTTTAGCCTACCTTCCCATGCAGCCCCAGGGATTTGCTATGGAAGTTATTATGTGGAGAAGTCAGGGTTCAGGGGATAGAGTAGAGAAGACCTGGATTTGAATTCAGTTCAGTTACTTCCTGGCAGATCAATTCACCCTCAGCTTTGGTTTCCCTATGTGTAAAATCTGATCGAAATAAGTGCTATATAAATGCCAACTATTATCTGTTATATGGGGATAATAAAAGGACCTACTTAACAGGCTTGTTTACAAGGATTCAATGAGGTAATAATGACAGAGAGCTTTGCAAACTTAAGGTGCTATATAAATGCTCATCATTATTGATAATGGGAGTCCCAGCCCTGGGATTGATTTCTTTCTCTATAAAATGAAGGTTTTGGGGGATGCCTAAAGCTCCTTCTGATCCAATCCTTTTATATCCCTAGCTGGTTTAAATGCACCAGGATGCTGTTCTGTGCATAAACCTACGCAAAGACATGTTACCTTATAGTTGTACCATTGAACATTGAGACTCGGAGTCGGAAGGTGCTTCTGAGATGCTATGATTAATCCTCTTCTGCCTCCGCTTTTTCATCTATTAAATGGCAAAAATAGCATCTTTCCTATCTCCCTATCCTCCAAACTCACAGGGCAATTGTGAGGATCTCAAGTGAAATAATATATTTACCATAATTCTACCTGTATGTATATATGTGTAAATATATATTTACATATATTGTAGTGTGTGTGGATGGAGTGCAGTGGGTAGAGTGCTGGGCCTGGAGTTAGGAAAACTCATCTTCCTCAGGGCAAATTTAGTTTCAGATGCTTCTGAGCTGTGGGACCCTTGTCCCTTACATACATAGACAGGTATACATACGTATATATATAAGTGTGAGCCGCTATTATTACTGTGATCCTTAACCACTTTCAGTCTCAGTTTTTTCATCTTAAATTGGGGATATGGATAGCATTCTCTCAGAGTGTTGAGCGTTGATATTTGTAAAGCACTTGGCAAACTTAAAGTGCTTCCTGAATATTAACCATTACCATCATCATCATTAATAATAATAAATTACCCGAGGGGAAGGCATGGGGCTATGAGTCCAGGACTGAAGCATAGTTCCTCATTTCCACTGTAAGTTCTGAGCAGTTTGTTGAAGATGGAAAGCTTCTGTTGGCTCCAAGATACCCTATCTGAAGCTTAAGTTGTTTTTCCACTTCACTGTCTCTTCTTTGAACTCCGCTGTGCCTAAAGGTGGGTTAGGGTTAGTGACTGCAGCGGCAGCAACAAACCTGTCCTGCTTTATGTAACATCTGAAGAAAGACTGGTTTGGGCAAGCAAAAGTTGAGAGAGACAGGCCAGAGAAATGATTTTGGTGTTTCTCCCTTCGTCTGGAGCTGCTGCAGTGAAGGAGGAGGGTGGTAGTGGGCCAGAAACTGCCTCATAGCCTCCTTCCTCTGGTCATGCAGTTCTGGGATGGTTGTTTTCTTGAATTTTGATTACAGAGAAGGCTGTGTTGTGGTTGGAAGTGAACACTTGGAAGTCAGCAAAATCTGTTTCCAATTTCCATTTCTGAGTTGCTGGGGAACTCTTGAGTTTTTAACCTCTGGGCTTCTCTCCCGATACAAAGTGGGTCTGGAAAAATCCACTTCCTTTTTAGCTCTTGGGAAAACTTCTTTGTGTTTCCACATTCTTTGAGATAGTGGATGAGAAGCCCAGCTGGAGACCCAAAGCTCATTATCTTCCTCATCACAAGAGAGGTTTGCCTCGTTGACAAGGATGTGGGGGGGCCCTTTTGATCCTAGCTGTTTTGGGGAGCCTGAGACAAGAATAGCTACTGTCCTGGAAGTCCTTCCTCATTGGCCATTAGGAACAATTCTCCCTTTCTTGGTACTGCCCAGGCCTGGTACTGCAAAGGTAGAACTTGCCAAGTAGAAAGTCCTGGAGGTCCAATGCTGGCCCTGAAGGCAGGAGGACCCGAGTTACTAACTAATACTTACTAGCTGGATGATCCTGGGCAAATCTATCTGCCTCACTTTCCTCATCTGTAAAATAGGAATAATATGAACAGAGGAACAAATGAGAAAATATATGAAGTGCTTTACAAACTTTGAAGTGCTACGTAATTATTCATTATTTGTAGATTACCATCATTTTTCCAAGTATAGAATATTTTTGTACCCATGCTTGTTTTTTTAAAACTGCTCTTCCTTTCCTTCACCATACCTTTATTCTCCACATTTTCCTGTTAGGAAAAGGGACTCCCACTGCTCACTGGGGATCACCATTTTTTTTCTCTTTCTTCTATCCCCCCTGCCCTTGCCACCCTTCACCATGGCGGCCTTTCTTAAGTAGCTTTGACAAGTCTGGGTCCCCAAGCTGTCGTGTTTGCCTGGTTTCTCAGCAGGCTTGGGTAGTGAGTGGTGACTGGAGTCCCAGCAAAGTCGTAACTCGGCTATCAGAAAGACCTAAGGGAGCCACAGAGAGAGCTGAAAGAACACGGGGCAGTGCAGTGACCCTGGGGGAGCTTCTCCCTAAGACGAGGTAGTGGGGGACTTGGAAGCAGGAAGGCCGAGTTTTAAGTCCAATGTGTGATACTTCCCAGTTGTGTGCTCCAGAGAAAGTGACTTACCCTCTTAGACTTCATGCTCTTTATCCAGATAATGAGCCTTACTCATAGTGTTGTCATGAGCCCAAGCAGACACTACAGGTAGACATGGCTTAGTGGATAGCCACTGGGCTTGGAGTCGGGGGGACTTGGGCTCAAATGCTATTTTTTAGGGCAGCGAGATGGAGCAGTGGGTAGAGTGCTGGGCCTGGAGTTAGGAGAACTTATCTTCCTTAAGGCAAATGTGGTTTCAGATGCTGTGTGACCCTGGACAAGCCATTTAACCCTATTTGCCTCATTTCCTCATCTGTAAAATGAGCTAGAGAAAGAAATGGCAAACGGACTCCAGTGTCTTTGCCAAGAAGACCCCTCGCAGGTTCACGAAGAGTCAGATGTGACTGAAAAATTGCTTGACAATGAATAAGATCTCCATTCCATTTCAGACTCTTAATAGCTTTGTAACCCTCGGCAGTCACTATTCCAGTTTCCTTATTTGCAGAATGAAGGGGTTCCACCTGATGATCTCTGAGGTCCCTTCCCAGCTTTTGCTAAGACTCAAATGAGGATTACAGACTTGGCCCTCTCTAGACCTGCCGTCCTAGGGGGCTCTTGTCCGTGCCTTTCCGTGGCAAGATGAGGGAGCTGGTCGGGGCAGATTGTGTCAGGATCCCTGTCGGCTTTGACAAGCTCGCTGGGATGTGTTGGGTAACCTGAGAATTTTCAGACACCTGACCATGTTGCTAGTGCCTGGAGCTAGGGGCTCTTGATGATTCCTCCTTCTCCTCCTCCTCCTCCTCCTCCTCCTCTCCTCCCTTTGGCCTCCCATGAGGCCAGGGCATCTCTGTCCCCAGTGTTGCGATGCCCTTTACAGGAGTTGTGGTTGTGTCTTGACCACAGGCACTCCAGGACAAGGTGTATGCATGCAAGAGTCAGGTGAAGAAGGAGGAGAAGCAGCAGAAGAGGCCGGCATTGGCCCCCAAGCGGGCCCAAGACTCGGCTCAGGCACAGGAAGCCCACATCATGAATGTTGAGAAAACAGGTAAAGAGTGGAAGGGGACAGCCAGTAGCTAGCAAGTAGGGGCGGCTCCCTTTCAGAGCCAGTCTGCGGCTCTGGGACCGGTAGGGAGGTCGTGCTGGGCTCAGACCCATGGGTCTTGGGTATGGCTCCTCTGCATTACTGTGACCAGATGGGCCCGGCCCCTTTCCCTGAAACTCCTGACGTAGCTACTTATAGAAGGATAACCAATACTCGAATGCTCCTGGTCCCTCACTTTTCAGAAACTCTGCCTGTGCTAGCTATAACCTTTCCCTCCCTGCCCCCACCCACTCACCTTCCCACCTGTAACTAGGTGATCGCTGGCTTCGATGACTGAGCTCTGGGCTTGAGTTTCAGTGGTTTTTGTCTTGCCTTGGTTCTTGTAGGGAGGAGGAAAGGCTGGCAGCCCCAGAGAGATCATTTCTTGCTGGGTAGTACCTGGGATTCCCCTCCTCACTTTGTGAGAAATTTCTTGTGAGAAATTTGTGAGTCACTTGTGAGAATTTCCGGTCAGGCAAAAGGGACAAAACTTGTTTGAGTCTGGAATATGAGGCTTTGTGATCAAAAATTATACTTTTTTATCGGCTGCATGAGCTTAGGCCAGTCACTCACCTTCTGGAAAGGGGACTCATTTTCTCCCTCCGTAAAAAATGAAACTTGTTCTTGGATGATCTCTGTGGTCCTTTCCAGTCCTAAATCCAGTCCTAAAGTCCACTCTCCCCTGATTTGCTTGTTGCCTTGAATTTAGAGAAGAGTCTGTCCCCCTCCTCTTTTTGGAGAGGCCTAGCAGTAATGACAGGTTTACTGTGATGACTGACCTTCTTAGTTGCACTTCCTTCTCCTGACTTCTGCTCTCAGGGCAGAGAGAAAGGCTGTAGGGAGCCCAGGGCACCCATGAAGGAGCAAGAAACTAGGCAGAAAGTGTCCATACAGAGAAGTCAGGGATCTGTGGATCACTTCCCCTCTCCTTTCTGCCAGGGTTAACTAACTGTGTGTCTAAACTTGTCTGGATCCGGGGCTGGAACCACTCCCGAGGTGGCTAGTGTTCCCCTTACTGGGTTAGCTTCCTCTGGGCTGTGTCTCTGGGATGGCTGAGTGGGGTGTCCTGGGGAGAAATGGAGATGGGAACTGAAAGAGTTGGGGCTTTAGGAAAGGAGTGAGATCCAGGTGATAAAAGGAAAAGAAAAAAGCCAGATTGTGAAGGGAATGAAGGAAGTACAGGCTGGACTGGACGCTGCAGTCCGCTCCAGACCAGAGGCTGGGACTTGGGAGGCCTTTGGCTCACCACGTGCCCCTCACCTTCCTCCCTTCTGCTTTTATCCTGAACACATCTGATCTCATGATCTTTGTTACTTTACTTGCCACTCCTTATGTTCTCCAGCGCCGTCCTGATTGCTGCTCTTTTGCTGCTGCTGCTGCTGCTGTCCATGGGGGACTCTGAAGATTTTCTTTGGTCTTTCCTCACCCCAAGCGGCTGCCCAGGTGTGGGGCTCGGAGGCCAAAGCAAACCCTTAGGACAAAACGCAGAGCCAAAGATGCCTGTGGAATGATCTGTCCCAGATGCACAGCCCAGGTTTCCTGATCTGTAGAAAGTTTCAACACCTCATACAATATTCATGTAGTAGGAGCCTTGGGCAAGTCCTGGGGAGGAGGTCCCGCAGGTTGTCTGGAGCTTAGAAATGGTGCCTTTGGAGGGAGGTTTGCAAGGAGGCTCTGGATCATTTCTTCCAACCTCCCCGCTCTGTCTGGAACAGATTGCAGGACTCGAGGGCCTCTCTCTGTGTGAGAGACAAGTTTGCTCAGCACGAGCCAAGTGATTGCATTGACCAACTCATCCTGCCGACCTTTAGCCAGTGTTTATTGGAGGGAAATGCATTGCAGTAGTGGGCAGACCCTGTTCTGGAGGAGAAAAGACAAGTGTTCAGATTCACCCTCACATGGGGGTGGGATCCTAACATTTACCCAGGGTCTGGTGCGAGTGAAATCACTAGAGAGAATTAAACCTGGGCAGTGTTTTCACAAAGGGCTTGGCCCCACCTCCTCCTCCTGCTTGCTTTATCTTGTCCAGGCCCCTCTATAGTCCTCCCTGATTTGGCCCTGCCTGGATGCTCTCTGCCCCCTTCTCAGTCGTTCCTATGTGTTGTCTACCCCCATTGGAACACAAGCTCCTTGAGGGCAGGCACTGCCTAGCTTGGGTTTTCTTTGAGAGTTTAGCACAGTGCCTGACACATAGTAGGTGCCTAATTGAGGCTCTATCCAGCTATCTTTCATATCTATATCAGTCTGTCATCTATCCCTCCATCAACTTTTGTCTTTCATCTCTTAATCTATTCTTGTCTTCCTCTATTTCTTTCTCTATCAAGTCTATCATCTATCTCAAATCTCTTTACATAATTTATGCCTTTCTCTTTATATTTTTAATATCTTTCTCAGTCTCTGTCTCTTTCTCATTTTATATGGACTCAGTCCTTTTGAGTTTACATTGTATTTTTCCTGAAAACTTCCTTCCTGGCCTTTATTTTTATTCCAAAAACAATTTGTCGTCCTTATCACCCCTTTCTCTGAACTGAGGCTGTTCGACAATGATATGGAAGCTAACACTGGGTTTGGAGTTTCCAAATAGGAATGTGGTTTTAGTCTAAGAGAAGGCTTTGTTCCCACAAGCTTGGAACCACCCTTTGCCAGCCTGTGAACCCAAGGAGCAGTTAAGGAGAAGGAGAAAGGAGGGAGGGGGGAGGAGGAAGAGGAGGGAAGGACAGAGGGAGAGAGAGAGAAAGACAGAGAAGGGAGGAGGAGGAGGAGGAAGAGGAGAAGAAGGTGAAAGAAAAGAAGGAAGAGGAAAAGGAGGAAAAAAAGGGGGAAGAGAAGAAAAAGTAGAGGGAGAAAGGGGAAGAGAAGGAGGAGAAAGAGGAGGACGGAGGAGGAGGAGGGAAAAGGAAGGAGGAGAAGGAAGAGAAGAAGAAGGAGGAAAAAGGGAGAAGGGGGAGGGAAAGAAAGAGAAAGGGAGGATGGAGGGAGAGAGAAAAAACAGAAGGAGGAGAAAGAGAGAAAGAGAAAAGGATGAGAGAAAGAGGAGGAGGATGAGACAATGAAGAAGAAGAGGAGGAGCGAAAGAGGAGGAGGAGGAGAAAGAAGAGGAGGAGGAAGAACAGGAGTGGAACAGAAGAAGAGAGAGAAGAAAAGATGAAGACTCTAAAGAAGGGAGATGAAGAAAAGGAAGAAGATGAATACAAAGGAAGGAAGGAGGAGAAGAAAAAGGGGGAGAAGGGGGATAAGAGGGAGGAGAAGGGAGAGGAAGAAAAAGGGGAATAAGGAAGAGAGAAAGAGACACACAGAAGGAGGAGGAGGAGGGGAGGAGGAGAGAAAAAGGAGAAGGATGAGGAGACAGAGGAGGAAGAGGAGGAGGAGAGGAAGAAAGGAGGGGAGCGGGAGAGAAAGGAGGGGAGGAGAAGGGAGAGGAGGGGGCTCCCCTCACTCTGAGCTGCTTTTCTTTGACACTTGACCATGGCCTTGCTGGGTTTGGGCGGCCTGTCTCACGGCACACCTCTGGGAGCCCCAGCCAGCCCCAAGCAAGCTGGACTTCTTGGCTGGTGGGATTCCCCCTCCCCCTTTCCTCTTTCCCTCCCCCTCTCCCCTTCTCTTCCCCTCCCTCCTACGCCCCCTTTTTCGAGGACTGGCTCTGGCCTAGTTTCTGTGCCTGGCTCCCGGGTCAGAGGCCCTCTCGCCGTTTCTAACCTGCGCGTGCCTGGGCAGCCGGGTGCGTGGGGAGTGACCCTCACAGGGAGGGGGCGGCTGTTCCCAGCCTGGCGCCCCGTGTCCAGCCTCCGGGCCCTACCCATCATTCTGTCCTGTGCTCTCTCCGGCTGAGGCTGCAGACCACGTGCTCACTCCTGCCTCCTCCTCTCCCTTCCCTTGGGGTTCCCTAAATGCTTCCCCCCCACTGTTGCCAGGGATGCTGGGATTTCTCTGGGGTGTCTTGGGGAGAGTTTTTCCCAAGAAAAATCTTTTTGGAGGCTCGAATACCTGGGCTCCCCCACAGTGCTGAAGGGGCATCGGTTACCCTTAAGAAAATGTCCAGCTCCTAAGTTGCTCGGAGCACAAAAAAGACATTTCTTGTGACTTGCGTCAGTAAGAGAGGCCTGGACCTGGAGGCTCGGGGGGGCCTGCGTTAGCTGTGGCACTGATTTATTGGGAGACTTTTGGGCAGTTCACTTCCTTTGTCTGAGTCTCAGTCTCAGTTTCTTCACGTGTAAAGTGGTCGGGCTGCTAGATGTGAAATGGCTAGGTGAAATAGGAAACATTTTAATGCATCTGCGATGACTCCATGCTTCCTCCTTCCTCCTCGAACCCCTTATCACAGTGAAGCAGGGAGCACGAAAGCCTTAAGCAAGCCACAACAGTAGTTTTCCTTTAGGCAGACCCCCCCCCCCACTCCCTCCCCTAGAGTTCTTCTGGAGCCCGTGTCTGTCCTGTGGCTTTTTCTGAATCGCTTGGTTCCCTGTCGGAGCTCTCCGCTGATGTCCTCATTTCTGCTTCCATCTCTTCATGATCTGAGCTGCTCCTTGTGGTGCTGCTGAGCCCTGGCCGCCAGGGCCCTTTACCTCCCCTAGGAGCCCTGACTCAGGGAGCCCCGTGGGACGGGTCCCCCTCTGACGCTCCTTTCGGTTACAGGTGGGAGGCTCTTCGGCAGCGGGAAGTGCTCAGGCCTATCTGGGGCCCGCCAGTTACCCATGATCCAGAAGATGGTGGAGTCCATGTCCCAGCTCCAGGAAGAAAAGGGCCAACTGCAGGAGCAGTTAATGGCGTTGCAGAAAAAGCTGGCCCTCCGGGAGAGTGACCAGCAAGCTGTATCCACTCAGCTGCAAGCTCAGGTACCGACTCTTGCCATCAAACGATGCTTGAGGAGAGATTAAATACGGGGCCAGAGTTTAGGTCCCTACTGGAGGCAACCAACATGCTTCACTCCAGTGCAAATGTTGGGTTCCAACTGGCTAGTTATGGCCTGACTCTGGACAAGCCATTTCTCACCCCTGGTCCTCATTTGTCTTCTCTGTAAAGTAAGGGATTTGGACAAAATGATTTCTAAGCTTTTTCCCAGCTACAAGTTTCATGAAATCTCTGGAGTATCAGAAATACTGTCTGCTATTCCAAGACCAGTTTTTAAATACTTTCTTGTTTTAGGGTCTCACAAAAAGTTTGGTTCATTTGGGCTTGCTTGGAGGTCAAGTGGTTGCAGCAATGATGGAGGTTCTTGGGACTGCTCTCCTAATTCCCCCCTTCATGTCCTGAGCAGCATGCTTCCCCCAAGGGGTCAATGCTTGGCTTTCTGGAAGGTCTTGTAGCTGGGACTGTCAAACTTTTAAGACTCTTGAAGTGTAGTGAGAACGCCAGCTGGAGAGAAGTGACCCAGTCCCTCTGGAGTGACGGATTGCTGCTTTGGTGGATAAAGTTCAGCTTTTGACTGAAAGAAGCATATTTATTTAACTTTTAAAAAAAGCTTGGAGATTTCTTCCCTCCTTCCTACCCTCCTTCCCGCCCTTCCTTCCTTCCCTTCTCTCTTTTCCTCCTCCCTTCCTTCTTTCCTTTTTTCCTTTTTCCCTTCCCTCCCTCTTTCCTTCCCTTTTTTCTTCCCTCCCTCTTTCTTTCCTTCCCTTCTTTTTTCTTCTCTCCTTTCTTCCTTTCCTTGTTCCTTCTTTCTTTCCTTCCTTGTCTCATTCCCTCCTTCCTTTTTTTTCCTTCCTCCCTTCCTTCAAAACAAAAAAAGAAAGCTGATAAAGAGAAAAATACTTTTATACTTCCTACAAATCAGGAGTAAAGGACTTTTTTGGACCATAATTTTCTCTTCCAGTGTTTTCTCAGGAACGTTCTAGGATCATAGGATTAATCCTGGAGAGAAGGAATATGTTAGTTCCTACTCAGTTAGCAGACAGTGGGGTACCAAGCCAGGTTTCTAACGAAGACGCCTTAACTTCGGAGCCCATAACTATTCCTTCCAAATCCTGTCTTTCTATTTCAAGTTAATCTCCAAAGGAAGAATCACTAACATCTATGTACCTGTCATCCCTTCTATTGCCTTGAACCCTTTCTTTTATCCTATCATAAAACCTGTCCTTTCCTAGCTTTTACTGGTACATTCTATCTATTTATAATGCCCTGCATCTGTCTTCAGCGAATTAATTCATTCTGGTCTCGTCTGACCATTTCTCCGGTTTACTAAAATGGAACAGTGGAGCTTCTGTTTGGAGGTGCCAGTCACCTCCCTGGCCTGGTGTCTTCCGCACACTGAATTAGCTAATGAGCACATTCTGTTTCACCATCTAGGTCATTCCCTGAAGAAAATACCCAGCAGCTCTGGGCTCAAGGTCAGATCCTGTTGTTTCCAGCTCTCTTTGTAGGGCTTCTGACCTTCCACCCACTTGATAATCGTGGGTATTTTTCTACTTTACAGAAGGGCATGGTATGGGGTAAAACCTTATCTCACACTCAAACTCTGCCAGCCAGAATTAGACAAAGACAGTTCTTTATCACAGAACGAGATTAGGTCAGTCCCACTGGCCCCACTCTCTGTGAGGCCATCCTGGTGGTGGCCTTGGATTTGGGGGCCAGTAAATTGATTTTAACATTGGGGAGCTTTGTAATTTCTTGGGTAACTTCCTTTTTCCTTCTTAACACAAGGCGGTCACTTGTCTAATGGCCTAAACTCTTTAATCATTGTTTCTGATTTAATAAATAGCTTTCTTTCAATGTCCCAAACCAGTTCTAAGGATGCAGGTCAGATATTGATTTGAGGTTTAACTAGGCTTTGGCCACACCTTCTTCAGCTTGTATTTCATCTTGCATACTATGTCTCCTTAGTTCCTAAAGAGATTGCAGCTTCTTATACTTAAAGAAAAAACAATCCCAACTATAATCAAAAGTGAAGATGAGATTTTTTTCTAATGACATTTGATTTTCTAATGACTTCAATTTCCTTTCCTTAGAGTCTGTCAAAATCAATCAATCAATCAATCAACATTTATTAAGCCCGTACTATGTGCTGGGCATTATTCTAAATGCTTGGGATACAAAGAGAGGTAAAAAAAAGTTCTTAAGGAGATTACAATGAATGGGACACAGTAGGAGCTTAATAAATGCTTCTTGACTGATTGATTCTAAAAATCACAGTTAATTCAGTATGTGCTGATGCACTGTCCAAGCAAGCTTAGATGGTTTCATCTCCATCTCCATTGCTTCCCTTTAAGAACTTGTACATAATTTCATCTGTTTTTCTTTCTTTTCTTTTTCCCTCTCTTTTTTCTATTTTTCATTAAAGCTTTTTATTTACAAAACATATGGATAAGTAATTTTTCAACATTGACCCTTGCTAAACCTTGTGTTTCAAATTTTGCCTCCTCGCCATTACCCCTCTTCCCCTAGATGGCAGGTAATTCAATACATGTTAAATATATTAAATCTTATATATATATATACACGTACATTTATACAGTTATCTTGATCTAATTTTTCTTGTGCATCCAGAAGAGAAAAAAACTGAAAAAGAAAACAGAACAAAATAACAACAAAAAGAGTGAAAATACTATGTTGTGATCCATATTAAATTCCCATAGTCCTTTTTCTGAAATGCAGATACTTTCTAGCTTTCCAAATAGGGATCTGTGGAGGGGAGCTCTGAGTTTTGCTATCTTTGAACTTGGTCTCAAATTTGCTGAGTTTAAAACTTTGAGTAGAATTGTGAGTCTTGATCCAGCTTCATAAAGAGGAGGGCTTCTTTGGGGTCTGTTTACTTGTTTATTGGCTTTTAGTAACATTTTAATAACTTTTTCACTATAGCTGGTTTTCTTTTCATTCAGTGTGTTTTGTTTTATCGATTTTAAATCCTTGTATGCAGAAGGGTCTCAGCATTCTGTCTAAGTGGGGGGCCACAAATAGAGATAAACTACTCTCTGTGGTCATCAGTTCATTAGCATATAGGCCCAGGGAAGAAGATAATTAACCTGTTTAAAAGTGATAAGTAAAATGGCCACACCTTAGGGCTGGGAAAACACATACCTGAGCAGGGCAGATGACTTTTTCTTAACCTTTTTTTTTAAACAACCTAATGTGATTGCTGAGGATGATGACTTGGGAATCTGATCAGGGACAGGCTCAGACTTCCCAGACTTCCCATTTTCCCAGGAGATGGGCAGGGCAGTGAGGTGAGGAGGTCTCCTCTCCAGGCTAATTGATGACTCAGTTTCTCTGACTATTTTGGAGCCTGGGAAAGAGGAGCACAAGGTGTTAAGAGATGTCCAGAATGCATTTCATCCACAAGATCATCTTAAAGATGAAAAACATTTTCCGGATTGGAAGGCAGAAACAGGTAACAATGCTCCCCACAAATTCCCCCCTTTACTGCAATCCCAGACTGCAGGTTGAGCCCGCTTTAGAGTAGTTGGTGGGTGCTATCCAGAGAGAGAGATCCTTGAGTTCTTCGTGGGACAAGGTCAGTCTGGGGTCATATCCGGCTGTCCCCACTTGGGGTCACCCTTATGATCTGGCTCTGTTTAGAAAGCTTGGACCGTGGTGGACAGAGAGCGCTGGTCTGGGAATTCAGTCGATCTGGTTCAACCACATACCAGCTCTGTGACCTTGCATAAGTTAATTGTGAACCTGAGATTCCTGGCTGATAAGTCAAAGGTTCTGATGGATGACTGTTTCACTGAAGGTCATTTCCAGATGTTTTATCCTGTCTGTCTCGTGGCATTGAATGGTCTTATGTGTCACATCTCAGGTACCTCCTCATTCTTGATCTTGTTGACCCTATAGGAGCAACTGCCCCCTCTGCCTGGCTACCAACCTTGGAGCCTTTCATTTAGAAAGGTCCCTCTCAGAGCAAAGAGGCATCGTTCATCCTCTCTTCCCCTATGTCATCCTTCTCAGAGACCCGTCTATGCAGCTAATATATTCCTCTCCAATGCACAGCTGTGCCCGTCTCTTGTCCCAGGGTCACAGGGATGTGACATGACACTATCAGTAGTGAGATTGTATCTGAACTTTTAGATAAGGCTCAGAGGAAATGAATTTTTTTTTTTTTTTCCTTTAAAGCTGTGAAACTCTTGTCTGCATTGAGAATTGGGGGAAAATCAGCTTCAGGGCTTGTTTTTGGGAGAACTTTGAGTTGGAGCACAATTTTTAAAGAGGCACAGTAGTGTGGATCTGGATTCAGAGCTAGCCCTTGTGTCACTTTTAGCAAATGTCTTCATCTCTCTTGCCCTCAACTGCTTTATTTCTAAAAGGAAAGGCTCCTCTTGATCAAAGATTTAGGGCAGGAAGGAACCTAAAAAAAAACACCATTGAGTCTAACTCTGTCATTTTACAGAAGAGGAAACTGAGGTCCTACAAATTTAAACATTTTTCCTGATATCACCCAATAATCTGAGACAGGATTTGGACCTGGGTCTTCCCTTCCCAACTCAATAAATTCCCTTTTATTACCAGAATCCAATAGATTAGACAATCTTCCATTTTGGTGTTTACTCCCAAGACTAATCTCCTTCAGGGCACCATCTTGAACTGCTAAGGATTCTTCCAATTTTATATTCTATGAGTAGACTGGTTGTTTTGATGGTCTACACCTTCACCTCAGTCTGATTTTTGTGCTTCCCCTGCTCCATCCTTCCTGTTGATCAGCCATCTCTATTTGGAGCAGGTTGAATATACCTTCCTACCTTACAATTTGGACAACATCATTTCCTGACTTCTAGCTTACCCTTGCTTCCAGATCAGATTCAAATTACTTACTCTCTCTCCTTTTGGTATCATATACCTTCAAACTCCATTATTTCTCTCCCTCCTATGTCCTTCTTTTTGCTTTTTTATTTTAATTTAAATTTTTTCAATTGTTTGATTTTTCTCAATCCTGGCTTCCTGCTTTCTTGATTTCCACCTTGTTTATTTCCTGCCTCTGTGCTTCCTCTTTTTCCCTCATCTCCAAATCACAGGAGCAAATTCTTTTCTTCTGAGTATCTTCTCCACTGAGGAAGGGGGCATGTACTTCTAAGCTCATGAAATGAGACATTCATTTTTTTTTTTTTTAAAGCCTGTCCCAGGCAGATGTGCTTACCTTAAACATCTTGTGCATTTTGCATCTGCATTATGTCATCTGCCAGACTCAGATTGGAGCCCTTGGGGTAGACAGCAAACCTCAAACACCACGTTGGTGCATAACTGCTAAATAATTGGGCTTCCATTGCTGTATATGTGGCCCGAGTGGATGAACAGGTATCCCTTCTTCTCCTATATGAGAGGCATTTTTGGAGATGACTTAATGTTTATGTTTTTGGCAACAGGGCTTTCATTTTTTGGGAGGGGAGGGAGTAAGGTCCCCCACATTGGATTTTTTGCTGTCTTGCCCATGAGGAAATTTCACAAGTATTCCTATTGAGATACCTGAGGAGAAGAGGAATTGAGCTTGGCCAGACTTTCTTGGGAAATCTTGGTTTCAGATTTTATTCCATGTCCCAGCCCAGTGTCTCGCCCATTTTGGAGAGAAAAATCAAGCTAGCAAGCATTTATCAATTGCTACTATGTGCCAGGCAATGGTAAGGATACAAAGGAAAGCAAAAAACCAATCTCTTTCATCACAGAGCTCATAGTCAACAGCAAATGACCTTACAAACAGGATATATAGACAGGGAAATTGAGGGGCTGACTCAGAGGGAAGGCATCAAGGTTGTAGAGGACCAGAGAAGGCTTCTTACAGATGGTGGGAGGACTTTACCTGAGACTGGAAGGAAGACAAGGAAGCCAGAAAGAAGAGTTGGGGAAGGAGAGAGTTCCAGGCATGAGGTACAACCAATGGAAATGTCCGGAGTTCAGGACATGAAGGATCTTGGAGGAATAGCAAATAGGCTGGTGTCATTGGATTGGAGTAAGAAGACTGGAAAGGTAGGAAGAGGCCAGGTCATGAGGACCTTAACTGCTAAACAGAAGATTTTATGTGGATTAATGAATAAGCACTTATGAAGAACCTATTATGTGCAGCACTTATTAAGCACCTATTATGTACTGTACTTATTAAATACCTATATGTGTCAGATATTATGCCAGATGCTGGGGAAACAAAGACAAAGGTCAAAAAATTCCTAAGTTTTAGGAGCTTACGGTCGATATGCATACATACATTTGTGTCTATATGTGTGTACATATACATAAATATAAGATGATTTTGGGGGAAAAGGTATTAGTGTCTCGGGACATCAAGAAAGACCTTATGCAGAAGGTGGCAATTGAGTTCAGTTTCAAAAAAAATTAGGGACTTCAGAGAAGCGGGCAAGAAAGGAATATTTTAGACATGTTGTAGATGTGAATTATCAGATACAAGGGACAGAAAGATGCTTTGGTTTGACTGTGGTGGGTGTGCAAGGATGAAGAGGTATCTGGGACCAGGTTGCAAAAGGCTTCAAATGTCCATCAGAGAAGATCCTCAAAGTAACAGGGAGCCAGTGGACCTTATTGAGGAGGAAAATTACATGGTCAGACTCGAAATTTAGGAAGATGTGGGATGGATGGATGGATGGATGATGGATGGGAGTAGAGACTTAAGTCTCCTTAAATCACTTGGTCCATGGTCATAGCTTGTGGTCAGTGGCAGATCCCAGATTCTGACTCAATAAGATCTGCATTTTAAAAAAACGATATCATATCTTCCAGGGAGGATTTTTGATGTTAGAGAAGGGGGTATGAGACCCCAAATTGGAGTCCCATTCATGTAGCTGTGCCAGTTAAGAGATGTGACAGGAGTTCTCTAAAAGTACTCAGGCTTATTTCAATTTTCCTTTTAGGGAGGATAAATCTATATAAGAATAGGGAGACCCGAGAGCCTCTGATTGGGGAACCACAGGAACCTACCCACCAGTATATAGATTTGGATATATTCAAATCATATCTTATCTCCCGCCCCTCCCATATAACTACATATTATAAATATTCCTAATGGAAAACAGTTAATCGTGTAAATCGGACATTAATCTTGAGACCCCAATACCAGGATCTGAAAGGCCTGCATTTTACAGTTAGCAAAATGCCTATAGCCGGTTATCTCTTGACAGGTGTGGGCCACCTGGAAAATAGTCAAGATGAGGGTTGGGTGGAAGGCATGGAGAGACTATTGTGGGCTATTTCTTCTTCAGACTCTCTCTCCTGACCCTTCAGAACAGTGTCATGGTGCTTCTGCCTTATCCTTGGCTCTGTTCCCATATCCCAGAGTGGACTCATAGACCTGGGGCCCATTGCACTTGGAGAAAAAACTTAATGAATGAAACATTCAGAAGGAGGAACAGAAGAGGGAGGTCATGGCTTGGGGAGGACCTATAGAGGTCATTCTGCTTCTAGGAAGAAACGAGTCAGGAGGCAAGCCCCAAGTAGAGAGCATAGGGTCATTTTTTAGGGAAAGATGCTGAGGCCATCCCCCTTCTCTCCAAGAAAGTACTGTGGCCTAAAGAGGTCATCCACCCAAGGTCACACAGGGAGCATGAGGATGGAGGACTGACTTTCATAACTTTGTTTTTCTGTTGACAGGTGGAAAATCTGAAGGAGAAACTCATTGGCCAAGTCCAGGAAGTGAATAGACTCCGCTCAGAGCTGGTGAGTTGCCTTTGACATAATACACAGGGAAGGTGATGTGCTAAACCTGAAGTGTTTCCCATAATGCTCACTGTGTGTCCATCTCCACTTCCATCTCTGGTCCTTAAGCATGTCTTATGTTGGCTAGTTCTCTCATTACATCTATATTTATCCATCCACCCATCCATCTGTCTTTATCTGTCTCTCTCTTTGTCTATCCATGCTTCCATCTATATCTCTATTTATCTTTGTCTCTGTCTCTAGTCATAGGTTCATGTACATGTATCTAGAGATATAGAAAGTCACAAAAGTTTTATTATTCAATATAGTAATTAGCATTTATATAGCATTTAAGGTTTGCAAAGCTTTTTTTTTGTTTTTGTTTTTGTTACCATACTTGATCCTCATGACAATCATGTAACGGAGTGTATGTATGTACTATTATTAGCTCCATTTGACAGGTGAGGAAACTGAGATTGAAAGAGTGACATAGCTAATGCATGTTCAAGGTCAGCCATGTGGTACTTGTGACTGGAGAGGTTGAGGTTGGGGGATTGTAGTAGCTGGTGAGTTCTCAGGTGTCCATGCTAAGTCTGACGCTGATCTGGTGCGTTTCTGGGGGGACACCTGGCCACCAAACTTGCCCAGATTTCAAAATGCAGGTCAAAGCTTCCATGATGATCACATTCTAGCCTAGGCAGGATGAGGAAATCAGTCTCCAAAACAACGATGATGTTTCTGAGGTATACTTTGAACTGCTGTCTTCCAGACTCTGCTCTGTTCTCTGCAACCTAAATGCTCCAAAGCTTGTATATGTGTGTCTATACACATGTATATATTTGTTCTAGTTATTATGATTTATTATGTGATAAAGCTAGTATTTGTAAATGTTAACAAAGACTTTGAAAACAGGGTTAAGTGACTTGTTCAGAGTCACACAGTTGGGCAGTATCTGGTTATATTTGAACTCAGATTATCCTTCCTTCAGGCTCAGCACTCTGCTCACCGTACTACCTTTTTATTCATCCATCCATCCATGTATTTATCTATCTACGTGCCTGTCTGTTCTAGTCATCTACCTGTTTATCCGTCCATCTGATTTCTGTCTAGCCATCTATCTACCTGCCTGCCTATCTTATCTATCCATTCATGTGTCTATCCATCCATTCATCTCTGTATGTGTCTGTTTATCCATCCATCCATCCATCCATCTCTCTATCCATCTGTCTAATAGCTATCATCTCTCTGCCTATCCATTCATTCATTTATCGGTCCCTCCATCCATCTCATATTCGGATGTATATACGTGCCCACACATGCGTGCAGCCCCCAGAATCCCCCCTGCATCTCACCACGAGGACGCCAGCTTTGCAGGCCTTAAATAGAGCCACGTCCCCGCTACCACAAAAGGGCTGTGACCCCGTGTCCAAATCCGAATCTCCCGTCCGTGCTGTGGGGAAGGAAGCCCCGCTGGGAACGGGCCCGGGTGCTCCCGGCACGCCCCCTCAATGGACAGCCCAGCTGCTACTGGGGAGCGCTGCCCCTCCCCCAGCTAGGTGTGAAAGGCCCTCGGGGAAAGAAGCCGCTGGGGGACCCCGGGCCGGTGGGGGAAGGGCCGTCGGGACCCCGCCCCCCGCGGCCCTCCCATGCCGGCTTTCTCCCTCCAGGGGGGCACGGACTTGGAGAAGCACCGGGACCTGCTGATGGTGGAGAATGAGCGGCTGCGGCAGGACATGAAGCGATGCGAGGCGGAGCTGCAGGAGCTGCGGGAGCGGCCGCCCCCGTGCTCCGAGTGTGAGCACAGCAAGGTGCGGGGCCGGGCCGGCCGCGGGCGGGCCGGACGCGGCGGCGGCCTGGCCTGACCCCCCTCTGCCCCCGCAGGAGAGCGCCCAGCTGCGGGAGAAGCTGGCCCAGCTGCAGCTGGAGACGGAGGAGAACAAGAGCCGGCTGGCCGAGCTGGACCTCGAGGTGCACCAGAAGACCGACCGGCTGGCCGAGGTCGAGCTGCGCCTCAAGGACTCGCTGGCCGAGCGGGCCGAGGAGGAGGAGAGGCTGAGCCGGCGCCTGCGGGACAGCCAGGAGACCATCGCCACCCTCAAGGCGCAGCCCCAGCCCATCAAGGTGAGCCCGGCCCCTGCCCCGCGGACGCGTCAGGCCGGAGGGGGAGCCTCGGGAAACTCCCAGGGGCGGGGCACCCCCTACCGGGCAGGTAGCCGGCCCGGGGGCGGGGCGCATTCTCCGGCGGCGACCCCCCTCAGCCGTCCCTTTGGGTAACTTCAGGAAAACTGACTTTGGGAGCGGGAGGCGGTGGTGACTCCTAGAAATGGGCCGGGCCCACCCTTCCACTGCAGGACCTCTCCGTCTCCCCCTCACCCCGGCTCCGGCTTGGACACAACCACGTTGTGGATGTGGATGGAGGGTCCTGCAGGACAGACGCTAGTGTGGTTTTTCTTGTGCCGCCTTGGCCCCAACTTAGTGCGGGGCGGTGATAGCTGCTTAACCAATGGGAGTGAGGAACGGAGACCCTGTGACCTCAGAACTTCAGACACTCCCCTCCCCCCTCCCATTTTTCAGATGAGGAGACTGAGCCTTTGGGAGATGGATTTCCCCTGGAGTCCCACAACCATAGGACTCGAACCCTGATCTCCCCTGACTGAGTCCGGGGTCTTAGAGATCAGCTGGTCCAAACTGTGGTTTGCCACCCCCATATGGGGGGTCATGAAATGATGGTTTATTATCAGTAAATGTTTGATTTGTATAGCCATTTTATATACCCTTATACCTAAGGTCATGTAGAATTTCTCAGGCAAAAAGGAGGTGTAAGTGAAAAAAAAAAAAGAAGCACTGATCTAGTCCAGTCCTGTCCTTTGGCAGAAAAGGAAACTGGGGCTTAAAGTCATCAGGTGTTAAGTTGCAGAGCCAGGATTGAAGCTCTGACTCCTAACAGGGGCTCTCTGCCCCTTGGCCACTGCCACTGTCCTGGGTCAGCTTGTCCTTTGTGTCCTGTTGGGGCTAAAGGGGCTGTAGGGAGACCTTAGGAAGGATGCTGGTCCAGCAAAGACAGAGTGCTCTGCTAGTCTTGTCTGCATCCTTCACCTCTCCTTGCTCCCCTCCCCTTCTCTCCCCTTCTGTCTCTTCCCCTCCCCTCTCCTCTCTTTTTTTCTGTCTCTGTCTCTGTTTTTCTCCTTTCCATCTTTTCCCTTTCCTTTCTCTCCTGCCCTCTCTCGTGTCTTTTTCTGCGTCTTACCTAACTCTGTCTCCTCTCCTCCTCATCCCTCTTTTCTATTTTCTCTTCTCTCTCTTTTTTTTTGTCTTTGTCTCTCTCCTGATAAGAGAGTAACTTTTCTTTATGTGTCTCTTTTAGTACATCATCAAGACGGTGGAAGTAGATTCACCCAAGACTAAGCAGGCCCTGTCTGAAACCGAAGCCCGGAACCAGTATTTACAAGAGCAGGTGGGGATGCAGAGGCAAGTGCTGAAGGAAATGGAACAGCAGCTTCAGAATTCTCAGCACACGACAACCCAGCTCAAGGCCCAGGTATGGTCCTGGGGAAGCTCCCACATCTTGCATAAGCAAAAGGAGAAAGACAGAGAGCTACAGAGAAAGACAGAGACAGAGACAGAGGAGACAGAAAGAGAAAGCAGAGAGATGGAGAGACACAGAGACAGAAATAGAGCAAGAGACAGACAGACAGAGGGAGATAGAGACAGAGTTTGTTCAACAAGCACTTATTCAGCCCTGCTGTGTGCAGAACCCTTCACTGGATGTTGGGAGGGATGTGAACTGTTTGCCCTCATGGAGCTTCCACTCTAGTAAGGGATTAAGGAGCCATGATTCATCCGTGTCTGTTCTCCTGAGGCAGATTGAAACCTTTAATGCTGCCTTAGAGGATGGGCTTGGTGAGTTTCCATGGCCAGACTTTTATCACCCAACCCTCAGCCTGGTGATGGTTGAGCCCCTTAGCTGTTCCAGGAACAAGATCCTCCATCTCTTGGCCCTGGGCATTTTCTCTGTCTCCCATTCCTAGAACAACCTCCCTCTTCCTCTCCAGCTCCCTTCATCTGTGGCTTCCTTAAATTCTATTTAAAACCCTTTTGATTCTGATATTCGCTCTGTTAGTTTTCTCGTTTGTCCTGTGTGTAGCTTTCTCCTGTTACACTGTGAACTCCTTGAGGGCAGGGACTGGGACTGTCTTTTGCCTTTTTTTGTATCATCAGTGCTTATTACAGTGCCTGGCACATAGTATGTTATGTGACCCTGGGCGAGTCAACCCAATTGCCTCAGCAAAATTAATAAATAATAAAAAATTAATGGGTTTACAAATTGCTTATGACTTTCAGAGTTCTGGGCAGTCCTGAGACTGAAGAGAATCATTGAGTCAGGGTCTTGCACACAGTAGGCATTCAATAAATGTTTGAATGAATGGAAGTTTAATTGACTCATGGATTGGCGTCTGATCTCTGAGACCTAGAGAGGGGCAGGGGTCCCCCAGAGAGTTAGTGACAAAGTAGAGACAGAAAACAGACCCTCTGTGTCTCCTCTGGGACTTCCTGCCTGTTCAGGGTTTTTGCCATCACCTGCAGTGGGAATGTAGGGAGGTGGGGGTTGATGCACCTTGTCCAGAGGAAAGATGCAGCTTTTCCAGGTTTTCTTCTTCCTGGCTCCCAGATCATGATGTACGAGTCAGAGCTGGAGCGGGCTCATGGGCAGATGCTGGAGGAGATGCAGAACATGGAAGAGGACAAGAACCGGGCCATTGAGGAAGCTTTTGCAAGGGCCCAAGTAGAAATGAAGGCTGTGCATGAAAACCTGGCAGGTGAGAGAGGGAGCGGGGAGCCCTTCTCCTACTGCCTTACTCTCCCTCCAGATTTTCTGGACCTCATTTTCTGATGACATCTGCCCTGCCATTGGCTAAAAGAGAGTGCTTAGGTGGCGCAGTGGATAGAGCACCAGCCCTGAATTCAGGAGGACCAGAGTTCAAATCTGGTCTCAAGACACTTAACACTTCCTAGCTGTGTGACCCTGGGCAAGTCACTTAACCCCAGCCTCAGGGGGAAAAAAAAAAAGAGTGCTTAACCATTCACTATTCCTCAAATGGTGAATAATAAATAATATCCCTCATAGTAGGAATCACTCACTTTCCATTTCCCACCTCCCATTTCCAGGTGTCAGAACCAACCTCCTGACTCTGCAGCCAGCCCTTCGGACCCTCACCAATGATTACAATGGCCTGAAAAGGCAGGTTCGAGATTTCCCTCTCCTGCTGCAGGAAGCCCTGAGGAGTGCCAAAGCAGAGGTGGGCATTAGGAAGGGGACAGGTGGGGTTCTTACCCACCCCAACCACAGACATGATTCCTGTCCCCACCTCCAGTTTTTGTTAGTGAGTTTCGAGGCCTCCAGAATCCTGGATCCGGATTTCTTCCAGCTCCTTCATTTAATAAAGGAGAAAATTTGTGTTGAAGGGGACAAATGACTTGTTCGGGAATACATAACAAGTTAATGATAGAGCCTAGACAAATCCTGGCTCAGTGCTGTTTCCCAAGCTTCAGGCACCCATTGGATGTGGACATTCTTGTCTGGATATGGGGAAAAGGGGAGACTTTTAGGGCTCTGGGTTCTCATACCACACTGGGGGGAGAAGAGCAGGACTACTTAGTTCTTGTTCACCTCTCCATCTTTCTTCCCTCAGATTGGCCAAGCCATCGAAGAAGTGAACAACACAAACCGTGAACTGCTGAGGAAATACCGCCGGGAACTGCAGCTCCGCAAAAAGTGCCACAATGAGCTGGTGAGGCTGAAAGGTGAGGAATAAAGGAGGAGGGAGGATAGGTTTGGGCTGGGGTTTTAGGGGAGCAGAGTAGAAGGGAGTTAGAGCCATCAGCGCTACACTGGTGCTACAATTCTGGATCAGAGGACAGGTTGAGAAAAGAGGAAAACGTTTTCAGAAAGTTTCTGAAATTAAATAAATGGCATCTTCCAGCAATGGAACAAGACCCCTGGTCTCTCAGGCTCAACTGAGATAATATTTGTAAAGTGCTTAACACAATTCCTGGCACATAAAAGTACTTAATATACTTATTCTTACCCTGAGGAATGAGCTAGGATGGCTGTGATTGCTAGTGGATGTCCTTTGTCAAATGTTATTGAGAATCTTCCTTTTACTTTGCATAAATCTCATAATTATATAAACTCTTTGTTTTTGCTTTTCTTTGTCATCTTAGCACTCTGCACCGTATCTGATATATCATTAGTATTTATTAAGTGTATAATATTTTTTAAAAAATATTTTATCTATTTCATTTAAATGTTTTCCAATTACATGTAAATTTTTAACTTCACTAAACATTTCCCAATTTTGAATAAATTTTTTAACATATACTTTTTAAAATTTTGAGTTCTATATCCTCATCTTTCCTTCTACTCTTTCCTTGACTCCTTGACAATGCAAGCAATGTATCACTTGTACATGTAAATTCATGCAAAACTATTGCCATGTTGCAAAAACTCCTCTCTCTGTCCCCCAATTGAAGAAAGAGAAAAAAAAAAAAACATGTTTGAATCCGTACTCAGTTCATCAGTTTACCCTCTGGGGATAGATAGAATTTTTCGTCATGGGTCCTTTTGAATTGTCTTGGATCATTGTATTGATCAGAGTAGTATTTAATAAGTTTAGAGATCTGTCTCAGAAATCTTGTTGGAGGTGGTGTCTGTATTTGCTGTCAACCATCATGGCCCCTAAAGTTTTAGTGACAGTAATAGCTTTTTCTTGCTGTTACTGATAGAATTTCTTCAGGACAGACAGGCTTGAAATCAGAGACTCGAGTTCAAATCTAGGCTCAGATACTTAACTGGCTGTGTGATCCTGATGAAGTCACTTAACAACTGTCTGTCTCAGATTTCTCAATTGTAAATTAGGATGCTAATAGCATCTAACTCCTGAGATGTGGTTATGAGGGTCAGAAGCAATGATATTTGTAAAGTGTTTAATACAATACCCAGTGCATAGTAGGCTCTTCATAAATGCTAATTTGTTTTACACAAATCCTATATTATTGATAATTTTATTATCATGTACTATATGTACCCTCCACAGATAAAAAAGTAATAGAAAAAGCTTTGTAGCCAATGTGCATGATCGAGTTAAGTGTTTCTTGGGCTGAAGTGTTTGTTGAAGTTTGCGAGAATTTGTCATGATTGTGATTTCCATTTTGCCCTGATCTTTTTTCTTAACCTCTCTTCCATGCACTCTGTAATGAAGGAAACATCCGTGTGATTGGCCGGGTCCGGCCCATCACCAAAGAGGACGGGGACGGGCCTGAGGCTGCCAACGCGGTGACTTTTGACTCTGACGATGATGCTGTCATCCACTTGCTACACAAAGGAAAGCCAGTGTCTTTTGAGCTGGACAAGGTGTTCCCTCCACACGCAACCCAACAAGATGTGAGTGATGTTCCCGTCCCCCTAGAGAAAGTCGTCAGCAAGCATTTATTAAGTACCTACTATGTGCAGGAACCAGGGACCCTGTGCTAAGCATTTTACAAATATCCCACTTGATCTTCACAACAACTCCACAAATGCAGGTGCTGTTTATTATTCCCATTTTATAGATGAGGAAATTGAGGAAAACAGAGGTTAAGTTGATTTGCCCATAGTCACATAATGATTAAGTGTCTAAAGCCAGATTTGAATTGTCAACAGAAATAATAATATCATTTATCTCTCAGGATGGTTCCAAGGACCAATGAGATAATATTTGTAAAGTGTTTAGTACAGTACATGGCACACAGTAGGTACTTTAAAAATGCTTATTCCTTTCCCTTTCTCAGTACAAAATCTTAAGAAGGTATTAGGGAAAATGAAACCCTTTTAATTTCATAATTAGGAAAATCCATTTCATTCAACATTAAGAAATGTATCTATTCAACTATATAATGATCTTCTTGTTACTAAATAAATGCACCATTATTCATCTATTTTGTTTACATAATGACATGATTAACTGAGAGAGTTCTATTTAGGAAGGCTCTGTTCATTTATTCATTCAGGAATAACAATACGTTGTTGTATTTTGTTAATAAAGAATTTATTATTATTGGTGGGTTGATCAGTTGGCTGACTGAATGAGTAAGTGAATAGAACTTTCGCAAAAGTCTCTCCTAAATTTGTGAAATAAAACCATTCAGCCCTGAGATGTCTTGAATGTGAGCCAGAATCTCAATCTCTTCTCTTTGCTGATGGGGACATTATTTGCAGGAGAGAAGACAGACTGCCTCTCTGAAAGTGTCCCTTTCATTCTCTTCTCCCATCCTCCTTGGCAGGTGTTCCAAGAAGTCCAGGCTTTGATCACTTCGTGCATCGATGGCTACAATGTCTGCATTTTTGCCTACGGACAGACTGGGGCTGGCAAAACTTACACAATGGAGGTAGGCTCTTGGGAAACTTCCTTGTATGTTGACTCTGGCGTCTGGTCTACTACGGCTGCCCTGTTGGGCATTTTTTCAATGATGTCCAAAGGGAGATTGAGAGAGTCTGAATTCAGGCCTCCACTATTAAGGGACCTCCAGGCCAGTGATCAACATTGTAAAAGACAAATTCTTTCTAATTAGTCATTTGGAATTTGTCCTAAGAGGGATAGGACTGGGGTTTTATTGATCAACCAAGTCTTCATAAGGAAAATGATCTTGGTGTCTGAGTGGACATCATTCTACTGTGATAGTTCCCAGAGCTCAGGTGATTTTAAGCTGCATTAATATAGTGTCCAGAGTGAGAAAGGGAATCCATCATCCTCTTCCTCCTTCTTGATGAGACCACATCTGGAACTCTCTGTCCAGTTCTGAGCATTCTTTTTAGGAAGGAAGGGCATGGACAGACACTGTATTGTACCCAAGATAGGGCACCAAGACATCGGGGGACTAGAGGCTGTGTCCTCCATTTGTCAAAGGATCTAGCACATGTAGCTTGGAGAATAATTAAGTGCTTTGGATCGTAGACTGTAGCATCTTTGATTTTTTTTGGAGCTGGAAGAGAATTTATTAATGATCTGATCTCTCCTTTACCTTTGTCAAATGAGGAGCCTGAGTTTCCAGCTAAGGTCATACTACATGACTCCAAATTCAATTCTCCTTTTGTTTTGCTCCATACTGTGGGGCTGGGCTTGCCCTCAGAGTCTCAGTTCTAAATCTTCCCCATTCCTTCTCCCCTTTATTTAGGATCAGAAGAAAATAAGGAATTAAATGGGGAAGCCCACATTATTATGGGGTGGTCTAGAAAGTCTAGAAGAGCCGACTTCAGACACTGGCACAGTTAATATGTGGATGAGGGATTAAAAAATAATAATAAAATGCATAAATTTAAAATAAAATTTAAAAAAAAATCCAGTCTGCTCAGCCCCTCAGGTCAGAGCCAGAGTCAGTGGAGAGAAGTTGTCACAAGGCAGACTTTTGTTTCAGTATACAGTTGTTGTTCAGTGATGTCCAGCTTTATGACTTCATTTGGAGTTTTCTTAGCAGAGTCCTGGAGTGGTTGGCCATTTCCTTCTCTAGCCCATTTTATAGTTGAAGAAACTGGGGTAAAAAGGATGAAATAACTTGGCTAGGGTTATACACAGGTAGGAAGTGTCTGAGGCTGGATTTGAATTCAGGTCCCCTGTCTCAGTGACTCCTGGCCCAGTGCTCTGTTCACTGGAATTAGAATTGCCAAACCACAGAGTGATCCGCCTCAGGATGTGGTGAGTTGGTCACTAGACATCCCCTAGGAAGAAACTATTAACATTTGTCCTGGATGCTGTAGAGACATTTCCTATTCTCTCACCACCTGGAATTGCCTGGGAACAGCCTTCCAGTGCTGAGATTCTGGCAAGTGGAGGGGAGGGCATCTGCCCTGAGTGAACAGGTCTGGTCCTGAGTTCAAGTCCTGCCCCAGTCACTAGCCATGTGGGCCTGGGTTTCTCTTGGTGCCCTCAGTTTCTCAATTATAAAATGGGGATAATAACAGCAGCCAGAGTGGTTGGGAGGCTTGAATGAAGTAACACATAGGAAGTGCTTAGTGAACTTTTAAAATAACCTAGGAATGCTCACAAAAGAGACACATGTTCTGGAAAACCCAGAAGATTTTGCACCTTGCAGACTTGAGTAAAAGTCTTATTTGACAGTTCAGTTCACCAAACATTTATGATGTGTCTACTGTAAGCAAAGAACTTGTGTAGCTGCCAGGCCCTGCCATGATCTGAGAGGCTGAAAGCAGGAATAATACTCCCAAGGTCCAGGATCCTTTGAAAAATGAGTTGGTATATGACAGTTGGATGGCCGAGGGGCAGATTGTGTCCTTTGTGACTTAAGGAGGCGATGAGGATATTATCAGGGGACCTTGAGGAAATGTTTGGTCCACTGGCCAGTCCACAAAGCTTAGTGCCAGCCCTCACCCTCGGAGAATGTCCAGTCTAGGGAGTGATACAGCCACGCAAGGCTGTATTTCTGAAAGCTATTGTCATGGGAACAGCCATCCTCCCCAATGGGGGATTATTTGGAATCTCCCTCATACTCAGCCTCCATCTGGCTGCTCATTCCAAGGTAGGTTGGCAATCCCAATGGAGAAGATGTTCCCAAAGAGTTAGGGGATCCAAAACCCATGAGGAAAGCTATTAATAGGATCATTCAGTCCAAAAGGAGAAGAATGAGGGGGGATAATGGTCCCTGAACGTCTAAAGGGCTTCCCGCCTGTCCTGCCTCGCAATGAACACTGAATCAAGCAAGAGTAAGCAGGAGAGATTTAGGTTAACGATAAGCACTTCCTGACAATGGGGAGAGAGAGGAGAAATCTCACCCCTTGGGCTTTATTTAACTTTTTGGCATGTTCATAGTAATAGTGTGCTGCTTTTCAGCTCTTGTGGGTGAGAGAAGAGTGGGTGGGAAGGGGGGAGGAGCAGCAGCTGCCCAGGAGGAGGACTTTGAGATCTGGGGCAAGAGGAACAGAAACAGGCCTTTCCGGATGAAGCAGTTCCACAGAAACCCGACCTGGACCCAGAGAATTTGGAAGCACCGAGTCTGGTGCATGGGAAGCGCTCCGTGAATTGCCTTTTCACCTTTTTGTCCACACTCGTGGCCTCAGTCTCCCCTGTCCCCACAAACTAGCTGATCTTGCTCTATGGTTCATGAGGCTGGTGGAGGTGGGGAATAAATAGCAGGTGTGGGGTGGAGGCCAGGCTGAGTCAAGTGGAAGAGAGCATGGAGGGGAGCACATCTCTGCTCCCCATTCCAGCCAGGCTCCGAGGCCCTCCAAAGCAGCGGCTCTGGGCAAGGCAGAGAAGGGTCCCCTGTCTTCAGGGAGCGTGAAAGCCATCTGGAAGCAAACTCGCTCAAAGACAGGCCGGTTATGTCTTCTGCTCCTCACCTCTGCCTCTGTCTGTATAACCTTGGACGAGTGGGAGACCTGTTTATTGCCCTGTGAGATGAGGTCTTCATATAAAGATGCTGAGAACCACTGGACCAGATCATCCCCAAGGTCCCATTTTGCTCTGAATATGCAACCTGCATTGCTGATTGAGCCAGTTCAGTTCATCAAACATTGATTATGACCTCCTGATTGCTGGATACTATATTAGGCCCATAAATGGCTCTGGCCCCCCCAAATACCCCATCCTCAAATACACTGTACTACTCAACTGGACATTTCTTATTTTGGATCTCATTAATCTTGAAGAGTCCTCAAAGAGGCCAAAATCTTTGAAAATGAGGATGGCAGTTTATAGGAGAGGAAGAATTGTAGATTTTAGATTTAGACCTAGGAAGGCTCTTGGAGACACCTAGGCCGGCCCTCTCATTCTTTAGAAAGGAAACTGAGACATGGAAAGGATCACCTGAGTCCCACGGATAGGGAGTGACAGAGTGGGAAAATTTGAGCCTGGCTCTCCTTAGAACAGAGCATCAGGGATGAGCTTGGGATGAGTCCAAAATGAAAGCCTTGAACGTCACTCTGAGGATTTAGATCTGATTAGATTTTTACATCAGGGTCTGGGCCTGAGCTTAATTAAGGTGAAGAAATCTCACCCGGGGAGTTTCTTTTTCTCCCTCCAGGGAACTGTTGAAAATCCGGGGATCAATCAGCGGGCCCTTCAGCTGCTGTTCTCAGAGGTGCAGGAGAAGTCTTCGGACTGGGAGTACACCATCACAGTCAGCGTGGCGGAGATTTACAATGAAGCCCTCAGGTAGTGGCCCACGGGATGGGGAGGGAAGGTCTCACACCTTTGGGATGGAGGGCTCTCTTGCAAAGGGAAGTGGGATCAGTAAGGAGAAAACTCAGGAAGGAAGAGCTAACAGCTCCTAACAGCTGGGGCTCTTCAGGAACAAAATGGGGGGACAGGTGGAGGCTCCCATCCTGGAGGTATTCGGGTAGGAGGCAGGGTTTGTCAGGGATGCTGGCCAGGGGATGGCTGTTGGGGTACCAGTTACTGGCCACCGAGGGGACCCTCCCAGCTCTGAGATTCCATGATGGGTATGCTCCTTCAGGTCTGTCCTTTGGCCTTTGCAGGTATATTTTCCAGTCCTGAGCCGACATGGGAATTCTAAAGGAAATGTGTTAGACACATTTGTTCTCTTGGTGTTAAAGCTGCGTGATCCTGGGCAAGTCACTTAGCCGCTCTTTCCCCTAGTTTTCTTATCTGTAAAATGGGATACCTTTTAGAAATTTTCAATTAATTTTAAAATGGGGTCACAGTACTAACCTCATAGGATTCTCATCAGGATCAAGTGAGTTATTATTTGTAACATAATTTGCAAACCGTAAAATGCCAGAGCCCCTAATGCTCCTGTTTGCTGGTTCACAATACTCTTTTAACTTTTTCAAATGACTTTTTTTTTTTTTTTGAGTGAGACAATCAGGTTATGTGACTTGCCCACAGTCACATAGTTAGTAAATGTCTAAAGCCAAACTTAAATTCAGTCCCTCTGACTCCAGAGCTGGTGCTTTATCCACTAAACCATTTCACTGCCCCTTTCTCAAATTTCTTAGTCCTTTGCCTGGCTCTCCTTTGGCCCCATCACTCCCATGACACCTTTTATCATTGTCTCCTAGCTGCATTTTTTAGGGTGGGGGCCCCCAACTCCTCTGCCCTTGAGGGTAGGGGCAGGGCCACTGTTGCTCTGCTGCATTCCCAGTGCTCAGTATGCCGGGTGCCTCATTTGGACCAGAGACTTTATAAAATGCTTTTTGAAGTGGATTGTAGGTAAACAGACTGACCCTACCTGGCTTTAATTGGGCTAATGGGGAAGCCCATAGCTGAATGTGGGGGGCTCAGTTTTTTTGACAATACCCTTGGGGACCTTTCAGTACTGGGATGTCAGTCTTAGTTTGTTTGCCAGTGGGGAGAAGAGGAGGTCCCTTAGGACCCTCCAAACTCTGGTGGGGATCTGGAGGCTCACTTAAGCCTTGCTCAGACTCTCCTTCCAGCATCTCGGAGGCAAGAATGCTCAATGCCCAGAAGGGGAAGGGAAGGCCGGAGACTCCTGCTTTGGACAATAAGTTATAGATGGTTTTGTCTTAAAAAAAGGGATCGAGTTTGTGCTTTTTTCAGCTGGGCGGCTCACAGCCGAGTTCTGCCCTGACAACCTTTGCTCCTCCTTCCTCCAGGGACTTGCTGGGAAAGGAGCCCCAGGAGAAGCTCGAGATTAAGCTGTGTCCTGATGGCAGTGGCCAGTTGTACGTCCCAGGCCTGACCGAGTTTAAAGTACAGAGTGTGGAAGACATTAACAGGGTGCGTAGGATATAGGGTGGGGGATTTTCCGATTGGGGGAAGACTTTTGTCCTGGGATGGGAATTTCAGTCCTAGGGACACCCCTTTGAATTCATTTGTTTCTCCCTGGACTGGGACTGTCAGTCAGCCATGTGCATTTATTAAGCACCTACTATATGCCAGGCACCACATTAGTCCTGGGGGATACAAAGAAAAGCAACAGACAGTCCCAGCTGTTAAGGAGCTAATGGGGAAAGACAAAGCTGTATATGAGAGAGCTATACACAGAGTAAACTGGAAATAATAAAGGGTGTGAAGACATGTGAGTGGATGCTCCCCAGTCCATCCAAGACTGGAAAGGTTTTTCAGCATCATGAGCATTTAGAATTGGGATAGTTTTCCTTCACTTCCCCATATATCCTGGAGGATGTCTCTCCCTGGCCTCAGTTTCCCTGACTATAAAACAACTGGTTCTAGCTGTCCTATAGTATCCTTCCCGACTCTGATACCTCTGTGCCCAGGTAGCTTAATTAGTCTAAAAAGAGAGTTAGAGAAGCTCAGCTTCTTTCATCCAAAGGGGGGAGAGAGAACAGAGGAAGCTCAGGGAGCATTGGAAGCCCAACAAATTGATTAAAAACTGGCTCACAGTCCGCTGGCTAAGCATGAAATTGGTGAGGTAACTTTGGGGGATGGCACCTGTGGCCTAGGAGAGAGTCCTCAGGAAAGGGCTCCTTCCCCTTCCTTCTCATTTCTTAACAACACACACGACCCCTTTGGGGGGAAGGCGGAATCCCAGGGAAGAGGAGGAATGGGAGTGAAGGGGAAAGAAGGAAATCTTGGTTACCCACATAGAGCATCCTGCGTGGGGTATCAGAGAGTTGCTCAGTGACCCCTGTCCAGAGGCACACAGAATCGATGCATACCAGCTTTTGCTCTGTCCCCTTTCAGGTATTTGAATTTGGCCACACCAACCGGACCACCGAATATACCAACCTCAACGAGCACAGCTCTCGCTCCCACGCCCTTTTAATCATCACCGTCCGGGGCACCGACTACAGCACAGGACTCCGGACCACGGGTGAGTGTCTCGGCTTGGATGGAGGGTGGGGGTGGTGAGGATTGGAGATGGGGAGGGAGGAGAGCGGAGGAATTGAGGGCTTGAACCCCCCAGAGTTTCGAAAAGAAGTGGGGGAGACCCAGGGGCAGCCGTTGCTGAGTCACAGGAAAGCAGATGGCTTGGCCCAGTTTCCCGGTCATTGTCAATTCATTGCCCCCAAAGAACATAAAGCCATGCTGAGGTTGGGTAGTCATTCCTTCTTTCTGGTACTCTTACTTATTTGTGTCAGGAGTAGCTGTGCTGGTCAGTATCTGGGCTGTTCTGGGCCAGTAATCCCTGGGGATGTCCTTCCAGAAACCCAGCTCCAAAAATGACCCTCAGATTGCATCTCCCAGGACTTTTTTCCTTTGGGAGGAACACGTAGTTCAGAAAAACAGATTGTGGTCTCTGGTTAGTCCTGTGGCCAGCCAGCTCAAGGTCCTGGTCCATCTCAAGTGCCTTGAGGTGATAAGGCCGGCTAGACCAGGAGCGACCTTGCCATCGATCCTCCTCTGACCTCTTCCTGCAGGGAAGCTAAACTTGGTGGACCTGGCTGGCTCAGAACGTGTGGGCAAGTCTGGAGCGGAGGGCAGCCGGCTCCGCGAGGCCCAGTACATCAACAAGTCTCTGTCGGCGCTGGGAGACGTGATCTCGGCGCTCCGATCCCGCCAGGGCCATGTGCCGTTCCGTAACTCCAAACTCACCTACCTCCTCCAGGACTCCCTTAGTGGGGACAGCAAAACCCTCATGCTGGTGCAGGTGAGCCCCAGGGGGAGAGGGAGGACTGGGGCCCCTCTCTACTGGCCCGGGGTAAGTGGAGGTGTGGTTGGAAAAACCCAGCAGTTGTGCCCCGCCTGCTTGGGTTGCAATTAGAAGGCTACTCCCTTCTGTGACAGAGAAGCTTCCTGAGGCTTTGGGCACAGGAAGCAAGATTAGCCAGTGTACACAGACTGACTGAATCTCTTCCCGGTGCCTTGGGGGGATATGCTTTCTATACTGTGTATTCTTAGACGCAGAGGACAGACATAAGTCATCAGATTTAGAAGTAGAGACTTTTTAGATCAGGGTTTCTTATTCTGGGGTCCACAGAACCTCAAAAGCTCCATGAATGGATTTTGTGATCTGTGATCTTGGCTAGGAAAACAATTTCACACCATTTCTTCATATAATTTGTTTCCTTCCTCGATCCCTATGTATGTGTTATTTTGTTGTTTTTTTTTTTGAAAAGGGATCCATAGACTTTATCACTGCCCAGACCCAGAAGTAGTTAAGAACCCCTGCTCTGGTTTGATCCCTTGTTTTCCAGCCCTTCCTCCTGCAGAGGGGAAGACACCATTATGGGATGAACAGCTCTTTAAATCCTCTTTACTGTGGATTACCAGGGTCCCTGGGGGGCAGATTCATGGTGGTTCTTTTTCCTCTTGGTGCTTGGTTGTCCTGCATGATGTCATCCCTACAGATGAGGGATGGGCAATCAAGCATGTGTCCCTGTATAGACCATTTGACATCTCCCATGCAATAGTTCATCTACACAGGGATTCTCAACTCTTTTTTTATGTCATGGATTCCTCTAACAACAGTCCGGGGAAGCCTATAGACGTGCTCAGAATCAAGTTTTTATTTTTCCAAATTACATTAACATTTTAAATATTAATTTAAAAAAATTTTCAGCATCAAATTCCCTGCCTCTAGCCTCTCTCCTACTCTCTGAGAAGGCAAGCAATTTATCAACTATACCTGTGAAATCATGTAAACATATTTCCATGAGTTATAAGAGATAAAGATGAAAGAAAAAAGTATGCTTCAGGCTGCACTCGGAGGTCATTAGTTCTTTCTCTGGATAGCCTTGCCCATCCTGGGTGCTTTGGAATTGTCTTGAATCATTACCTTGATTAAGGTAGTTATATCTTTTTTTTTTTTTTTTTTTTTTTTTTTTGGCAAAAGGTAGGTTTATTTGGGGAAAGAGGGTACAGACAAAATGAAGGGATACATAGACAACAGAAATGGTAAATATAACAGTGGAGAGCATATGAAGGACAAGTTCCTCAGTGGAACTCACAAAAGGGAGCACCCGTGAGGTTGGGGCAGCCTAAGCCCCTACAAGTGCTAGCTAGCTGTAGTGAGAAGGGATGGGGAAGCGTGGTGGTTAGGGGGGGAATTACATGGCATGGGGGGAGGGGGAAGGGCATGGGGAAAATTTGGCTTCAGAGTCTTGACATAACTTAGATTTCTGACTGAGGGTGGGACCAAGGAGTTAAACCAATCTCCATTATCCGAGCCTTCTTCCTGCTTACCTGAGGGATTTTTATCAATTCCTCTGCTAACCACACCTAATATTAATTTATTAAAGAAATCTTTTGAAAAGGGGAACACTGAAGCTTTAGGGACCAAATCCTGGGACACTTGTTAAATAGTGTCCAGAAACAGTCTGTGGGCTTGGAGTGTTTCAGAGGCGACCTGAAGCCCAAGTTAGTGCTGTCACAGGGTACAGAGTTAGTTACAAAGACACAAGAGCAGAGACGAATGGAGTCAGTTACATCTGTCACAGTAACTTATGCTACAATGTTTCTGTTAGTGTATACAGTGTTCTTCTGGTTCTGCTCCTTCACTTTACATCAGTTCACATGAGTCTTCCAGGGTTTTTCTGAAACTGTCCTGCTCATTTCTTACAGCACAACAGAATCCTGCTTTTAAATGCATGCGATCAAACACTACAGATTACAAAGTCACATTGAAATATGTTAGGGCCCTGGATATCTTAGAATCAGCAGAGTCAGGATAAGCAAGTCTTTATTCTTGGTCTTTGGGGTCGCAGTCGGGGGATTAGATCTAGCCCGCTACCTTCATCTCTCTACTGCCAAAAGAATGATCCTTCTCCTCCTACTCCACCCACTGATCTCCCTTCCCCTTCTTTGTCCACACCCACCTATGGAGCCAGGATAGTTGAGCAGGGTCATCCTCCAAACATGTGGTAATAGAGAATTGTCCAATTGGTAATTAGCCTTAAGTGCTCGGTTATCCAAGTGCATCTGCTCAGTTCTAGCCCTCTACAGAAATATGTATCCAAATATTTTTAACAAACTGACTTTAGGGACCTGCAGGTTAAGAAGTCTTGAGATGAGCCTCTTTCTTTTTATTACATTTCAGTTGGTCTCTTGCTCATAACTGTTCCCTGCCCCTCCTTCCTAAAATCCTAAAATCCCACAACCATATCTATTATCTACTGGGAATGAGGAAGAGGTGGTCCATGGTCAGGACAGGTTGGATAATATGATCTCTGAGATCCTTCCCTGCTGTGATTCTCTGTTGGTAAAGGGCAATGTAAGAAAGAGTCCTAGAAAAGGGAGCGACATATCAGGATGAAGATGGCGTCACGATTTTAAAATCAGTTTAATTAACTTAATTTTCACACTGAAATTTGCTGCACATATTCTTTGACAAAACCTAATTTCATATTTGATATTTTAATCATCTATGGTCATTTTGTTAAGCACCTATTATGTGCTAGGCACCATGCTAAGTTATGGGGATACAAAGAAAAGCAAAAGACATTTCCCATTCTCATGGATCTTGAAGTTTAATGAGGGATTCCATGTGTAAACAATCATGTACAAATGTGATATATACAGAATAAATTGGAGACTCTGAAAGGGAAAGTAACTTACCAAGCTGAGACTAGAATACAGGGTTTCTGAGACTTTCAGGCCCTGGACTTGTATCCCACCATGAAATGGGCTTCTCCCCATAGTATCAAAGTGCTGGGCCCAAACAACTGAGTTTGTTTCCTGGGATGATGCTTATGTAGGAAAACCAGGACAGATTTTTTTTTCAGGTTCCAGTTTTTTGTAAATTGTAAGACCCTATAATTTCATTTCTGGATCATTGGTTCCCTTGTAGCTGGTGAATCAACCACTAATGCTTATTTTCAGATTCACTACTTTGGTTATAGCAGAAAAGGTGCTAAAGCTGGAGGTCAGAAAGGCCTGAGTTCAAATCCCATTTCAGATACTTATTAACCATGTGATCCTGTCCCAGTTCTTCCATCTATAAATGAAGGGGCTGAACTTGATTTCTCCTTAGGCCTGAGTCTAAGATCCCTATGGAGCAGAGCAGACAAACCATTAACTTAATTTAAAGATTTTGCTTGGCTATCCTCAGATCCTCACTTAATTCCTCTTATAACTTTTTCCCCCGGATGAGTTAATTTCTTCTTGAACTTTCTAGAGTATATCTGTTACTATTGCTATTTTGATGGGGGTACCTCTTCAAAGTATGAGACTCCTCACAGCCTCTTACCCTTTCTGGGAGATATCCCAGACAACCACTCACTGTGTGGAGGCTGAAGAAGTTTCATGGCCTGGCTGACTGCCGACGCCCGTTCCAAACCAGGAGGTTTTGTGGATAAATTTGGGATCTCCAGCCTTAGGACCTGGGCCAATCTGGCTGCAAGGACAGAGGGAATGAAAGCCTTGTATCACCTGCAGGTTTCCCCAGTGGAAAAGAACACCAGCGAGACCCTGTGTTCCCTGAAGTTTGCTGAGAGAGTGAGATCCGTGGAGTTGGGCCCAGGGTCCCGGAGGGCTGAGCTGATGTCATGGTCTAGTCAGGAACACTTGGAGGTAACAGACACTGCCCCGGGACCACCTCTTGGGGCTGGGTTCCTTTTTTGTGGTCCATTTCCTCACTTCTGCTGGCTTCCTTGTGCCCTGGGACAGCCCTCAGCTTCCTTGCCCTCACTTTACCTGATTCCAGTTTTCCTTTTTCTCTCTCTAGTTTGAGGGGGGTCTAGTTCAGACTCCTCCTTCCGCCCGATCCTACTCTTCTTCTAGTTCTGGGACTCCCATTAGTCGGTCCAGCTCAATCCGGAGAAAGCTGCAGACCTCAGGTGAGTACACAGAAGACAAGGAGCAGCCAGAAGCTTTCTCTTCTGAAATCAGGGCTTTGTGTAGGGGGTGATGAGGAAAGATGAATGGGCAGGGAGGTCTACTATCACCTACTTATTGACCAGTCTTCCCAGATCATGGAGAAACAATAGCCTCTCAATCACTTGGCTGACCTGATGCTGGGGAACCCTTTGGGAGCTCATAGAGATGTTCATTGGGTCTGGCACAGACTTGGGACTGAACCCTAATTCTCATTGGGAAAAAGAAGTTGCATCCACTTCACCTACTAGTTGAATGATTTGCCTTTGAACCCCTAGTATGGAATACGCTTGCCCATCAGTAACTTTAATCCTGGGAGAATCCAAATGGTCCATCCTTTTCCAGTTCTTCTCTCTTAGGACAAATTATTTTTATTATTAGAATCATGCTTTTAAAATTTTTTCAAGGCAATTTCTCCTTTCAGGAGAGAGGGTTATCTCCCCATTTTGCAAAGACAGGGCTGAGACTCAGAAAGACCAAATTCACTCAGGGAATGAGTTAAAGGGCCAGAGAAAGCCGGTTTCTTTTGCCTCTGGGACAAGCCCCACATCTGGCTTCTTGACTTAGTCTCAATAGCCTTTTTGCAGCTGAAAGGGACCTCAGAGGCCCTCATTATACCAAGGAGGGAACTTCAGGATGTGAGCTGACTCGGCACTCTGTCAGAAGCAGAATTTAGATTTGGGTCTTCCTGATTTTCAATATCCTTGTACCCATGGCAAGAAAAAGGCATTAGTAGTAGGGCCTGCCTTTCCAGTCCAGGGCACTGGACCCAGACTGGTGTCCTTCCGTATCTAGAAAAGCATATTTTTTGCTTTGTTTTTATCCTGGGAAGTAAAAATCAGAGTGTCAAAGATGAAAAGAACTTTCCTGCCTTGGAAAAGTTTCATTTTTCACATTGATGTTCAGAGAAAGGTGATCCCACAGAGTCAGAGGCAGCTTGAGGACTAAGGGTTTTTCTGGTTCAGGACTCTCTCCTCTAGACCAGAAGGGCAGATCTCTGATGCCTTTTGTCCCTGAGGAGGAGGAGAGGAATTTGAAATTGTTTTGTTGGCTTTGATTTCAGCCTGAAGTTGGGGGTGTGTCTGACATGTCCCTCGGTGAGTGTTTGGGGAGGGATGGGGTGCACTTCTGGCCTTGGTGGTGAAAGTCGGCTTTGGTTTCTGCCTGGATGCCCGGAAGGCCCTTGGTCTCCCTGCTAGGATGCAGCCTCAGGGCTTCTATCTTACCTTTCTTTTGACGGGGTCCTGCCCTTTCCTTCCCAGGCTCCACAGGGCCTGCTTCGGGTGGCCACCAAGCTGGTGTGAGGCAGGGAACTGCTTGACCTTTGCTCTGATGCTTTTTTCCTTCTTCCTGCTGTAGGGAAGATGAAGCCGGTGCCCGTGTGACACACCAGGGGCCAGATCTGGGTGCCCAGTGCCCGGGAGATGGAGGAAGAACACAGCATACTGCTCACCACCTCCCTTTCCACCCAGAATCAAGGACCCTAATTGTGCAAAGACTGTTATTAGGCCCAGGAAGGAGAGAGCTTCTTTCTGCCTTAGACACTCTGCTTCTCCCCAGCCCTATCCCCGACAGATGTGAAGTTAGTTTTGAAGGAATTGGATCTTTCCCCAGACCAGGCTTCAGGGAGCACAGATTGTGTGTGTGGGACCCAGTGGGCCTGGCTGGACCCTAGGCACATCCCAGCCCTGAGTGTGGGCTGCAAACGTTTTATGTTGCGAAGAGGCAACTTGCTTTGGGCTTAAAGTTGGTTCACCTGGGGTTGTGTTAGAGCAGCTGGTGGGAGCAGGGACTCACCTTTCTAATGGCTGACACAAGTGGTACACTCTGTGCTGGTCTGTTCAGACCTAATTGTGGACAGAGGGAGGCATCCCCTCGGGACCTTTGGGATGACCTGGGCTCTGTCTCCCTATTCTCTCTCATGCCCCCGGGTCCCTCTCAGCCCTCAGTCCTGCTGACAGATCCCCACGGTCTGGAACTGAACTCAACTTTGCGGCACTGGCCAGGATTTGCTCTTTGCGGGTTTTTGGTTCAAATGTTCCCTAAAAGCCAATGTGCAAAAAAGTAAGCTCAGATCTCCCTGTGAGGAGAAAAGCAGCTAAGAACATGACGGCAGCGAGGAATTATCTTCATTCATGTGTGGGCTGCCCTACCATGGAGACACTAACTGCGCCTGAAGACTGGAGAGAATGGACACTTCTGAGGAGGAACGGGCTTTTCTCCATGGCGTAGCCCTATCCCCTTTCCACAGTGACTCCTTATTCTAAGCCCACCGCCCTTCCCTGCTCCACAGAGCTACCCATCCCCTTCTTCCCTCCCTCCAGACCCATCCATCCCTGTGACTTGGTTTTCTGGATAGCTCGTAGGACCAAGAAGCTTCTCTGACTTCTGCCCTCCTTGAGAGAGGGAGGCTGGGAACGCCCAGCCTAGGAGCTCCACAACCAACCCAAGAACTTTGTGGGACTAGGGAAAACTCCCTTCCCTCTCCTGGCATAACGCCCATTCTTTCTGCTTCCCAAGGGAATAATGCACTTTATGGAAAAAAGACAATAGACTCCCCCATCTAATCACCTGGAAGAAGGGACGACAGCTCCGGGGACAGGCCGGCTCAGAACGATGGGGGAAAATTGACTTTCAAAATGAAGGTGGCTGTGTGCCCACAGCTGCAGGGAGGTCTGCCCCTACGCCCTCACCTGTGTGGAGATTCCAGGGAGGGGTTCATCTTACCCCGGGAGGGGGTTTCGTTCCTGAAACCCTAGCTTCCTTCTCACTCCCCCACTTTTCCCAGTTCTCTCGGGTTCATATTTAGTAAATCCAAGGGAGGGGAAGGGGGGCTGGAAACCCAAAACACAGAGGGGGGCAACAAGCTAAGCTTCCTCCCTGTGAAGCAAAAGTGTGAAAAGTGAATCTGTACATATCTGTGTATAGGTGTACATAGACACCGCTGGGGACTTAATGGAATCGGCAGAGAGATATTTTAAGTTTTTCCCCTCTCAATGGCCCCCTGGGCTGTTGCTGGACACGTATTTATATCTCAGAGGCTCGGTGCCCTCCGGCTCATTTTTTGGTGAAGTTTGGGACCCGGCCCTCCTGGAGGCAGAGGGGACCTCGTGGGGGGTGGCTGGGGCCCCACGTGCCGCCGTGTAGCCACGGACACTTTCCGTCCATCGTCCCAGATGCACTGATTTCTCTTTTCCCACTACAGTCCTTTTTAATGTTTGTCTCATAATTCCTCACCAAGATCTTTTGGAATATGAGCTGTTTTTACTGATTTTAATAAAGAGAGCTCTTTTGCACAAATCACATGGGAACTTTAGTATAGTCGTCTTCTCCCTTGTAGAAGGGGATTTGAGTTGGGGGGGAGGCTGATGTTAGACCTCCGATCAGCCCAATGACCAGCCATGATGCCGGGGCCCCCAGCCCCCAGTTGAGTGAGATCCGATGGGCAGAGCCTACGTGAGAATCTAATTTACTTGATTGTGGGCACTTGTCTCATTTCCCCTAGGTGGGGTTGGGGGAGGGAGAGGCAGAGACCATGTTAATTGAAAAAAACATTTTAAAGACTGAATCGCCAGATTTAGTGGAAGAGACTCCTACAAAACAACAGGGAAGATTCTGTGGAAGATCTCATTGCATGTCTTCACCCTTAGGCTCAGAGGAGGGAAATTAGCTGCATCTAAGTCACTTTTCTTCAAAGGATATCTCTTAATTTATCTCCATAATTAAAGAACCACATTTGTTTCATCTCGAATCCACCCTGCAGCCAGGGGAATAATGGAGTCGTACTTTGTTGGGGCAGGTACTCTGATCCTCTGGCCACCTGTCCCCTCGCTGGCTTCCCCACCCCTCAGTGGCTCCCGCCTGGTGGTGGGCAGAGGGGCGAGGGATTAGTCCCGTGCAAATTGGGAACAGGTGTGGGAACTGGATCCTTCTCCTGGGAAGCCCGAAGTCAGACAGCTGCAGGCTGAGCAGCAGGTAGGAGAGATGGGGGGATGGTGCTGCCAGAGGGGTCCCCTGCAATGCCTGTTCTCACAGCAAAGGCCTGCTGGTCACCTCCCTCCCACGGTACCTGTCCGGGCCCAGGATGGCCACATGAGGTAGGTAATCCTCCCTGGTGATTTTTTCCAACTGGATAACTGGAGCCAAGAATTACAGCTGCCATATCCCCTAGGTGAGGGCCAAAGCCATCCTACTGTAGAACTGGAAAGAACCAGAGAAATCTAGTGTCTCATTCAGTGAAGGAATTCTCTCAAGTGTCTAGCCTTGACATGAATATTTTCAGTTACAGGGAGCACATCTCCCAAGAGCGTCCTCTCTATTCATTGCTACATGGCCTTCCAAGTGTTAGAAATCTCAACGTTGAGCTGAGCTCTGCCAGTCTAATGTCTACTGCTCCCTTTTCCATTTGGGCTTAGTCCCTCTTCCATAGCCCAGCCCTTTAAACACCTGCCACATTCTCCCAACCAGTCTTTAATGTATGACCTCGGAATCCTCAAGATCCTTACAGGACATTTCTTCTTGGATCTACCCCCTCTTACGATGCCGCGGCCAAGAGCTGAACACTTCTGGGTATGGCCTAACCAGAATGGAGCATTCTCTGCCATTTTATAAACGACCCAGCCAGATATTAGTCTTTTGCCGCCTCAAGCCCCGGCTCCATAAGGCACTTGGCTAGGGATGGGTCCATTTTTTCTGTATCTTATTGAACCCATCTTGGGCTGATTGTCTCAGTTGGCTGAAGCCCCTGGCAAAGGTGGTCAAATATGGGGAAAATCTCCTTCCCCATGGATCTGCCAGCTTGCATTCAAGTTCTATCCAATGGCCCTTCCTCGGGACACTCAAGGGCTGAGGTCAGATGGATTACAAACCCCAGGAGCTAATCAGATTTGCGGCATCTCAGAGTCTAGCCGAGACCCTTAACCTGCCGCAGTTGTCCATTCAGCAAACAGCTGCAGGCTGGATAATTCCTTAATCATGAAGGTGACCTGGTCCCAAGAGGAAGGGGACATCTGTCTGCCCCGCTTCAGACGGACTCTACTACGGGGGATGGGGATGAGAGTACGTGCACTGGACAGCCAGTTTTCATCCCTAATGAGCAGCCGGGACCCGGCCCCATCAAAGCTGGAATGTCTGGGGCTGCCAAAGGCTTCTGGGGCTCCTCCATATTATCACTACCTCCCCCCCCCAGGGCTGTCCATGTTGTGAAGTCCTTATTTGCTCCTAAAACGGCCTGAGCTGTGGGGTGGGACCAATGTCACTTTGGTGAACTGTCACCCATTTCCCCCTCCCACTCCCGCCTCAATAGCCCAGGACTGAAATACCAGGAAGGGAAGCAGGGGGACCCGTGCCTCCCTTTGTCCTGGCTCCTGCCCTGCCTTGCCTACGCAATCTAATGCTTAGCCCGAGCCCTGGGCCGCCGACGCCCAGTGTTTAAGCACCAAGGCCAGCGGGAGCTGCTGCCCTAAGCTGCCCCGGTCATGCAGGCCCCAGATGGGCGGCTTGGAGCCGGGGCTTCTTTGGATCTGCTCTGGCGACGCAGGGGATGGGTCCGTAGGGCCCAGCATCAGAACATCTCTGCTGAAGAGCCCTCTCGCCCACCCTGGGCATTTGTGGCTCACATGGAGGGGTTCTGCCAGCGAAGTTTTAAGCGGTGAAAGCTTAAGGCGTCCCGGGGACTCTGGGGACACGTGTGTACACGGATGCAGAGGGACACTGTGTCTGGGCCCTTCTCATTAGTGACGCCAGCAGAAAAAGGGAAGCCCAGGATGGGGAAGGCTGGCCTTGGTCTCCCTCTGGTGGTCAGAGCGCAGTCCTACACTGACCCGGCTCAAAGGCCAGGGGACTGATCCCAACTGGGGGACTGACCCCGCTGGGTGCCGGTCTTACTAGGCCTGCCAGAAAGCCGATTTTGCCAGGGGACCGATCCTATCAGGGTGGCTGGTCCCACCAGGGGGACTCATCCTGTCAGGGGACCAATTCTTTTAGGATGGCCGATCCTGCCTGGGGTCAGTTCTGCCAGGGAAGCTGGTCCCATCAGGGGGACTGATCCTGCCAGGGGGCCATCCTAACTTCACTCCAAGCTCCTTGCCAATGTTCCGGGTCCTCAGGGGAGGCCCTCAAGCTGCTAGTACTGCCCCCCCTCCCCCCCCAGCTAAGGGGTCAGCCGTGGTGAGCCAGGATCAGTGGCTGCTGTGCCCGCCCACCTGCCTGCTGGAGTCCTCAGGGTCAAGCTTCCAGACCTCTCCCCAAAGGAGCCCAGAGTCTCATCCAGCGCCCCCCTACATGACAACCTCCGTGCTGGCCCAGAAGGAGGGAGAAGGGGGCCAAGTTGGACAGCTGTTTATTGGAGAACAAAGTCTTTGCAGGAGCCCCCGGCTGGCCCACTCTCCTCCCTCTGCAGGAGCCGTGCAGAGCTGGGAGTCCGCACCGCTGGCAGGAGTTTCTGAGTGCTGTGTGGACGCCGGGGTGGAGGTCCGAGTCTCTCGGGACAAAGCCCACACGGGTCCCAACCCAACAGCCGTGGCTGGGCCCCAGAGCGGGTCCGGGACGGGGAGAACGGAGAGGCGACGTGAGTGGGAGAGCCGGACTTTCAGAACCTCTAAGCCTGGGGGGCGAGGGCAGGAGGGGGGTTCTCTGCCTCGAGTCCCGGCCCAGCCCCGTCCCCCTCTATGTGTGGAGGTCCTGGGGACAGGCTGAGCAGGGGCCGGGCGGAGGTTGCACGTGCGAGCCTGGGGAGGTGCTGGTCACTCAGTCCAAGGGGGCCATGAGCAGATGCAGCTCCCGGAAGGCACTGCCGTGGCGGCCGCTGAGGCCGGACTTGGTCTTGATGAGGTGGCTGATGTTCTTCAGCTGCTTGTAGCACAGCCTGCACTTGTGGAGTCTGGGGACACAGGGAGGATTGGGATGAGGGAGGCCTGGCCCCGCCCCCATGGCCAGCTCCCACCATCCTCCTGGGAGGCCTAGGGGAGAGGGGCAATAGGAGGGTCCTCCCCCAATGGGATTCCTAGAGCTCCTCCTTTGGTACTCCTAGCCCTGCCCAGCTTCCTCTGCCCAATCACCTCATCCAGCCCCATCCAGCCCCCCCCCCTCCCCTGTCCGGCTCCCTCACCTCTCCTCTCTGCTGATGTCCACCCCCACCGAAGGCGGGGCAGCCAGGATGTCTGTGATCAGGGGTAGAAACCGCTGCAGGATCAGCTTTAAGGAGGTGCACCCTGTCTGCACGTAGCTTTGGGGAGAGATTCACAGTCAGGGGGCTGGGTCCCAGTGGGCTCCCAAGGAAACCCACTTGGGTAGAGGGCTGTGGAGGCTCTCAATCACAAAATGAGAGATGGGGGCTGCAAAGGACTGGTCTCCGCTCCTGGGGGGTGAGTAGGGGGAAGGAGTGTCTCGCGCTGTGGGCCAAAGCTGGCTTTTCTGGCTCTTGGGTGATGGGGTCGGTTTCACAGAACAGGGGAAGGGGCCTCCTGGTATTATCTCGGGGCACAGAGCACCGGGTAGAGTCTGGAGGACCTGGGTTCAAACATAGCCTGACTCACTCGCTGTGACCCCCTGGGAACCCATCTCACCTTCCTGCCTCAGTTTCCTCTATAAAATGAACAGGAGAAGGAAATAGCAAAGCACTCCAGGATCTGTGCCTGGGGAGTCGGACACAGCTGCGGTGACCGAGCGCCCGGGATTTCAGTTACCAGTAGGGCGGCAGAGAGCGGGTCTGTCTCAGCTGGAGGCAAGGGGAGCCAGCTGTGGCTGAGGAGGGCCCCTCCACCCCCAAAACCACACACTTTGTAAGCCAAGCCTCCCAAGTGAAAGGTGCAGAGGCTGGGGCTGCTCTCAGGGGATTCACCTCCAAGTGCCACCCCGGGCTCTGAGCTGGCCTGCCCTAGGGCGGGGAACTTCCCAAAGAAAGAGGGGGGTCAGCTGGAGACTGCCAAGGAAAGCTCCTGATAATGGGGGCAGGGAGTTGGGGAGAGCGTACACAGGTGTGCATGTGGTGGGGCAGACCTGGGGGGGCCCATGTGTGTGCATGCGGGTGGGTGGGGTGCTCGGCCTTCACCTCTCATATTTACTCTGAAGCAGCTTCTCGATCTGGGGGAGGACAGTGGTGCAGAGGTCCAGTTTCCAAAGAGACCTGCAGGATGAGAGAGCAGCTAGTCCGAGGCCCCACCCATGCTGAGCCCCTTGTCTGTCTGGCCCCGCCCGCGCCAAGCCCCTCGTCTGTCTGGCCTGACTGTGCCATGGATCCAGTCCCTGCCCCGGTGTGGGCCCAGATACTTACGCTTTCTGATTCACTATGTTGAGGAGGTCTACAACCACGGACAAGTCATTGATGGCCACGGCTGAGTCCACGGATGTCTGGGGAGACACAGGTGTGGCCCTGGCATCAAGAGCTGCCCAGACCACTGAGTCCCAAAGCAAAGCCTGGTGAAGCCCTGAACACCCCTCAGAAGCAAATTCTTCAATGTGTATGAATACAAAGGGCCCCCCAAAAAAGTAAGAAGAGTTTTTTCCATCTAAGTCCCTGGATGATCCTAATCTACGCATGGGCCTGTGGAGCCTTGAGTTCAGGCCCAGATAGATGTCTGGGAGTGCTTGGGCCCAGCCAGAACCACCCATGGCTCAGTGGTGGAGCAGCCCACAGTGAACCCCTCAGCTAAAGGCCCTCCTTGCCTTGATGTCGCCTGTGGTCCAGACGGCCCGCACAGTGTCCAGGTTCTTATGACGGCTGGTCAGAACCACACACATGGTATCGTGGCCCTTTCGGATCTGGGACATGGCATCTTCATCCACCATCTCTGACTGATTGGGCATCTTCACGGCCTGGGCAGAGGCAAAAGGCTGGGTTGCTGGGCTGTGAGCAGGAGGAGCTGGACCTGGGCCTGGGTCTCTGGCTCCTCCGACCCCAGCGGGTGTGTGAGGCTGCACTGTGGGGTGCATGAGGCCTGGGGCAGGAGATGGGAGGGCCCATCCTCTATAAGGTGAGTGCGGGCCCTATGATTACTTCCCCCACCCAGGCCCTGATAAAACCCCCCTGGCTGTGCCCACTTTCCTTACAGGTAGGAAGTCGGAGGCTTTGAGCCCAATGGGCTCGTTTCTGGCAGCAGGAATGACAGCAGGCTCAGCTTTGGACATTGGGGTGGAAGTGGCAACGGGAACCCTGGGCACAAAGTCAGACTAGAGGGGAGAGAGGAGCAGTGGGATGTCAGGGCAGATCCATGCTCTCCCCCCTCACCGCCCGGCCTGGCCCCAGGCCCTCGAGACATACGTTTCCTCTGTTTGGCATCGGGAGTTGGACGTCCATGGCCTGGCTGGGCTTGGATGCCTCCTTTGCTATGGCCATGTCTAGGGAAAAGGACAAAGTTTCCCTTAGCTCACGCTCAGAGGGACTTGGGGGGCAAGGCCGCCGCCCTCCCCCCCACTCACCATCCTCTGGAGGGGCGGGGAATGGCTCACTCCTCTTAGGCGGGGTCCGACCTGCAGAGGTAAAGTGAAGGGGTGGAGGGAGGTCAGGCCCAGCTCCCAGAGCAGCCTTGCTTCTGCCCCGGCCTCTTTGGCCACCCGGCCTGGCCTCTCTGGCTTCCCGGGACCTGGGACCCGGGACCGGGACTCACTGATGCTGTTCTTGGGCTGGAAGATCTCCTTGTAGTCCTCGGCGTTCTGGATCTCGGCCCGGGATTCCCGCTCATCACGGTCATCCTCGCTGCTGGGGCTCCGCCTCTCGCTCTCCGAGTTCTGCTTCACCCTGACGTACCGGGCCGGGGGGGGGGAGGAGGAGGCCGAGGAAGGAGGGGAGAGAAGGGAGAAGGAAGCCTTTGGGTGAGGCCGGCCTCCCGGCCTCTGCTTTTGTCGGGGAGCTGAGCCTGCACCTGGTCAAGCCTCTCCACTGGGGAGAATCCCCCTCTGTGCATCTGGCCCTGGCCCACAGTGCCCTGGGCTCCAGGCTCACCTCTGGGGTTTGCTGCAGGCTGTGGCTGGCCTCTCATACCCTCGGCGGATGGTGGAACTGGTGGGTGTGGGCTGAGCCACGGGCCTGCTGTCCTGCACTGGGTCCTGTACAATGGTCCCAGACCTCGTGACCCGGTTCAGATCCACCACGTAAGAGGAAACGTTGCTCTGGGCAAAGGAGACGCCAATCTGGGCTCAAAGAAACCAGAATGTCAGCACTGGAAGGGCCTGTGGAGACCAGGCAGCCCGAGCCCTTCCCTCTCAATGCACAAGGTGAGGGCCTCTGGCCTGGGGGATGAGGGGCATGGCAAGCTGGCACCTCCTGGCCCCCGGGCAGCCCCATGCCCAGACACTCAGCTCAGGCTCTCCCTGGATGGCATTTCTAAACTGGCAAATGTTAGCAAACTATCACCAGCCCCATGGAAACAGGCTCCAAATCACACACAAGTGGAGAGCCGCACACAAAGGCTGGGGGTTCTGCCTAGCAAAACTGGCCCAGGAGGGCTCGGCAGCACTTGGTCGGGCCACTCACTGTAGATGTCTGCCCAACTTATACCAGCACCACGACACTGTACAAACACACGCCTGAAGGCCTTCAGCACTTGGATCAGTGTGACAGTGGAGGCTCCGATGGAGCCAGTGGCATAGGACTGGCCCTGGGGGCAGATGGGAGCAGAAATGTCTGGACACGAAAGCGCAGGAACCTGTGCTGCTCAACTGCAGGTTTGCGACAAGATTGTTTGGGGTTTTTTTTTCCCCCAATGAGGTGAGCAGGTAGGGTTTTTAGTTTCTTTCTAAAATTAGATTTAGTATTTTTTTTTATTTATATATATATATATATATATATATATATATATATGTATATATATTGGACTTGGGGGAGGGGGCTGCCTGCTGGCTGTGCTCACCAGCTGATTGTTGCAGGTGGTCAGGTCGGCCACCTTGCCCCAGTTCACCAGGACCACGTCGAAGCAGCGCTCTGGCTCCCAGCCATACACCCGAAGGGAGTCTTGACACCCGCTGTACAAGCAGCAGCCGTCAGGGTTAAAGAGTATACTCCTGGCAACAGACAGGGAGTGGAGAAGGGGGGGTCACCCAGGAGCCACTGGGAAACCACCCCTGCCATCCAAGGGAGATCCTGGCCCAGCCAAAGGCCATTCCTAGAAGGCCCTCAGAAACCCATGGTGGTTCTACAACAAGCTCTGTCTGTGCTCAGTCTGAGTCCTAAGGGTCCAAATGGGTCTACAGCTACTTGACGAGGGACTGAAGGAGCCTGATCTCCCAAATGCCTGATGCTGAGGGGACGCCCACATACCTGACAGGCCCAGGTTCCCCTTCGATGCAGCTGACCACCTGGAACTTCTCCAGATCCCAGAAGCGGATTGTCCTGCAAGAGGAAATGATCCCCAGGACGTAGGTAGGCTTGTCCTTAGCCCTATGTGAGGGTCTTGTCTCCTAAAGAACTTCTAAATGCAGTAAATCACAGGGACCAGACTTTCCCAAAACAACTATCCAGGCATCGATAGAACCAGAGACAGCAGAATATGGGCCTGGAGCCAGGCACACCTAGAGAGAGGAGACTTCTTCCTGGCAGACTCCACAGGGGAAGTAGTGAAGGAAAAAAGGCACTGGTTAAGGGCTCACAAGGTAAAAATGCACCTGAAGGGCCTGGGATCATGTGACAAGTAGAAAAACCAGACGATAAGAAGTGAGATGGGTCAGTCTTCTCCAATCATGTGAAGTCCCGTGGACTTTTAAAAGCTGCGTCAGACTTCAACTGTCCAGATGCTCTTTCATTTGGCTCCTTCTGGACAATAGCCAGAAAGGCCCTGGCCCCAGGGGAAGTCCCTGCTCTCCTGCTCCAAAGTGTACCCCAAATTCTCAGCAGAAGAGGGGGGTCACAATGGCTTGGAAGGCTGCCCTTCCCCGGATGAACCCCTGCCATGAGGGCTCTGCTTACCTGTCTGCGCTGCCAGAAGCCAGGAGGTACTCATTTGGGTGAAACTCTACCACGTTGACGGGCCCCGTGTGTCCCAGGAACTCGGACATCATCTTCCCCGCAGTCAGATCCCAAAGCTGGGGAGATGAGAGAGCCAGGCCTGAGCATGGAGCTCACCAGGGGGTGTTCAGCTACCTCCTCATTTCCAGGCTGGGTCAAGGTCCGAGCACAGAGCACGGAAACCTTGGCTCATAGAGATAACCTGTCCCACAGAAACACTGGCATCGGCCTGAGGACAAACAGCCTCCACTGGATCCAGGCAGGAGACTACAGACCTGTCGTCCCAACTCTGAGCTCATGCAAGAAGGGGGGACCGGGATCTACCTTCACGCTGTGGTCATCTGCAGCAGACGCTAACCATTTCCCATCGGGGCTAAACCGGAGACATCTGACGGCCTGAGTGTGCCCCTGAAAGAGAAACAAGCCCGTTTGAGAGGCTGGGCAAGGAGGTGTAGGCAGCAGCACCCATGCTTCCCATTTCTTTTCCGTATTGGATATGTTGGGAGGAGAGAAATGCTAAGTTCTGACAAGTGGCTGGCCACGTTAAAGGAGAGGGAGAAGTTGGAGATGATGTGGAGGCTGCCAGTCTAGGGGATCCCAAAGGTGGCCGTGCCTTTGGCAGAAATCAGGAGAGTCTGCCTTAGACAAGAACCGACTTGAGAGGAACAGAAGGACGGCCTGGGGAGGGAGTGCGCGGCATTTGTGTGGCCACCTCCTACTCTGTTCAGCAGATGGGAACAGGAGAGGAGGTGGACGCTGAGGAGCATCCAGGCCTGGGTCTGGTAAGGGCTGGGCATGGGCAGGACAAGGGGAGGAAGTAAAGCCAGGGAAACGGTAATGGCCAAGGAGAGCCTTGAGGGCCACCTCTGCCACTGTTCCCTTAACCAGACTGCCCGCTCTCCTCCTTTTGTGCCCCCAAAACACAGCACAGTTCTCTCGGTTGTATCAACAACGACCTCGTACCTTATACCGGAACACACAGCCTTTTCTCCGTATGTCCCAGAGCTGGGGAGAAGAGCAGAGGGGAGGAGGTCAGGAGGGGGGGCGATCAAGACCACAGACTCAGCAATAACAATACCTGGAAGGGGACTGAGTTTGGCTCCTACCCTAGGAACAAGTTCTGAAGTCGGGGGCTCCCCCTTCCCCTCCACAATCAGCATCCAGAGAGCCAACTGCCTGGACCACGTTTCCCCTGACCTTGTTTAGTCTGAAGTTCAGACTCGGTCAATCCAGCTCAGAGCTGTGCTCTCCCATTTCACCTTCTGGATGCAGGCAGTGGGCACCCCCAGGCTGGGCCCTGGCCAGCTAGCCCCAGAAGTCCAGGGGAGGCCATACTGAGGGACCAGAAACAGTGCCCTCATCAGGGAAGCCTTCCGTCTTCACCCTGTTCCCAACACTGAGGGTCACACAAGCGAGCTGTGGGTCTCCCTCAGTGCCTGCAGTGCTTGGGGACTCTCTTGAGGGGCCTTACCTTAATGTTTGTATCCTGAGAACCAGAGGCTACAAACTCCCCATAGGGATGGAAGTCCAGGCTGCAGATGTTGGCTTTATGCCCCATTAAGGTACGAAGAACTGCCAAGGGGGAACACAAGAGAATGGGATGTGGGTTTTGTTGTCTGACAGAACACGAGGGCAGCTGCTCCTGCCAGCCAGGAAGCCAGCTCGCAGCGCTCGTTCCCTGTGTGCCCATCGCCCATGCCCACGCTGCTGGGAGGAGCCTCTGTGAGACCCTTGGTTTTCAGGGGTAAGCTTCCTGTTCAAGGCCGTGGAGAAGCAGAAGGGACCAGGATCCCTATGGCTCTCGGCCCAGGGGATCCTTTCAAAGGTGTGGTCTCCCCAATCCCTCCGACAGAAGGCACCAATTCTTGGGAGAGTCATTTGGAAAACATTAAAGAAACTTTATTCTGTTAAGAGCATGATAAATGAGCCTCTGGGTCACACACACTCTTATCAAACCCCTGATCCTGTGGCCCGTCTCTACAGTCTTTAATCTCCATCGCCTTTTCCCCTTTTTAAGAATGAACAAGCAGCATTTTGAAGGAAAACCAGCAGGCCTCCAATGCTAGACACAGAAGGAGCCTGACCAGCGGCCAGAGCCTTCCCCGTCAGGCTTTGGTGAAGCTGTCTACAAATTCTCAGCTGTTGCTGCCTCACTGTGTTCTGCCTGGCATGTTATAAAAGCCCATTTTCTGAAGGGCGTCAGTTTACCCCACCGGGCACCCCTTGAGCCAGCCCTGGGCATCCCCTGGCCTCGGCAAGAAGCAGGTTTGCGGAATCCTTCAGTACCTGATGAGGAGTGGGGTGCTCCTCGCTCTGTGGGAGGGTTTGAGGGGGTGTCTGTTCAGACCCTCTCAGAGGGAGGGAACGAGCTGGCATTCAGCCACCTTCTCCAGGCTGCCATGCTCTCGCAGGGCCTGGCCTAGGAGGGTCAGCCCACTGCCGGGGACGAGGGCTCCCTAGAATGCTCTAACATCTCAGTCCCCAATGCAGCTGCTGGAGGCCTGAGGGCCCAGGAAATCCCACTGGCTTCTGCCATAGCCTTTTCTGCCTCGAGGAGGTGGTTTGCCTGGCAAGTAAAGTGTGAGAACTACGGCCTGTGAAGGGGCCACTCTAGGGAGAATGAATTCAATTTTTCAACAATTCAAACGAGTCTCTTCTGCCATAGTGTTCCAAGAAGCGCTGCAAACCCTTACTTCAAACTTGGAGAGAAGCCTGGCAGATCCTCCACCTTCTGTGAAACAGCACATGTGCTTGGGTGGTCTGGAGGAATAGGCCGGGCCCAGGTCTCAGAGGGGAGTCCCTTGCAGAAGGTCCTGCTCCTCCCTCTGAGGCTGCTTCCCAATTTTCCTGTCTCTATCTTGTACATAGATGGCTGCTGCCTCCCCGCATGAGGAAGTGAGCTCCTGGAGGGCAGACTCCCAGTCTCTGCCTTTTTTTGTGCCCCAGCACTTGGTGCAGTGCCTGGCAAACTGAAAGCCTCTAATAAACGATCATTTAACTGATTCGCTAAGTTTCTCACAGCTTTTCAAGGCATTTGTTCCCCCAGCAGAGAATGTGTGCGTCCACAGTGATAAAAATTTAGTCCTGAGGGATGAGGGAGCAGGAGGGAGTCGAATCCAGGCAGCTCACCTTCTAGTTCCACTCACTCAAAACAAATTATGCGTTATTGCTTCCTGATTTTTAAGTCTTTTCAGGGCATTTTTGTATGCATGACCCGCTCTGATTCTCATCACAACCTTGTGATCCTCTTACAACAGAGGCTGCTGTCCCCACTTTGTGGATGACGAGGCTGGGGCCATCCAGTCCAAGGAGCCAGTAAAGACGGAAGACGGGCCTCGAAGGTGGACCTCTTGTTTTTTTTTTTTGTTTGTTTGTTTTGTTTTTGTTTTTTCCCACATTTAAGCATTTTTAAAAAATTTTATAATTATAATTTTTTTGACAGTATATATGTATGAGTAATTTCTTTTTATAACATTATCCCTTGGATTCTTTTTCCAAATTTTCCCCTCCTTCCCTCTACTCCCTCCCCTAGAAGACAGGCAATCCCATACATTTTACATGTGTTACAGTATAACCTAGATACAATATATGTGTGGAAATACCATTTTCTTGTTGCACGTTAAGTATTGGATTCCGAAGGTATAAGTAACCTGGGTAGATAGACAGTAGTGCTAATATTTTACATTCAGTTCCCAGTGTTCCTTCTCTGGGTGTAGTTATTTCTGTCCATCATTGATCAGCTGGAAGTGAGTTGGATCTTCTTTATGTTGAAGATTTCCACTTCCATCAGAATACATCTTCATACAGTATCATTGTTGAAGTGTATAGTGATCTTCTGGTTCTGCTCATTTCACTCAGCATCAGTTGATGTAAGTCTCTCCAAGCCTCTCTGTATTTCTCCTGCTGGTCATTTCTTACAGAGCAATAATATTCCATAACCTTCATATACCACAATTTACCCAACCATTCTCCAACTGATGGACATCCATTCATCTTCCAGATTCTGGCCACTACAAAAAGAGCTGCCACAAACATTTTGGCACATACAGGTCCCTTTCTGTTCTTTAGTATTTCTTTGGGATATAAGCCCAGTTGTAGCAATGCTGGGTCAAAGGGTATAGTTCCAAGTTGCTCTCCAGAATGGTTGGATTCTTTCACAATTCCACCAACAATGCATCAGTGTCCCAGTTTTCCCACACCCCCTCCAACATTCATCATTATCTTTTCCTGTCATCTTAGCCAATCTGACAGGTGTGTAGTGGTATCTCAGAGTTGTCTTAATTTGCATTTCTCTGAGAAGGCAGGCCTCTTGTGCTGCTGACACTCCTTCCTGGCAGCTGAGTCCTGGAACAAGCCCAGCACTAGCTCCTTGGCTCCCTTTTTCCTTTATCTCCTCAAACATAAACAAGCCCCTCCATTTGTTCCCCCCCTTCCCTGGGGGACCCTCTGTTCAGGGTGGGGCTCTGATGTTGTCACCTTTGGGTACTCCCAGAAGCTTACAGGCCTGTGTGGCTGGTGAAGGACAAGTGGGGCACACAATGCTCCCCACTCCTCAATTCTCCAGTGGGGTTTCAGGCCCCACCCCCACAGCTCCTCTTTCTTAACAGGGCATCTCAGAAATCGGGCTTCCCTCACCGTGAGCTCCAAAGCCTGAGTAAGGAGATCCCAACGAGGGCTGGAGGCCGTGTGCCATTACTCCTGATGCAATGGCTTGGTGCAGAGCCGCAAGACCAGTTCGTTGGGATGCTGCACTTTACAACCACCATTTGTTCTTGCCATCTGATGGGTGTTTCTCCAAGAGGGTTGGGAATTAAGCAGTTCTCTGTTCTTGAGCAAGATCAGGCTTTCAAAATGTAATAAGACATAGTCAGCTGCCTTATGATCTATTTGTTGCTGTTCCATGGTGGAGATGAAAAAGGGCATTGGGCCGAAAGCATGTGGGGGCAGCTTTTGTGGTGGGCAGGGAGCCATGAGAGGAGACGGAATGCTGGAAAGAAAGCCGTCTGAAGCCCATGTCCCAGCTCTGAACCTGGAGCCACTGGGGTGCTGGTTGGAAGTGCTTTTACAACAATTTAGTTATATCAGTATATAATATATATTGTTGTCTATATGTACATAATCTCCATATTATATACAGAAATAATATAGTTGTTAGGTCAATATTCCACAGAAATGCAGATTAAATAGAAACACAAACAATATGGGCAACAAAACCATGGCTTTTCCCCCTCCTGCCCTTTCTGACTAAAATCCAAATCATTTAGAACAATTATCGATTAGCTAGTTCAGTTGTTAATTAGCTATCACAAGCTATCTTGTGGGCAACTTTTGAAGCCACCGGACCCTCAATGGGAACATAAAGACAAAAACAATGGAGAAAAACAAGGGCCAAACCTACTTTTGGCAGCTTCCAGGTCCCAAACTCGAATGGAGCCCGACTGGGATCCGGCCACAATGAGCTCCTCAGGAGTGTTGAGTCGAACGCTCTCCACGGGCGACGTGTGGCCAGTTAAGCTCTGGGAACAAAAGACAAATGGCCTAGAGGGCAGCACTATTAGTATGAAGGGCCAGAGCTTGCTGCCCCAAAGCTGCTTTCCTTGAGCAGAAACAGTGCGATTCTGAGGAGGTGGGGCTCTGTGGCTTACTTGTGGGAAGATCACCTTCCTTTGCTTCAGTTTCCTCAACTCTCAAAGGGGACAGTGCCATTTCAGATGACTTGATCCTGTTGCCCTCAACTACTTACTGCCCTTCTCCTCACATGTGACCCTTTTAGCCCAAAGCAGTCAACGCAGACCCTGGTCCTTCTCCATGCTCCCCTCACACATGCCCCCCCATAGACTGCGCTCGGAGCCGGGATAAAGGCACACGGCCTATCCCCGAGCCAACACTCCAAGGGGGAGAAATCTGCTGCAGCATGCGGGCTCCCCCTGGCGTTACCTAGTCCCCGGGATGCTGCTACCACCCTAACTGCAGTGTCCGGCTCTGCCGTGCTCCCCAGGGGCTCAGCTTAGCACAGACTGTGAGAAGGTCCTGATTGGGAGATAAGGAGATTCTCACAGGGCTCAGAGCAGGCGAGAAACATGGCAGTAGATTGGGACCCCAGGAGATGAAGGGTGGCAGCCCGTTCTCTGTCCCCAGGCTTGCGCCAAAGCAGCCTCAGGCTAGATGAGGGAGAAGGGCTGCCCCCATAACGGAACCTGCGGTTTGTCCCTGTGGGGGCTCGTCCAAAGGATAACAACCACATCTTGTCAGGGACGCTCCTTGGCTGCGGCCCTGCAGCCATCTCCCAAGTGTGCTGGCTCCAAATGGAACACAGCCGAGCCCGCCCGAGTGTGAAAAATGGCTCTATTCTCTGGGTGAGAGGAGCTCCCGAGGGCCAATCCTCTGCTTCCCACACTCAGGCGATGCTCCTGCCCTTAGCTTCAGTTCAGCCCTCTGCCCTCTGCCCTTCCTACATCCTTCTCAGGATCAGAGGTTTTAGCACATTATGTAGCTCAATCCTCTCATTTTACAGAGGAGGAAAACTGAGGCTGAATGGCTTTCCCAAGGTCACACAGGGTGTAACAGCGGAGCTGGGACTCTGGCTGGATGCTCAGCCTCAAGCGCCGCGCTGCGGGCCTGTCTCCCAGTCTCTGAGGTTCTTGGCACATCGGCTCTCAGGCCCAAGGGCCTACATGGGCATCTTCCCCACTCCCATGGAGTCACTTAGGAGAAGGGAATGCTGAGATGACCCAGCGCCTCCTGCCTGGGGACGCGCCTGCTTCTGTGCCCCCCGCCCTGGCGCTACTTACCATGATGCAGTTGGGCTTGTTCACTGACCACAGGTTAACCCGGCAATCATCTCCTCCTGTTGCTAAAAGCCGTCCTGAGCCTTTGCCCAACACCAGGGAGGACACATTGCTGGCATGGGCCACAATCTCCTCTGCAGAAGGGGGTGGAATGGAAGAGACCAAAGTCACTGGAAGCCTTGTGCCCGGGGGGGAGGGGGGAAATGCCACCTGTGCCTGCTCCCTATCAGCTCGGAGCCCAGTAGCCCCGGCCTCCCTCATGTCACTGAAATGCTTGTGGAGAGAAGTCTCAGGGCTGGAAAGAAGCTGGGAATCCCATCCTGGACAATAGTGGAATGGCTACCAGGAGGCTGCGAGTGCAAGAAACCTGGGGAAGGGAGGGACCCCAAGGACCCCCTTTCCAGCCATAAAAGGCGCTGACATCCACTTTCAAGGAAGGAGAATGGCCCAGTGGCTGGGGGTGGTCTCAGAGTGAGAAAGGCCACCACCTCTGTGTGACCTCCAGCAAGCTGCTGCCTCTCTGGGCCTCTTGTTTCCTCCTCTGTGAAATAAATGGATGAGCCTGGGGGGGGGTCTCCCAATTTAGAAGAATGACACCATTACTGATCCTCACGGAATGCCTACAAACCTGAAGAGGAAACGGCCCCAGATGGGGCAGGAGCAGCTCCAGGGCAGGAGGTCAGAGGCCTGGAAGGCGGACCCCTCATTCTAAGGAGAAGGAAGCTGAGGCCCAGGGAGTGATGGGAATGAGGTGGGGGGGAAAGGGGGAGGCTATTCTGGGGGAAAGAGATGCTTGATGTGGGCCACAGGGCGGGGCTCAAGGCAGGAGGCCTTTGTGCTGCTTTCATGCCTTAATGTCCTGGGAGGCAGGGTCCCCAGGGAGCCGCTGCACCAGGGCCTGCTTTGGGCCTCCCAGGGTCCCAGGGCAGGGCCATGTCCTTTTCCAGCCCTCAGGAGCTAAGTTTTCTGCTTTCACAATGGGTCTCAAACATCGTGGTGGGGAGGGCAGGTGGGAATGTGGCCGGACACGCATGCACCCTATGCCCCGAATCCCCTGGGGCCGAGGAGCCCAGAAGCTCCCTGAGGGCCACTGACAATGCACCCACAGGAGGGCAGCATGCCCAGGGAGGATGGCCTTGGGGACTTCGGGTACCACCCCTCCACAACAGCATCACCTAGGAAGCAGCTACAAACTGCCAGAATGGACGGGGCACCAGGGGCAGGGCCGCGGGGCACCAGGGCAGGGCCGAGGGGCACCAGGGGCAGGGCCGCGGGGCACCAGGGGCAGGGTGCTGGGCTCTGGGCCCCTGCTTGGTTTGGGCCTTCTCCACATTCCCTGGCACCAAGCGGCCCTCGCCCCCTGCACTGCTCCTCCGTGTGGGCCCCCTGGCCTCTCCCACTGAGAGCAGCACCCTGAGCGGCCTCTCTTCAGGGGCCTGATGTCACCAGCCACGCTGTCATGGCTATCCCTTTCTAGCTCTTTCCTGAGGACCCGTTCTACTGCTAAGTGATCTTGGGTCAGTCACGTCCCAGCCCTGGCCTCGGTATTCCCTCCTGTAAAATGGAGCTGTCGGCTGGGTTTCAGAGCCTCTCCTCCTCCTGCAACTGCACACTCTTCCTAGAGGCCCAGGCAGTGACTCTGCAGGAATGGGGGAGGGGAGAGGGTGGCGAGTGCTGCATTGAGATTAGATGGTCATCAGGCCTGGAATGACCGACTGGGTGCTGCAGGGACAGGGCTGAGCGGGGAGGGAGGGCGCTCCGGAGCCGGGAGGGGCACGGGCGGCAGGCACACAGTCAACAAGAAAAGTGATGGCTTAGCTGCTTGTGGAAAATAGCAGTGATGTCACCCATCAGTGCCAGAGAGGAAATCGGCTGCAAGCCCGAAGCCAAGCCCGCCTGCTGCCATCTGCTGTAAGCCCGCCTTCGTCGGCCCCCCGGGCCCCCGGCCTACATGAGAACTCATCACATCTGGACCCCGCTGACAGCCAGGAACTATGGCCAGAGCAGAGAAACGGGGTCCTGCAGCAACCCCCCACGAGAAGGGGCGGGGAGTCCCCACGGCCCCTGCAGCCAGGGCCCAGGGCGGGGCCTGTCTCCCTTGGACAGCTGTGGCCCCCGGGGCGGCCGCTAGCACCTGAGGTGCCAGGATCCCCGACTCAGGGGCCCAGAGGAGAGTGACCTGGCTACGCAGGCCGTAAGCAGCAGCCGGACCCCCACACTGTGGTCTTCACCCTCCAGCTCAACTTCCTGTCCTGCCCCCGACCCAGCAACACAACATGAGCATATTCCAGGAGCCGGCGCGGGGCTGCCATGTCTGGCTGCACGGTTCAAGGGAGACTGGCCCCGGCTTCCACGTCTAGGCTAGTGACCTTTGGCACAGGGGTCATTCTGACAAAGACAACCCGGGAAAACAAGCCTTCTTTCCGGTATAAAAGCCCCTAAGGGTGGAGGAAAACCACAGAGGGCCGCTCTTCGGTCCCTTCGGTCTAATTTTGGCCCTATCCGTCTGGTGCAAATCCTTGGGCCAATAAGAGGGGGAGGGGTGCGGACTAACGCCAGCATCCCACTGGAGCTCTCCACTCTCCAGGGGCCAACAGGTGGCAGACAGCAGGAGAAAAAGAAAAGACTCACGGAGCTTCCACGCGGTCTTGGTCACCACAGGGGTCGCCATTTTTGCGGCCAGTTCCTTTCAGCTGGCCAGCGCCCCCAAGCCCGCCGGAAGGATCGCCGCGGAGCGCTCCACTTCCCCAGTGGGCGGGGGAAGAACCCCCCCAGACTCAAGTCTGCAGTCGGGCGTAGTTCCCACACATCAGGCGGAGACGCTCCCTGTGCGGCGCCGTAAGTCCTGCTTTATAACATCCAAGCGAGCACTCTGTGTCTGCCGGCGCACATCCCAGACCGCGGACAGTCAGTCTCGGTCCATTGTAGAGTTCTGTTAATCTGAAAAAAAGTCCGCTTCCGTTAGCCTGACACAGGGGAGCTGCCTGAAGGACCCCGGGGCCCGGGGTCTCCCAAATGTGGGGACTCGGACCAGCGCTAAAAACCGCTCGGAAATCTCCCACGGGCCGAGGACACAACGCTTGTCTCCCAACCTGGAACAGAGGCGGGGAAAGGCCCAGACGGCAGAGTGCACATCCCCGAGACCTGCCCTGCCCCTGCCCTGCAGCCCCCCGGACACCAGCGCAGCAGCTAGAGGCCCCGCCCCAGAGTGCAGGCGGCCCCTTCTCCCTCTCCCTGCGCTCACTTGGAGTAAAGGGCCGAGAGCCCCAAAGCTGCCGCCCTCCCCGCCCCTCCCCCCCACCGTGCTCCCCTGCCCTCCTCTACCCCATACTCACGCCTTCGCCCCCCTCCTTCATCAGTCGCTCCTCCACTCCCTTCTCTTCTCCCCTCCCCTCCTTCCTCCCGTCCACTTCTCCAGTCTCCCATCTTCTCGTTTCTTGCGTTTCCCCGTTTATCCTGATCTGAATCTCTTCATTCCGCTTTCCATCCTCCCTTCTCTCTCCGGTCACCCCTCACTGTCGCTTCCACTCTACCCCCTCCTCCTGTCCATCATCCTCCTTCCTCCCCATCTCGTCCTCCAAATTCTGACCCTCTTCCTTCTCCTCCCTCCATCCTCCATACCCTCTTCCTTCGGTGCCCCGGCCCCGCCCCCTCAGGTCCCCCTCTTTATTCTTCCCCCCTCCCCCCGGCGCGCGCCGTTTCCGTTCCTCCCCGGACCGGGGGTTGGTGGGAACGGGGCCAGGGCCGGGCCGGGGGAGCCTCCCGCCCTCGACCTCTCGCGGCGCCCCGGCCCCGGTTCCGCGGCTCAGGGAAGCACGGATCAGATCGCCCCCCGCCCCTGCGGGCCCTCGGTCCCCAGCCCTCGCCCCCAGCTACACCTGCGGCGGCGGCAGCGACGGCTGCTCGGATGGTAGAGGATCCGCTCCCAGCGCGGCCCCCACCTGACTCCATCCTCCGACCTGATTGGCCGCTGCTTGACAACCGACCCTCACAACAAAACCTCCGGCCTCCGTCCCCGCCTACCTTCGCCCTCAGGCCAATCAGCCGCCGCCGATGCCACGCCTCCAGGAAATCTTTACCAATCGAAATAGACCCTGGTTCTGCTCTCTCTCATCACGGCCCCTTTTTTCACTTATTTCGACTAATCACAATGAAAGGGAGTTCGAGGTCCTCCCTCCCCGGTTTACGGTGAACCAATGTGTTCCTGCGATTTCTTAAGTCCCGCCTCTACCTCAGAGCTCCATCCGTCCTGGTCCCTCCCCCCATCACCTTTCTTCCCATTCTCATTTACGTTTAAAAATCTGCGGCACGCCTCTAACGGCGTCCGCACCAATCCCCTTAGCAACCAATCAGATTCTAACCAATCACAGCACTTATTGTTGAGAGGCCGGTCGCGCCTCAGTCAATAGGAAGAGCCCTAAAGAAAATCATTGAAGTCGCTGGGCTGTCATGTTGATTTTGGGCAAATCTGGGGTGAGACCCTTCCCCCTTCTCCCATACCCTAATGTCTTAGATTCCTTAAGTCTCCAAAAGGGCGAATTGGTGGTCGGCTTTTCTACGCCAGTCCTGGAGCCCAGCGCCACTAGGACGAGCCAAGTGTTCGAAGTCATTCAAAAGGAGATGCTTCTTTGGCTGCGGGGTTTGGGAGCTGGCCGAGGAGTTGGAGATCTAAGTCCCCCTCGATTTAACAGAGGAAAAAGGGAGGCCCCAGAGGCCCCTGCCGCGATGGCCGGGACGAGGCTCCAAATATACAAATATGAAACCTGTCAGATGTCCATTAAAATGTATCGATACAGGTATATTATATATCGATTATGTGATCGATTGTATATCAATAATGTGCATATTAAAGAAAGCAGAACCATTGAGTAGACGAATGGCGCCACAAATTGTAGCCTAAGAATGAAATGGAATATTCCTTCCGGAGAAATACTGAGAGGAAGATAGCAGAGAAACCTGGAAACTCGTTCGCGGACCCGGAGGGAAATGGCCGAAAGCGCCCCAAGCGATGCCATGAGGAACCATGAGGCTCAGCAGGCCCACGTGCCTCAACTTGTCAGCCGGAAAGTGCTGGCCCCAGACGAGCCACGTGCTGCTGCTTTGGCTTAGTAACTGTGCTTTCTTATAGGGAGGACCATGTATGGAGGAGGGGGGAGAGTCATTGGAAAAAGAACAGTGACATAAAAAAGACATTAAACAATGAAAAAAATAAAACATTAATAAAAATTTTAAATTGGGGGGGAGGGAAGAAGGGGGGAAGGCGGGCAGCTAGGGGGCGCAGCGGATAGAGCACGGGCCCTGAAGTCAGCTGTGTGACCCTGCGCAAGTCACTCCACCCCGTTTGCCTCAGTTTCCTCATGTGTAAAATGATCTGGAGAAAGAAATAGCAAACCCATTTAGTCCCGTGCCAAGAAAACCCCAAAGGGCCGTGACTGAACAATAGGGGCGTTTATTTAAAGGAATAACACGATCAGACTACACTTAGGGAAAGTCACTGGAGAAAGTGGGGATACCCCGGGCGGGGAGTCCCCGCAGAAGGTCAGGAAGGCGCGAATCGGGATGGTAACAGTTTGGTAGGAATGGGAATATGGAAGGTCTGGCTAACAAGGGCGTGCGTGGTGGCACCGAGGCTATGAACCCGATCCCGGGAAGGAGGCGGACAATGCTGGAGGTGGAAGTGGAGAGAAGAGGGCGGAGGTTTTACACAGTGAATTCTGTAAGGTGAGAAAGCCTATATGGGCGTTTGATGGCCTAGTGCTGGAACTCGGCCAAGAGACCAGGACCGGACATGAAGATCTGCGCAGAAGAGGCAACTGAATTTAGAGGCGCCGATGAAGTGAAAATGGTGAAAAGTTTACTCAGTAGTGGACGACGTGCCAATCAATCCTGGATCAACCTCCTCTCTGGTCTTCGAGATACCTCTCTCCTGAGTTTTCCTTCCACCTAATGCTTCCCAGTCTGCCTGCAGGTGGACTATGCCTGGGTGCTGGTGAGCGTCTGAGCCACACTTGAACTCCGTCCTCCTGACTTCAGGGCCAGTGCTCTGTCCACTGCGCCCCCTAGCGGCCCAAGGTGATCCCATCTAAAAGAGACACCCAGAAGGAGGGAAGGGAAGAGGCGGTTAGATTTGTCAGTTAAGAGATCACTGGCCATTTTGGGGAGAGAAAGGTCAAGGAGGTCAGAAGCCACATCGCAGTGCACTATGAAAAGGGTGAAAGATTGTGAAAGCTCTGGGTAAAGACTGCCTTTTTAAGGTTTCCTAGGAAGGGGGAGTGGGGCAGGAATAATGATGTAGTGAGAGTTGTTCTTTAAGGACCAGGGAGACTTAGTTAGGGATATTTGTGCTTAGCAGGAAAACAGAAACAGGCTGACGTGGAGAGAAGTGATGGCAGTGGGAGCAATCTAGTGGACAGGACAGGATGGAGTGGGGTTAAGAACATGTAGAGGGGGCTCGGTTTTTGTAACAAAGACTGGAATAAAAGAGATTATGATGGAGTAGGATGTGGGGAGGGGAGTAGGAGTTGTTAGGGGGAGAATGGAGAGAGGGAATCTCTTGGTTAATGGCTGTGATTTTTTTTTACCAGTAATTGAGGGCTTAGCTAAGAGAGTAGGGGAGGTAGGTATTATGGAAATTTAGGGAAAAAACAAGTTTTGTAACAGCCCTTATGGAGAGCGGGCTAGAGGATTATAAAGGGATTTTTCATGGGATTTTCAGGGATTATACAATTATACAATTGAGATTTGATAACTGATATGTAGTAGACCTCGTCATTACAGCTGCGTAACTTTCTTCAGCTTGCAGTACGTCCTAGGAATGGAGGAAGTGGTTTGAGAAAGGAAGTCCAAAGCCTGGAGAGCAGGGGGTCTCTGAAAGATTGAGACTGAGATAGGAGGAGAAGAGAGCCAGAGCAGGAGAGATGGCCTGGCAAAACTCGGCCGCTCGTCTGGTGGGTCGCAGTGCGTGGCCTTGGGTGAGAGATGGGCTTAGACTGGATTTTCGTAGATCACTGAAGACTGTCCCAACCGTCAAATTGTGTGATTCTGTGATACCAAAGGGGAGAGAGATTACTTGTCACGGGAAGGAAAAGAATATAAAGGAGAGACAGTTTGGCAGGAGATTGTATGAGATAAAGACGTTTCTCTCCTTCTCAAAGGTCATGGGGAGATCAGGGAATTGACGACCTCTGTGGGTCACTGAGAGAATTAAGTAGGTGGTCATAGGAATTAAACAGTGGGGAAATGAGAAGTCAGCTGTTAAATATTTATTAAGCATTATGTGGTAGGTACTGTATTAGGCCCTGAGAATACAACTAAAGTGTGAATCATGCCCTGAATTCACTGAGAAAAAGAAGCTATCCTAGAGATTAGTAAAACAGCCACCTATGGGTCTGGACAAATTTGAATGGCATCAAATTCATTGGGGGAGAAGTTGCTGAGGGATGGGAATGTTTACCAATGGCAATGGATAAATGAGCTTTTTTTTTTTTTTTTAAGAGTTCAAATTATAAATAAAATTATTTTAGAGAAATTTTTTTGAAAAAGCACTGGAGAGAAAAGTTGGAGAATTTAAAATTTAGAACAAGAAATGCGAAACCTTGTTCAAGTAAAAGATTCTCTAAAAATTAGAATTTTATCAAACAGCAATTAATGACTCCATGAGACGACCAGATGTATCAAGATAAGTCAAAAGCCTGAAAAGAGAAGAAAATAAACTAGTTATGAAAAGTAATTGGTTGGGAAAATAAGTTACCTGTTAACTATGATCCCCCCAAAAAACAAAAACACAACAAAACCCTAAAGAACAAAAAAATTCCTATATATTCAATTTCAAGAAGGCATGAAAGCAAATTGCCTCAATCTCTTAAAACCAGAAGGCAAAGTGAAAATAGAATCCACTTGTCCTTTTCTGAAAGAAATCCCAAAAGGAAAGCTCCCAGCAATGTCATAGCCAAATCCAGAACTTTTAGGTCAAACAAAAAATATTGCAAGCAGGCAGAAAGCAAGAGTTCAAATATCATAGGCAAGTTTGCAACTAGATTTATTAATTACCACAATAAAGGAACAGAAATCTTAGAATACAATATTATGAAAGGCAAAAGATACAGCCTTACAACAAAAATAACTTATCTAGCAAAACTCAGTATAATTCTGTAAAGGAAAAATTATCCTTTAATGAAACAGAAGAGTTTTGAGTATTCCAAATAAAAAGATCAGAGCTGAGTAAAAACTTTGAAATGTAGACATGAGTTAAAAGAAAACATAAAAAGATAGCTTTAATGAACAATAAGAAAGGACCATACAAAGGTGAAGTCAGTTGGAGTACTGGTGCTGAGTACACTCCTCTTTTAATCACTCTTTTTTTGTAAAAATAGGGAAGGTGAGGGAGGGGGGAAAAAAGAAAATGTAAGATAAATTGCAGGGAAATGGAAAATTAGTCATAACTCTGAATGTGGGATAAATTCATAAAAAGGAAGAAAATACAATTGATTAGAAATATCATCCAAAAAAATTTAATACATGGAGTTAAAATATGGGGCCAAAACAAAAAGTATTATTCTTCAGCTGAACTTAGAAAAAGCAGATTCATGATCTCAAATAAGACAACAGCAAAAATAACCTTGATTAAAAAAGATAAACAAGGGACCTATATTATGTTGAAAGACACCATAGACAATATTTAACTATATGGATCAAAATTTGTGTAATGTAGCCCAACTAGTCCTTAGGGGAAAATGTTTATTTCTAAATACTTTCCCTGATAAAATAGAGGAATAATAAATCAATGAATTAGATGTGCAATTAAAAAATTCTCTAGAAAACCAAATTAAAAATCCAATTAAATAACAAAATAGAAAATTTTAAGATCAGTGCTCTGTCTTCTCATTTTTCAGATGAGAAAACCAAGCCTGAGAATAACTTGACTGAGGTCAGTCAAACTCTAAGTGTCTGAAAAAGAATTTGAACTTTAGTTTTCTTGATTCCAAGTATATCAGTGTCCACCCAGCCACGAGGCTTAATGTATTAGAAGCTGGTCATGTGTGTATTCAAGGCTACATTTCTAATTCTCTATGTCCCTTAAGGTTATATTTAGGGCTGAGCACATAGAAGCATAAATCACTATTCAGCTGGTTTTTGGTTCTAGGAGAGGTAATACCAATTGCTCAGGCTTAGTTTTAATGAGAAAATTAGGTTAAAAAGATGGATCTGGGATAGGGAAGCAGCCCTCAGATAAAGAGGACCATGTTCCTGATGATCTTACATTCTATGATCCTTTAAAATGATTTTTAAAAGACTACAAACTTAAATACTAATCATTTGAGTCCTTAGAAAAGGGTGGGGTCAGGGAGATAGCCCTGGAGTTCTAGGAAAGACCATAGTAACCTTAGCAGGGTTGTAAAGTAGTCTTTATGGATCTGTTGCAATGGTGTGTCCAGAGACTACCACAGTGACCACATGGTGATCATGTGACTAGGGTGGGAAGCTAATGGTTGACCAGAGGGGACCTAGTGATACTAGATAAATGCTCTGGGCCTTATCAACCCAGTTCAGGAGATAGAGAAGGGAGATGTGTGTGTGTGTGTGTGTGTGTGTGTGTGTGTGTGTGTGTGTGTGTGTGTGAGAAAGAGAGAGAGAGAGAGAGAGAGAGAGAGAGAGAGAGAGAGAGAGAGAGAGAGAGAGAGAGAGAACAAGAAAGAAGAAAACCCTGTTGGAGGAAGGCTGGGTCTGGGTTCCCAAAACTTCATCAAGATCAGCACCAGTTAAAATTATAAAGTGGACAAAACCTCCCTTCTCCATCACTTTAATTAAACACATACACACTCCCCAAAACATTGAATAATCACTTACTATGTGGAAGGCATCATGCTAGGGGATGGGATTACATTATACAGACTAAAAAACAATACTGGTTTCAAAGATCTCACATTTAATAGAGGTTTAGGAACCACATGTACACAAGTAAGGCCTAATGTAACTCAGGGTTATAATATAATATTACTATAATTAATAAATACGAATATAAATAATGTTAAACACTTTCAAAAGAGAGGAAATAGGAGAACACCAGGGATGGTGGAAGTGATGTTTAGCCTTCCCAAAGATGGCAGCATCTGAGCTAAACTTTGAAGGAATATTGAGATTTGGAAAGGCAGAGATTAGGTGCGGAAGCACATACTTGCCATAAAAAATGCTTGGGAGAAATGCATAAGGGTAGGAGTCTAAATGCTGTCAAGTTCAGAGAACTTGTCCAGTTTGGCTGGAATAGAAACCATATGAGGAGAAGCAATATCAACCAGTCAGTTAAGTCAGTCAGCAAACATTAAGTGCCCACTAGGTCCCTGGCATCTTGGTTAAGTGCTGGGGATACAATGAAAGGCAAAAATAGTTCTTGCTCTAATTGGGGAAACAATATGCAAACAGCTATGTACAAACAAGATGTGTTCAGGATAAAATGGAGGTAATTAACTGAGGAAAGGCGGTAATTTTCAAGGAGTAGAAATGGCTTCTTGCAGAAGGTAGAATTTTAGTTGATTATTACATTAGTCCAGATAAAAGGCATTGAAACCAATGGTTGTCAGAATTCTTGTGGAAGTCAATCAGTTCGACATGGGAGGTTATCAGATATAGGAGATGGACTTCTATGATTGAGAGAAAGGCAGTCTTAACAGGTGGGAATTTTGCTGGAAGGAGGTTTAGTAGCAGAAGATAGAAAAACGATGGCATAATTAAGAGGCTTGGAGTTAGGAAGCCCTTAGTTCAGTCCTATCGCAGACACTTAAAAGCTGTGTGATTCTGGATCAGTCAATCATTTAATCTCTCTCAGCCTCAGCTTCCTCATCTATAAAATGAAAGACTTAGTGGTTTTTACAGCCTCTTCGAGTTCTAAATCTATCTTCAGATAGATTCAGTTTGAGTTTTTGCCAGGACTCAGGATTTAACACAGAGACTCATATGTAATAGGTACTTATAAATGTTTATTGTTTGACTTCCCAGAAGAAAATTGGAAAAATAAAATACTTTTGAAAATTAAAAAAAAAGAATAAGAGGGAACCATGCTTGCTGTTTAAGTAGGGAAGTAATATGATCAGAGATTTCCTGTAGAAGACTGGAATTGGAATTGGAGAGAGGTTAAAAAATGTTCTGTGTAGAAAAGCTAATGGATGCCATAGGAATAGATAAGAAATGTGGATAGCCCTCAGGAAGGAGATGGATAATGAGCTATCAAAGGTGAAGAAGAGAAAGTAGGGAGACAAGTATTTGGAGAAGTGACTGTCATGGAAACCAAAGGAGGAGAGCACATCCAGGATGAAGAGAAGTTGATCAAAGGCCACAGGGAAGTCAAAGGAGGGTGGAAACTGAGAAAACGCAATTGCATTTGATCTGACGTCATTCATATATTTTGAGATGAGTAATTTCAATAGAGTGACAGACTTGGAAGCCATATTGAAAGTCAAAGATGGAGAAAGTTTAAGAAATCAGAGGCAGCAAATACAGATTACTCTTTCTAGGAAGATTATTGGGGAGGCAAAAGAGGGAGTATAGACTCCAGTTGTTTATGGATAGGACAGGTAAGACCTGCAGGCAGTGGGGGAAAAGCCAGTAGGTATATAGGGGGATATTGAAAATATAAAGCTATAGATAACATTGAGAGTGCTTTAAAGTTTGCAAAGCCACTTTAGATATGTTATTTTAGTTAATTTTAATCCCCACAACAACCCTGTGAGGTAGATGCTTTCTTAAATCTATTTTACAGAAGAAACAGCCTGAGAGAGGTCAAGTAATACCCAGAATTATACAGCTGGTAGGTATTTTAGACAAATTCAAATTCAAATTTATCTTATAAGACATTTCAGGCTTTCATAAGCTCTGGCCTACATAACTAAAAAAAGTCTCCTAATCATCTCAGTCTCAAGTCTTTGATCCATATTCTGTATGATTGCCCAACCCTAAAGTACAGATCTGATCATGTTATTGGTTTGCTTAATTAACTCCCATGATTCCCTATTATTTCTTTTAAACAAATTTCAATAATTTATTTTTCCAAATATATGAAAAAGTTAGTTTTCAACAGTCTTTTTTGTAAGATTTTTGTGTTCTAAATTTTTTTTTCCTTTCTGCCTTTATTTCTCCCCTCCCCAAGATAGCAAGTAATCTGTTATAGATTAAATAGGTACAATTCTCTTAAATATAATCCATATTTGTTATGTTGTTTCAGAAAAATCAGACCAAAAGCAGGGAAAAAAACCCATAAGAATGAAAAAACCAACCAAACCAAAAGAAGGCAAAAATACTATGCTTCGATCCTTATTGAGTGTCCATAGTTCTCTTTCTAGATGTAGATGGCATTTTCCATTTCAAGTCTATTGGATCATCATTGAGAAAAGCCAAATCCATCGCAGCTGATCATCACATAATCTCGTGTTATTGTATATAGTTCTGGGTTCTGTTCGCTTCACTCAGCATCAGTTCATGTAAGTCTTTCCAGGCTTTTCTGAAAACATCTTGCTGGTCATTTCTTATAGAACAATAATATTCCTTTATATTCACATAACATAATTTATTCAGCCATTTACCTATTGATAGGCTTTCACTCAATTTCCATTCCTTGCCACTACAAACATTTTTGCACATGTGGGTTCTTTTCCCTTTTTTTATGATCTTCTTGAGATACAGGCCCTGCTGGATCAAAGGGTATGTACATTTTGATAGTCTTTTGGGCACAGTTCAGTATTGTTCTCCAGAATAGTTAGATCAGTTCACAACTCCACCAACAATGTATCAGAGTCCTAGTTTTCCCACATCCCCTCCAACATTTATCATTATCTTTTCTTGTTATCTTAGTCAATCTGAAAGGTGTGTAATGGTACCTTAGAGCTGTCTTAATTTGCATTTCTCTGATCAATAATGATTTAGATTAGTTTTTCATATGGCTAGAAATGATCTTAATTTCTTCATCTGAAAATTATCTGCTCATATTCTTTTGATCATTTATCAATTAGAGAATGGCTTGTATTTTTATAAATTTGAGTCAATTCTCTACATATTTTTGATATGAGGCTTTTATCAGAACCCTTGGATGTTAAAAAAAAAATTCTCCAGTTTTCTGCTTCCCTTCTAATCCTACCTGCATTGGTTTTATTTGCACAAAAAAATTTTAATTTCATATAATCAAAATTACCCATTTTGAATTTCAAAATGTACTCTACTTCTTTGGCCACAATTTTTTTTCCTTCTTCACAGATGTGAGAGGTAGATTATCCTTTGTTCTAATTTGCTTATTATAGTATCACTATATCTAAATCATGAACCCATTTCTGCCTTATCTTGTTAGAGGGTGTTAGATGTTGGTCAATGCCTAGTGTCTACCATACTATTTTCCAATTTTCCTAGAAATTTTTTGTCAAAAAGCAAGTTCTTATTCTAGAAGCTGGGGTTTTGGGGTTTATCAAACACTAGATTACTATAGTCATTGACTGTTTACCTAACCTATTTCACTGATCAACTATTCTATTTCTTAGCTAGTACCAAATGTTTTTTGTTTTTGTTTTTTATTTATTTATTTATTTTTGATGAGGCAATTGGGATTAAGTGACTTGCCCAGAGTCATACAGCTAAGAAGTGTTAAGTGTCTGAGGCCAGATTTGAACTCAGGTCCTCCTGACTGCAGGTCTGGGGCTCTATCCACTGTATCACCTAGCTGCCTCAATATCAAATGTTCTTGACAATCACTGCTTTATAATATAGTTTTAGGTCTGGTACAGGTAGGCCACCTTTATTTGTATCTTTTCATTTATTCCCTTGAAATTCTTGAACTTGTGTTCTTCCAAATGAACTATTTTTTCCTAGCTCTACAAAGTAATTTCTTGGAACTAAATAAGTAGATTAATTTAGGTAGAATTGTCATTTTTTTTATTATATTAGTTCAGCTTACTCATGAGTAATTTATATTTTCCCAATAGTTTATTTATGTGGAAAAGTGTTTTGTAATTATGTTCATAAAGTTTCTTACTTTGTTTTTGTAGGTAGAGGTTCCCTATTATTTCTAAGATCAAGTAAAAAACTTTTTTTGTCTTTCAATGCCTTTAAAAAAAAATTCATTTTTAAAAAAATGAGTTCTGAAATCTTTCTCCCTTCCACCCTCTCTCACCCATTGAAACAGCAAGAAATGTGATATTCATTATATATGTAAAATCATTTAACATTCATTTTTATACTGGCAATGTTGAAAAAAAAAGTTAAAAAAATTATGCTTCAATCTGCATTTAAAGTATCAGTTCTCTCCTTGGAGGTGGAGAACATCTTCCACAATAAGTCCTTTGAAACTGTGTTAGAACATTGCAAACCAAGTTGCTCAATTTATCATTGTATAAAAATATTTGTAGTGTGTATTTTTACTTCACTCTACATAATTTCATATCAGATTATAGTTCACTCCTCATTCCTCATCAGTCCTCCCAAGTTTTTTTCTAAAAACATCCTATTCATCATTTTTTATAGCACAATAGGATTCCATCACAATCATACATTGCAACTAGTTCAGTTAATCAATTGATTATCACCTCAATTTTCAGTTCTTTGCCATCATAAAAAAGATACCACAAATATTTTTGTACTTTTAGTTTCTTTTTCCCCCTTTGATCTCTTTGGGATATACTTAGCAGTGGGATTGTTGGGTCAAAAGGTGTGCAGAGTTTTATAGCCCTTTGGATATAGTTCCAAATTGTTTTCAAGAATGGATGGACCAATTTACAACTCCCCCAACAATGCATTAGTGTCCCAGTTTTTCCACATCCTCTCCAACATTTGTCACTTCCCTTTTCCATCATGTTAAGCAATATGGTGTGAGGTCATACTTCAGAGTTGTTTTAATTTGCATTTCTCTAGTGATTTAGAGCATTTTCCTATATAATTATAGGCAGCTTTGATTTCTGAAAACTGTTTTTATCCTTTGATCATTTATCAATTCAGAAATGACATGTGTGTGTGTGTGTATGTATTTATAAATTTGACTCAGTTCTCTATGTATTTGAGAAGTGAGAACTTTATCAAAGAAACTTACTGTAAAACTATTCCCTTCCAGTTTCCTGCATTGGTTATGTTTGTGTAAAGCCTTTAATTTAATCAAAATTATTCAGTGCTCTCTTATCTTTTGTTTAGTTATAAATTCTTTTCTTATCCATAGATTTGACAGGTAAAATTTTCCATGCTTGCCTAATTTACTTATATCATGCTTTTACTTCTAAATCATGCACTCGTTTTCACTTTATCTTGGTATATGGTGCGAAACATCAGTTGATACCTAGTTTTTGCTAAATTGCTTTCCATTTTCCCAGCAATTTTTGTCAAAGAGTGAATTCTTGTCCCCAAAGGTTTATCAAACACAAGATACTATGGTCATTTACTACTGTGTATTGTGTACTTAATCCAGTGCAACCACTCAAATTCTTAGCAAATACCGGATTGTTTTCACAATTAATGCTTTGTAATATTGTTTGAAATCTTAGACTGTTCCTTCACTTTTCTCCCCAATTAATTTTCTAGATGTTTTTTGTTTTTCCAGAAAAAAGTTATTGTTTTTAAATATATGAAATAATTTTGGTAGTTTGATTGGTTTGACACTGAATAAGTAAATTAATTTATTTAAAATTGTCATTTTTTTATGTTGGCTCAGCCTGCCCATAGAAATTATTTCTCCCATTGTTTTAGATGTTGTCTTTATTTATATAATTTATATTTATATAATTATAAAATTATGGTCATATGATTCCTGAGTAGACTTCCAAGTGTTTTAATTTATTTATAATCTTGGGCTGACTTGGAAATCACATCTTCACTCGAAGGTGATAAACCAACTCTCATAACACTTGTATAACAACATTTGAACTACAGGTACCAAGCACTACAACAAACTTATATTAGGTTCAGGGGAAGTATGGGGAATTATCCTCTTCCTCTTCTGCTGTCTCAGTGTTCCTGCACTGACTCAAACCCACAGACCAAGTTTAAAACCATAAAATTCATCTGAATCCTAGAAACAACAGAGGGAATCCCAAATTTCTTTATCACTGTAAGGGAATTCCAATGAGAGGTCTGAACTCATCCCTCGTGAGGATAAATAGGCTCAGTTCAAAAAGCAAGTAAGCAGAATCAGTTAGACCCTGTATATATTTGGGACTCCCCAAGCGGGTTACTCATCAAGAATGAATAATTTGTGGTTTCCAAGACAGCGGGCAATGTTTTTCAGCTGGAGCTCAATAAGGCTATCACAATAAACCAGGAAGTCTAGGTCTAATTAAAAAAAAGGAGGGGGGATGAATACTTTTGAGTCATTTGCATTCTAAGAACTGAAGTAGCTGGAAGATCTTGAATAAATATAGTGATATAACATATTCATAATTAAATTCAAATATGAACTCAAATTCAAAGTCTGACTTTTCAGGAAACACATTGAAGATGGGGGAGGGAAAAAAAGACTTTAACTGAAATCTAAAATAAAGGAGAAAAGCTAAATTTCTCAATTGTGTCCCTGAAATTAAGTTATTTGATGATGAGAAGCTTGGGTGGAGAATTTCCCTAATAGGTCCTCCAAATGCTAAAGGCCTCTAAATTATTGTAGATAAAGACACAGACCCCCCCCCCTCCCCTGCTCCCTATCCCTTGTAAAAGTGGTAGTTGTTGCAGTCAAGGGAAGAATTCTGCTCTCTTATCCCTAAATGATAAAGGAAAAATCCTTCCCAGAACTTTCCTAACTTCTTCCTAGGGTATAGTTTAAGGCAGAGGTGGCAAACATGTGGTCCACAACATTCCTAAATCACATTAAAATGAAATTGGGAAATATTTAACAAATAAATGCAACAAAACATATGTTCCCATCCAGGGCAAACCATTCAACACACAGCAATACAAGCCTGTGCTCCAACCACTGATAGCAGAGAGGCCATAATTGATCAAAATTGAAAGACTGAATAACTGAATAGCAATGCCGATGTTTTCCAAATCTACCTTTTCTGCCCCAACCTCACTGCTGGCTTCTAATTACCTTCAGGCATCTCAAACTGAATGTTCAGTAGACAGCTTAAATTCAACATGTTTAAAACAGAACTGATTATTTTCCTCTGTAGACATTCTCTCCACCTTTCCTAAGACCATAGAGGACATCCTGGATTCTCCTCCTCCTCCTCCTCTATCCAGTATGTTGCCAAAGAGTCTTGATTTCACCTTTGTAACATCTCCCACATATGCCCCCTTCTTTCTGCTGACACTGCCATGCCGCCGAGTGCTGATTCTCATCACCTCACACCTGGACTACTGTGATAGCTGCTGGTGGGTTTGCCTCCCTCAAGGCTCTCCTCACTCCAGTTCATCCTCCATTCAGCCACTCAAATGATTTTCCTAAAATGTCGGTCAGACCAGATCATTCTCTTCCCTCCCTTCTACCCCTAAATAAACTCCAGTGGCTCCCTATTGCCTCCAAGATCAAATAGAAAATCTTCTATTTGGCATTCAAAGTCCTTCATAACCTTTCCAGTCTTCTTACACCTTATACCCATACTGAGTCTCCTGGCCATTCCATCAATAAGATGGATATTTTCTCTGGATGTCTATCCAAGGCTGGACTCCTCTCCCTCATTTCTACCTATTGACCTCCCTGGCTTCCATAAGTCCCAACTAAAGGTCCATCTTTCACAGGAAGACTTTCCCATCTTCCTACTATTAGCTGTTTCCTATTTATCTTATCTGTAGCCTGTGTGTATTTAGTTGTTTACTTTTTGTCTCCTCCATTAGTCTGTGAGCTCCATGTCTGTATCCACAGTATGTGGCACATAATGAATCTTGATTGATTGATTGATTGATTTACTCATTCATTCAACAATGTTTATCAAACATGTGCTATATTCTAGGCATCATGGTGGATACTGGGAGAAGCAAAAATAATTAAGACATGGTCTTAGTCTGTTCTCATCAAAGCTAGAAAAATAGCTGGAAATTTGGAAATTTATCCAATAGTTTTCAAGGTAACTCTGGGGCTTGAGGATCAAAAAGCTTATTAAGAAAAAATTTATTTCTAGGGAAACTGAAAGAAATCACAATAAAATTTCATGTAAAAAAAAATCACTTCTTAAAATTTCCCCCCAAATCATTAGCATGGACAAGATCCCTGATGGACACAGACAACAGATCAATGGTACCATTGTATGTTCTGTGACATGATTATGACGCTGAAGAGTAGGCTGGAGAACTATTTATTGAGCAAGTAGCTAAGAGGTGGGGCAGGCTGGGGTAGGGGGCGGGGTGTCCCCTTCTCTGAAGGAGAGGCAAGCACAAGGAATGTTAGACAAACACTTTCAGATACTCGATTAGGCGCGGATCCCTGTACAACTTTTCCTCCAGGGCCAGATACTTATGTGGGGCGAGTTCCTTGTGTCTGAAAAGAGAAAAAAGGGTTGAGGGATTGATTAGTCCTTTATCCAGAAATTAGAAATGGAAGGTGTTGGGACAAGAGACCATTATGGAAAGCAAAAGCCCAACATCCCAATTCATTTGCAGAAGACTAGATTAACAGAACTAGAAAGCACATTAAAAATTGTGCAGGTATCTGATTTAACATTTGGGCAAACTGAGAGCTGCAGAGGAGAACTGTGAACCCCAGGGACATGTATGGAACCCAGGGTAGATCATGGCTGTCGCCAGAGGATCATGAGCCAGTAAATCCTCACCTGTTTAGTCGCTGCTCCAGAATACGGATCCGGAACATGGCTTGAGAACAGTATGTGAGGTAAGCATCTTCATCCTCTATTGTCATGGTTACCTGGTTTTCTTGATACCATTGTTGCTTCTTCTGAAGCTCCTGAGTCTCCTGTGGGTGGGGGAGAGGGTCAGACAGAGAGACAGACAAACAGGCAGAGACAGAGACAGAGACACAGAAAGATATGGAGAAACAGAGAGATAAATACACGTACACAAAGAGGGAAAGAGACAGAGAGGGAGACACAGAGACAGAGAAACAAACATATATACACAGAGAGAAACAGAGACAGAGACACAGAGAGAAACAGAGAGAGAGAGGGAAAGGGAGAGGGAAAGACAGAGAGAGAGAGAGAGAGAGAGAGAGAGAGAGAGAGAGAGAGAGAGAGAGAGAGAGAAAGAGAGAGAGAGAGACAGAAGAGACAGAGACAGAGACAGAGAGAAAGACACACAGAGAGAGACACAGAGAGACACACACACAAAGACAGAGACAGAGACACAGAAAGATATGGAGAAACAGAGAGATAAATACACGTACACAAAGAGGGAAAGAGACAGAGAGGGAGACACAGAGACAGAGAAACAAACATATATACACAGAGAGAAACAGAGACAGAGACACAGAGAGAAACAGAGAGAGAGAGGGAGAGGGAGAGGGAAAGACAGAGGGAGAGGGAAAGACAGAGAGAGAGAGAGAGAGAGAGAGAGAGAGAGAGAGAGAGAGAGAGAGAGAGAGAGAGAGAGAGAGAAGAGACAGAGAGAAAGAGAGACACACAGAGAGAGACAGAGAGACACACAGAGGCAGAGAGAGAGAGACAGACAGACAGAGAGAAAGAGAGACAGACAGAGAGAAGAGACAGGGACAGAGAGAAAGAGAAAGAGAGAGAGAGACACACAGAGAGAGACAGAGAGACACACAGGCAGAGAGAGAGAAAGAGAGAGAGAGACACACAGAGGCAGAGAGAGAGAGGCAGAGAGAGAGAGAGAGAGAGAGAGAGAGAGAGAGAGAGACAGAAAGAGAGACAGAGAGAAGAGATAGGGACAGAGAGAGAAAGAGAGACACAGAGACACCCACACACACATACAGAGAGAGAGAGAGAGAGAGAGAGAGAGAGAGAGAGAGAGAGAGAGACAGAGAGAGAGAGACAGAGACAGAGACAGAGAGAAGAGACAGAGACAGAGACAGAGAGAAAGAGAGACACACAGAGAGAGACACAGAGAGACACACAGAGGCAGAGAGAGAGAGACAGACAGACAGACAGAGAGAAAGAGAGACAGACAGAGAGAAGAGACAGGGACAGAGAGAAAGAGAAAGAGAGAGAGAGACACACAGAGAGAGACAGAGAGACACACAGGCAGAGAGAGAGAAAGAGAGAGACACACAGAGGCAGAGAGAGAGAGAGAAAGAGAAAGAGAGAGAGAGAGAGAGAGAGAGAGAGAGAGAGAGAGAGAGAGAGAGAGAGAGACAGAGACAGAGAGACAGAGACAGAAAGAGAGACAGAGAGAAGAGATAGGGACAGAGAGAGAAAGAGAGACACAGAGACACCCACACACACATACAGAGAGAGAGAGAGAGAGAGAGAGAGAGAGAGAGAGAGAGAACACACACACAGAAAGAGACAGAGATACCGAGAGACAAACACACATATACACATAGAGAAAAAGAGACACAGAAACAGAGACAGAGAGACACAAACACACACATACAGAAACAGAGAGACAGAGACAGAGATACAAAAAGAGAGATGGGAGACACACACAGACAGATACAGAGAGACAATCACACACAGAGAAAGAGACAGAGATAGACAGATACACACACATACAAAAAAAAAGAGAGGGGAAAGAGAGAGGGGTTAAGGGTTATGGATAAGGAATGAAAGAGTTCTTTAGGACTGCCTCCATTCTTGTTCCCTCCCCTCTCCCCCCGGCATCAATAGTGTTGGATTCCAATCTACTATCAACAACTTGTCCTTATTTTGGTTCATTCAAATGGAGGAAATGCCTACAAGAACAAACTTCACTGTTTAAACTACACAGCTAATAAAAGCCAAACTCATGGATTTCTTTCTTCCAAAGTCAGCTTGTTTCATGAAACTGAATTTGGGTAAAAAGATTATTCACCTAACTGGTGAATCCCTTGCCTTTCTCCTTGGGGATTCCAGCATTCATATAATTTTAAAAGTTTTAAATATATTTTTATTTTTTTAAATTTCTCTTCTTCCCCCCCCCCCCAGCATTCATATTCACAACCTTTCCAGTTACCTGCCTAGATGGTCCCGCAACTTCTCCAATCCTAACTCCATCCTTCCACATCCTACTTCAGTTACACACCAGTACCACAAGCATGCCTCAGAACCTGCCGATCCTTAGAAGGCTGGAACCTCCAAGACTCGGAACTTTGACATTTTGCTCTCCAACCGCAGATCCCTCATTCTGGCTTTGCTGCCTTCCCTAGCCAGCCTTGAAATCATTGTTTGCACTCTTCCTCTCTAGGAGGATCTGTTGTTACCCCAGAATCCTTTGCTGACATGCTGACATTTTTGATCTGCAAAGTCTCCTTTTGGGTCGCCCTCCGCTCATACCCTGCCATTTCCCTGCTCCTGATCCCAAGATGGCTGAATTTCACTACAGAACTAATTGTTCCTTCTCTTCTTCCTTACCTGGCTCCTCTTCCTTTTCACAATAAGAATATTCCCCAAGGGTATATATGTACTCATTTTCTCTTCTGTCCACACTATATCCCTTGATAATCTCATTCACAAGAATTGTTCTGACCACCACTCACTAGGATGATAAGGCATAGCTGGAGAGCCCTAAGGGATGACTCCAAAAGTCCTCTACCTCCCCCCCCCCCCACTTTTTATTGATGAGTAAACTGAGGTTTGAAAGGACTTGTCCAGTGTGAAGAAAGTGGAATTTGATCACAGGCTTTTGACTTCAGGCTCAATGCTCTCTATCTTGTGTCATACAGTGCCCTTGGATTAAAAAACCTTATCTCTGCAGAACTTTCTGGATATCTACATCTACTTCTTTTTCTTCTAGCCTCTCTATTATACTTTTTCTTATACTATGAGTTCCTTCAGGATAGCGTCTCTCCTTCTTTCCCTCCCTCTTTCTCTTCCTCTCCTCTCTTTCCCTTTCTCTTTCTGTCTCTATTTCTGTCTCTGTTCTCTGTTTTTCTGTCTCAGTCTCTCCCTCCCTCCCTCTCTCTTTCCCTTCCCTCCTTCCTTCCCTTTCTCCCCATCTCTTTCTCCCTCCCTCTCTCCATCCTTCCCTCTCTCCCTCTTGCCTTCCCTCTTTCTCTCCCTCCTTCCTTCTCTCCCCTTCTCTCCTTTCTATCCCCCTCCCTTTCTCCCTTTCTAAACCCTTTCTCCCTCCCCTCTCTCTCCTTCCCCTTCCTTCCCCTCCTTTACTCCCTCCATCCCTTTCTCCCTTCTTCTTTTCCTCCATTTTCTCCCTCCCCTCTCTCTCCCTCCCCTCCTTCCTTCCCCTCCTCCTTTACTCCCTCCATCCATTTCTCCCTTCTTCTTTTCCTCCCTTTCTCCCTCCCTTTATTCCTCCCTCCCTCCTTCTCTGTCTCTCCCTCCTTCCTCCTTCTGTTTTTCATTTCCCCCATCTCTCTCTAAACTTAGGTCATCTCTCTCTAAACTTAGGTCCTCCTGATGCCGAGGCTCAGGTGAAAGGACTAGCCCAAGGCCAGCCAAGCAGTACCCACCTTCTCAAAGCGGGACTGGATGAGATTGGCCTTGTCAATGAGTCTCTGCTTGAAGTCGTTGAGGCATTCATCTTTCAGGCGTAATGCCTGCCATCGAGTCAACTTCTCGCCAGGAGGGAGCTGAACCAGGAAGGGTGCCAAGTAATCCAGGTCAGCCTCCACTTGGCGCATGTGCTCCTCCTGGGCCTGCCGTTCCTGGAGGAGACAGAGAAGGGGAGACACATTCATCCAGTGCTGCTGGGTTCCACCCAGTAAGACTCGAGCCTCGGGAAAGGGGGGACACTCTTTGGCTGGGATGGGAATCCAGGTCTCCTGTGGCCCGAAGGACTAAGAACTGTCCTTTCCTCAACTGATTCAGAGTATAAAGCAGCCCTGAAACTTAGATGCTGAAACTAGAAGGGACTTAGAACTGTAGGATTTAGGACACAGGGAACCTCCTACATGGAAAACTGCATTATATCTAGCTCATTCCCCTACCCCACTCACTTAAAAGAGTTACTCTGGGTAGCTTGTCTACTGTCACCAAAACAGCACTTTGTATTCTGGGAGAATAGGGCCAGCGTTAATTAACTGCTACATTTGAACCCATGTTTTCTGACTCCTATTTGAGTACTGTATTGTGTTTTTAATAAGCTTGTTTTATAGATGGAAAAACTGAAGAGCAGACACATGAAAGTGATTTGTACATGATTGCTCAGAGAGTTGGGGTCACAGCTGGGACTAGAATTCAGTTCTTATATACAGTTTAGCAGGCTTTGTCGCTATTTAGTTCGACAGAACCAGATAAGTCTATGGATCTATGTTCCTCAGTGATTTCTTGTACACGTGTCCTAATTAGCCAACCCCAAGGGCTACTTAGCCTATCTGGGGGAAATCAAAGTTCCAAAAGATTTTGTTTTAGAACATGACAATCTAACCTAACTCCTCCCTCATGAATTTGCAGAACTCAGGGCTAGTGAGGGCAGCCCTATCCTGAGGACCTGAATGGACATCACCAATGGCGGGCTCAAAATAGAGAAAGGCAAAGAGCTTAATAGGATTTCAGTCAATTAAATGATATTCTGTCATCCCAAGCAGTATTAAGGATGTTTATGTAGGCTGACAACCCAATTGTTTTTTTTCAGTCACAGACAACATTTCCTCTAGTACCCAGCTTCTTTTTTCTTTTCTTTTCTTCCTTCTTCTTTCCTTCCTTCCTTCCCTTCCTTCCTTCCTTCCTTTCCTTCCTTCCTTCCTTCCTTCCTTCCTTCCTTCCTTCCCTTCCTTCCTTCCTTTCCTTCCTTCCTTCCTTCCTTTCCTTCCTTCCTTCCTTCCTTCCCTTCCTTCCTTCCTTTTCTTCCTTCCTTCCTTCCTTTCCTTCCTTCCTTCCTTCCTTCCTTCCTTCCTTTCCTTCCTTCCTTCCTTCCTTCCTCCCTCCCTCCCTCCTTCCCTCCCTCCATTCCTTCCTTCCTTCCTTCCTTCCTTCCTTCCTTCCTTCCTTCCTTCCTTCCTTCCTTCCTTCCTTCCTTCCTTTTTCCTGAGGCAATTGGGGTTAAGTGACTTGCCCAGGGTCACACATCTAGGAAGCATTAAGTATCTGAGGCCAGATTTGAACTCAGGTCCTCCTGACTTCAGGGGTGATGCTCTAACCACTTTGCTACCTAGCTGCTTTCCGAGCTTCTTAAAATGTGGTTCACAACCCCCTGTGGGGTCTTGTAACTGAATGTGGGAGTCATGAAATCATGATCTATTATCACTAAATGATTCACATACCAATTTTATATGCCTACATTTCTTAGGTAAAAAGGGATCGTGAGTAGAAAAAGTTTAATAAGCCCTGTTCTGCTTGACCTGTTGGGTCTTGACTTAAACCGGATCCCTATGTCCCCGAAGGACAAAGATATCATCGGAGAAGAATCTGCTTTCACCTTGGGACAGGTGGTACTGTGGAAAGAGTACTGGCTTTATAGCAAGAGGTCCTAGGTCTCTAATGCTAATTACTTTGTGAAAAGTCATTTAACATCCTTGTGTCTCCCTTTCTTCAACTGTAAAAACAAGCTAGAGCCTGGATTTTCTTTTGATCATAGAAGTATGACTGTTTGATATTCAGGCATAACCATGGCTAGATGCATAGATCTTGAGGATATTTGGAAAGAAAGACTGAAACACTCTTTTGAATGAGTGAGGGACCGATGAAGGTGACTTCCCAGTTCCACAGGGGGTGGCGAAGGCTTTCCTAGCCACCCTCTTGCCATTTACCATAGCTTCACGTTGCTCTTTGCTCTTCTCATTTCTCTTGGTGTCATAGATGGAGACGGTGAGATTGTGAGTATCTTCCTCTTCCTCTCGGACCTTCAGAATCTCTAGGACCTTTTTGGAAACACAAAGCCTGCTGAGACATTTGGATCTATGATGGCTTCTCTGTTTGCCTAGGCTTGTTAGGAGATGGAGGGAAAACCACAGCTGGGCACCATGTCACAACCTCCCTCAGGGCCCTTTGTTGTAAAGGAAGCTCAATATTATTGGAGGTGGCTTTCTTTGTCATTGCTAAGGTTGCTGTGGTCTGTGGCTCTGACTCACCATCCATGATAACCCTAACCCTAATTCTAGCGCTTCTCATTGTAGAGATGAGAGATAGACTGCTCACCCTTCAGCTGCCAGTATATGCAGAAAGATAAAAAATTGTGGAGAGTCTATTACCCATTGACAACTCTCCCACAGTACCACCAGGCAATTCTATGTGGAAACAACTCTTTATGAATCATCCGTATTAGTGATTTCCATGAAAAGTACCAATTATTCTGTGTAGGGTAGGGAGTGACTAAATCAGCAAAAATATATCTGGCAATGTATGGGAAACTGCCTAAGTAATCTCCCTACCTCTTTGCTGAGAGGAGGCAGGTAGGTTTCTTGGGCTGTTCTCTGGGGCCATGTTGGTTCAGTGAACTCAAAAGTAAGTGAAGTAATTTTTTTTGATAATTAGCTATTTCAGTTAATCCTGAAAAATTCCCAGGAGAGGTCACTGGGGTGTGATTTAGAAGTACAGTTTAGCAGGAAAAAGGGGGAAAGTTGGTTCAAATACATGAACTGGGTTTGGTTAGAGAAGAGACAGAGAATTGAGTAGGTGGGGCCATGAAGTTAGCTTTTTGAATGATACAAGCTGTTGATGTGCCAAGAAACAGAGAAAAATGGATAGACCTGATGGACAGCTGGAGAGATGATAAGGTGTCTTGGTGAAACACTGGAAGGAGAGTCAGAAGTCCTGGATTCTAATCTTAGCCTTGCCACTACTTTCTGGGTCAAATTGAGCAAATCATTAAATTTCTTCTGGTCTCACTTTCCTCATCAATAACATAAATGGGTTGGTTGTACTACATGACTTCAGAGCTCCTTATGTTCTCTTCCAGGTGTAAGTTCTATGGTAAACAGCTCTGTCAAGCTGTCTCAGAGGTTCTTTTGAGCACATTATCCTTTGTGTTAAAATTTCTATTAAATTCTTAACCTAAAGTCCATGGAGAGATTTCAGAGTCTGTGAACTTGGAGGAACTTCCATTAGCAACAAAACCAAAAGGTTCCTTAGACATTCCCCAAGGGTCTACAACTCTGCCTCACTGGTTCTCTTCCAAAAAAATGAAGGATGAACAACAATGACATATTCTAATTCTAAAATCCTGAGGTTCTTTAAATATGTACCTTAGGGTCTATGAGTCCCCATGACATGTCTCCCCTTCCCAGATAGGTAGACCGTTACCTCCATTTCAGATTCCCAGACTTGGTGTTTAGACAGCCTCTCTTCATTCTTTAAGTCCATCATCATCTCATATTGGAATAACAGCTTCTTGGTGTGTTCCCGAGGTTCAACCTGGAATCCCAGTGAAGATAATAAGGGAGATTCCAAGATTCTAGCTCTGATCCTCCTAGGATATGCTCTAAGTCACTGACTCTCTGCATCCTAATGTCTTTCTGTCCCTTGCCCATCCTCACTGCTGAGGTCATAGATGACTAATAGTAACACCATCAGTAGGACATGCCTGGGATGAATTTGAGGCAATGCCACTGTATTGTCATCATTTATTCCCTCACTAGGTTCTGATACTGAAATGCATGCCCATTAGGGTGGATGGAGGTCACTTGCTGGGTTAAAATTAAGTTGAGTGACATCTAAGGTATAGTCCTTGAACTCTTCGGGAAAAGGAGCTGGACAAGAGATTGAGGAACTATGAATGTTTTATTTCATCGTTGTGATTTTGAAGGGCTTTAAAGACTCTGTAGGAAAAAAATAAAAGAACATACCACTCCTCTTCTCCCTCAAAAAAGAGAGAATGAAGTGACCAGGTCTGAACATCAGAATTCTGTTTATACTTAAGAGCTAGCACAGACAGAATCACTAGAGAAGGAAAATATGGTCTGCTTACCTACATGCCCACCTGCCTGTCTACTGTCTTTCTGTTTGCCTGTCTTCTGTCTACCTGCCTATCAGACTGCCTGTTTCCCTACCTCATAGGAAATACACATTTCTGGAGTCATGATGATCTTATTCCCTTTGTTGTCCACTTCATTCCTTTTTAAGAATTCCCGTGTTGAGACAGTGATGTAATCATCCCTGCAGTGGTACCGAAGTTGAATCCGCTCATCCGAGACCACAAATATACGCTCAGCCACATCATCATCTGCCATCTTTTCAGGGTTTCGGTTGAATCGCTCTGTGATTTTCTAGGGGAAGAAATTGGAGTGTGGGAAATCATGGAAAGGATCATAGCCAGAGCAATTATCACTGATTTCTCTGCATCCCTTCAGTAGGTTTGGAGTGATGCTTGGAGGATGAGAACTGGGGTTCCTTTAGTAGGGGAGTCAAATTTTAATCAGCCATTTTAAAAAGTCTCATTTCTTTTATTCTTCCTTGACTTTTTCTCATCCCCATTTTTTCTTTCTTCTCTTAATTTATCAAAGGTGGAGAGAAGAAATTTATAATGTCAAGGTAGAAACCAATTAAAAAAGGAAATGCAGATTACTCCAGTATTTTTGCCAAGAAATTTCCAAATGGGGTCACAATGAGTTGTTCACAATAGAACAACAGCAAAAGTACCAGAAGTGAAGGAGAGATGGCTGGATCATTGTGGCAGGTGGTAGTAGAATTCTAATCCTTGTCCAGATCACAGTAGACTTTTCAATCTATCCACTTCAAATGTTGATGTAAGTGCTTGACAAGGTGAAGTGCCAGAAATCATATTTTAATTGGCACTTAATAATAATAATGATTACCTCCCTGTTCCTAGAGCTATTGTGAAGATAAAAAAGATATTTTAAAGCATTTTGAAAACCTTAAGGTGCTATATAAATTATAGCTACTACTACTATTATTAATAATATTGACAATGACATTCACTGTCATATCTATAGCACCTTATAAAGCACCTTCATCACAATAGTCTAATGTGCCCATTTTCCAAGGATCATCCAAGAAAAAAACATCAAGTCACTTAGCTATGGTAGACCATGAAACAAAGAAAAAATATAAAATAGCATGTGGTCCTCTTTGGCTTCTGTAATGATAGGAGTAAAGCAGCAGAAAAGGAAGTGGAGCATAAGCACAATTTTTAGACTATATTAATGTGAGCTTAACTATTATTCAATTTCAATCATGTCTAACTCTTTATGACTCCATTTGGGGTTTTCTTAGTAAAAGTACTAGAATGGCTTGCCATTTTCTTCTTCAGCTTGTTTTTACAGATGGGTAAACTGAGGCAGGCAGGGTTAAGTCAGGCCTACAGGCCTACAGCTCGTACCAACATGGGCCGAGGGTTTGTCTCTGCAGTGCTGAGGCTAAATTTCTTGGACCGGGGACCATAATCAATATGTCGGTAGGTAAGGAAATCTGCCCTCCCCTCATAATATTCGGTCATTGATCGGGGGGTCTCAGTTCTCTTCACGAGGCCATCCACTCTGGCTTGATGGTAGAATTCCATTGTACGCTCTGTTTCAGGTATCATGGTCTTGTAGGTGTGCACTAAAAGGCAGAAAGGAGAGATGAGAGAGTCATGTCAGAGCCTTCTTGCTCAGATGATGTTCACTTTCCCCTAGGACCTTCACTTGAGAGACTTTATGCTATAAGCCAGGTGGACCTAAGGAGACCTGAGTGAACTCCTTTCACTTCTATACCACAAAATAGGACTGTGGGAAATAGTTCTGGTGCACACCTGGGGTTGTTTGAGGAAGGGTCTTGTAGATAATCCCAAACTGGAGAAATCCTGAGTTCAGAAGATTGAGTACTGGTTATCCAGAGCAGTGGTTCTCAAACTTTTGTTCTCAGTATCTTTACACTATTAAAATTATTGAGGATCTGTCCAAAGAGTTTTTGTTTATGTGGGTAATGTATCAAGTAGATATTTATCATATTAGAAATAAAACTAATTTTGTATTTGTAAATATTCTGAAAGGGTTTTGGAGACCCCCAGGATTCTCTTTGAAAACCACTGTTCTAGAGGGAGAAGGTTCCACAGAGAAGGAAGGGGATTGCTAACATGGCACCCCAGAGTGGATGACTAGAGCCATGTCTTGATGGCCATGAAAGTTATACCTTGTAACCTCATCTTGCCATTGCTTGGAGTTTCATAGCTACAGTCAGTGACAAGAAGATTTTTGTTTAGCATCCTCCAAAGACTATTTGTCTTTCAGATAGAATCTAGTGGAATAGTCTAATGGAGTATTTGAGTGCTTTATGTGTTTCTGCATTGGTTCTGTATTGATTCTCTGTCCTTTCTATATCATACATTTTTTATAGAGTGAAATATAGGCTGCCCTATCTCTAATATGCCAATCTTTAATGCTTGTATGGGAGATGGGGACTACAAATGTTATCCATATTTGGAGATACTTAGACATGAGTTAGATCTTGGATATATTTAGAGATTGTCCTAGGGAACTCTGGGTGAGGCCAATGTACCAAAGTAATGTAACAGGGATACAACAATCCCCCGAGTCCCACTGGATAAGGTCCCAGGATCTGGCTCGTGGGTCAGAGAAATGAGCACCTATTTCTCAGGTCATCATAGAGATTTTTGAAGCTATGTATGACAAGACTACCGAATAGACAAAATCTTTCTTAGCTGCTCAAAGTACAAAAGATCTTGGAGTTTTAGTAGACAAGAAAGTTCAAAATTAATAAGCAGTGGCAAGAGCCAAAAGAGTTAATGAGATAGCAAGTTGCAGCAAAATCTTATTTTGTGCTATAGTTAATGTTTATGATATATAATAGAGTATATCTATTAATGATGAGTAGGGAGCTAGATGGTACAGTAGCCAGAATATTGGACTTGGAATCAGAAAAACTCATCTTTATGAGTTCAAATCTGGCTTCATGCACTTACTGGCTATGACCCTAGGCAAGAACGTTTAATCCTGTTTGTCTCAATTTCCCCATTTGTTAAAAAAAAATGAGCTGGAGAAGGAAATGGTAAACCTCTCCAGTATCCTTGTCAAGAAAACCCTAAAATAGGATCATGAAGAGTCAGACATGACTGAAATAACCCAACAACTAGAACAAACTAATGGAGAACATCTGGATGCACATCTCTTCTGTCTTGGTTTAACTACATTTAGAATACCATTTACAATTCTGGAAAATGAATTTTAGGAAGGATATTAACAATCTGGATCATATTTAAAGGAAACCCACTAGAATGATAAGAAAGGATTCCTTGTCATGTAAGGAACTAAAAAAAACTAAAAAGACTTGTCGTGAACATGGGATTTTAGAGTTGGAAAAGACCAAAGTGAGCATCTACTTCAATGAATGAAGAAAGTGAGATCTAGAGAAAAGAATAGAATTGCACAAATTCATGAAGGTTGGTCAAGGAAGCAGAGGTGGGTTTGGTAAGCAGGTTATTGAAATCTAAACCCTAAGCTTTTTCCACTGCACTATGCTTTGGGATGGTTAGTTGTAGAAGAGAAATCTTAGAGGAGGCTCTTTTTGCTATCTTCTTTTACCTGAAGAATGCCATTCGGAAGAGGGATTACATTAGATTTTTGTCTGGCTATCCCTAAAGAGCAGATGTAGCACCAATGTGTAGAAGATACCAAGAGGCAGATATAAAGAAGAATTTCTAATAATGAAGACAGTTTAACAATGGAATGGGCCACTTCAAACAAAACAAAACAAACAATGAGCTCTCTGTCACTGCAAGTATTCAGACAAAGGGCTGATGTTTCTGTTCATCTCTCCCACCAGGATATTCTAGAAGGGATTCCTGAATGGGGTGAAGTTTGCATTAAATGACCCCAGAAGTACTTGGTCTCTCTGAGATTCCATGATTCTAGGTTTCCACCTCCTTTGCTCATCACTTGAATCCATAAAAACTCATCCCTGAGTGAGTGAGCCCTCTTCCTTCCTCCATGCTTCACTACTGGCTTTCTGCACTTTTTTTTTTTTTTACCAGCCAGACACCTTCCACTTTCTTCCCCATTCAGTTCATCCTCATGTAATGTCTTCCCCCATCAGAATGTAAATTCTCAGAGAGCAGGGACAGTATTTCTGCTTGTATTTGTATTCTCAGCACTTAGCACTGTGCCTCCCACATAGTGATTGCTTAATGAATGCTTGTTAATGTGGCTTAGCTCCATAATGTTTATATTTGCCCCACCCTACTCTGGGTCCAAATCTTAGGATATGTTCTTGGTGGACATTGGCCAAGTACTTGAGATGTTGGGGGGGATGGAGAGTGGGGGGGAAGTGTTCTTTGATCAGCAAAATGATGAGCAGCAAAGGCACAAAATTTGGGGTTGGGAGACCTGGATTTGAATCTTAGCTGTGCCAGTTAATATTTGTATGACTGGACATCTCTGTAAGCCTCAGTTTACCCATTCATAATAATATAAGAATTGGAATGGATGATAACTAAGGTTCCTTCCATCCTAAAAATCTTATAAATATTTCATCTTTTTTTTTTTTTTATCTGTGCTTCTTTCATTTTTCCGATCTGCTAACTTTGCTCTTGGATCCTTAGTTAGGGGCATTTTAAAGAAATGGGATGACCTTTGAGGACTTTAAAGACCTTGAGCTTCTAAGGCTTTTGATATGGTTAAGAAGAGCTTTGTACCTCTCAGGGCCAGGAAATGCCCAGGCTTGAAGTATTCAGTGGTCCAATTCGAGATCTTATCCATCTGTCTCATCTCTAACGTGTCTTCCCTGTTCTTGTACCATTCTCTCACTTCCACGGGCTTAAGACCTGACCAGAGAGGATAATAGATAGGTGACATATGATTTAGAAGTGGCACATATATTATTTGATTCTTATAATAATTTTAAGAAGTAGGTATTATTATTGTTATTATTATTTCCATTTTATAGTTAAAGTTATCAAGATTTTGAGAGGTAAAAATACTAGTTTGGATCAGAAAGCTAGTGAATGTCAAAGATGGGATTCAAACTTAGGTCTCTTGATTCTAGATCCAATCCTCTCCTCTTAGTTTTTTGACTGCTCCTTCTTAATCCCAAGATTCTAACCTAGGTCTGCTTCTCTTTTCTCTCCCTGCTTTCTATTTTTCTCATCTGATCAGCTCCCATTGATTTAATTATCATCTCTATATAAACGACTTGAAGATCTGTATATCCAGTCCTAGACTCTCTTCTAAGACCCTGTCCTACTCACAAACTACATTTTGTACTTCTCAGAATGGGGATTGTAGAAGCACATAATTTGTCCAAAATAGAACTTACTCTCCCGCTTCCCAAACTGTTCTTCTTTCAAACTTCCCTATTACTCTTGAGAGTATCAAAATCCTTCCAGTTACCTCCATCTTAGAATCCCTCTCAGTTAACCAACATAGATGATCAATTGTAAAATCTCATCATTATTCTTCAACATCACTTGTATTATCTTTTTGTCTATCTGTCTGCTTACCAACTATCTTCTATGTTCACCTATCTACTATTTACCATTTATTTATCATCTATTTATCTATCAACTATCCACTGTCTGTCTATTCATCTATCTACTATCTATCATCCATCTATGTATGTGTCTATCATCTATCTACCTATCTACTTATTCTATCTATATTCATCTATCTCCTACATACCATTTATCTATCAACTATCCACTATCTGTCATCTATATCCATATATCTACTATCTATCATCTATCTATTCTTCTATCTACTATCTATCATCCATCTATGTATATGTTTCTCATCTATCTACTTACCTATCTACTTAAGTTTTCTTCCCCCATAATTTCCTCTGAGAGCAGGGATGATTTCCTTGCTTTTATTTGTATCCCCAGGGCTTAGCACAGTGTTTGGCACATAGTAAGTACTTAATAAATGCTCGTGGAATTGCTTCCTTGCTTGTTTTTTAGACCGCATCCTAGCATTTCCAGCATCCACAGGCCTTCCAGAGGCTTAGGCAGCCTATCTATCTCATTATCCTTGACCTTGCTTTTCCCTTTGCCGATGGGATTTCCCCTTTGATTTGAAAGAAGTTCCCCTCTCCTCCCTGCCCCCCCCCCATCTCCCCTCCTTACAGTCCACATCCTCATAGATGGTGAGGCGACACACCAGGCCATTGCTATTCAGATATGGAGTCCACTTCTCCAGTTTGGCCTGCTTATACTGGATCACCTTCTTCCCTTGAGGAGAGCGGGTCTCAAAATCTGAGGAGAGTAGAAAGTATCTTAGTGGGAAGTTTGTCAGCCCCATGCCTCTCTTTAACCAGAGTCAAGCTCCCTGAGACAATGAGATTTTAGGAGTTAAGAAACTGAGAAAGGACCCACATGTTAAAACAAACAAACAAACAAAAAAGATCAAGAAAGGTATTTGATGACACCATCTAATTCAGCCAACTAAGAACGCATAGGATGTGCTATCACTTTTATCTTAAAATTCAGAGTCTCTATTTACTTGATTTAATAGTCACCGGCTACCTTTTAGACTTCTGTATCCTTTTGCTAATATAGGAAATGCAGTGAATTCAGTCAAATGACTTATATTCATTATATTATTGATGGCAGCAAGAATGCCTAGTATCTCCTTCTCCTAACTTTTCTCCCCAATACTTTTCCATAATTGGATCTCTATTTAACTGTTGTCAAGTGAAATAAATCCCAACACTGAGATTTTGGTATCCCCAATTTTAAGCTCCCTGGACAGTTAGTTGGCCATCTCATGCCCCTCCCCCTACTCAATAAACTGTGGGAAATATTATTTCTAGGATCAAATATAAAGCCCCTGCTCGGCATTTAATGTTTTTTTTTTCAAATCCGACCCCTTCCTGCCTCTCTTTAGGATACTCATACTTTATTTCCCTTCATGCTCTTTACATCTATTTGCTATTTTTTAAACAAAATCCCTCATCTCCTATTTCCCTGCCCTTTTCACTAGCTTTGCTTGAAATGCACTTCTGCTTCATTTCTTTCTTAGAATCCCTGATTTCCTATAAGTCTTAGTCAAGAATAATTTTTGCAGGAGACCCTTCTGAATTCCTAAGGGTTATCTGGTTTTTATTTTATTTACTTATTTTTAATTTTATTTTATCATTCAACAATACCTGTATATGGACTTTTTATTTTTTAGTAAGCTCCTCGAAGATAGGGACCATGTTTTTGGCACTCTTTGCCTCCCCAGTGCTTATCACAGTTCCAGGCCCATTAGAAAAGCACTTCATTAACATTTGTTGATTGGTTGATTGGATTTCTCTAGGAAGGTTCCAACTTCTGATAAGACAGTTCGGCACCTGCAAAGTTCCCTTCTTCCCAATTCCTTAGGTTTCAGCTGCCTCTGTCTCTCTGGCACTTTGGCACAATCCTACCCATATATGACTAGATTATCTGTGGAGCCACAGGGACCACTGTATGCCCCTTTCTCCTTGACTTCCTATTTAGAAAAGCATCTTTCATTTAGCTTCTGACTTTAGTACAGTGTTATTTGGGTTTCCAGAAAAGTGCCAGAGGGCCTGCTAGTCTTTTTCTAGGTGACACTGGGTCTCCTCCGAACCATTTTCAGTTTCTGGGGAGTATACTTGGAGCAAGTGTATCTCCCATCATTCTCAATGGCAATAACTAAATTATTATTTTTTTATCAATTTCCTCCCAAATTTACTTGGGGCAAGGATATGGCCATCATTCTCAATGACAATAATCAAATTATTTTTTATCAATTTCCTCCCGCTCATACTTGGGGCAAAGATGTGACCATCATTCTCAATGGCAATAACCAAAGACACGACCATCACTCTTAATGGTGATAACCAAATTATTTCCATCAATTTCCTACATGGGAAGTAAAGAGAGGAGAATGAGTACCTTCTGGCGGAACAGTAAACACGGAGGGGAAACTGATTTTAGATTTAAAATATGAGCCCGGAATAGGCCTGAAATCAAGTTAACATCACCCTAGCAATCTTTGAGACTCCTTGTTGGAGTCTTAGGGAACTGAGCTTGTCTGAGGAGGAAAACCCGGGTATTTACCTTTGGGTGATATATAAATAGGTTCCACCCAAGAACAGGGCATATCAAAGTTCTTGTTTTCATCTTCTTTGTCCTATGGAGAAATAAAGTGATTTCAGCCAAGGTTGGGTGGACTTTTTAGGCTTAAAGAACTTAGAGGGTCAAAGGGCTTTGGAGACCCTGGAATACAGCCTGCTTGTCTCGCAGCGGAAGAAACTGAATGCCAGAAAGGTCAAAATAACTTAGGAGCAAAAAATTCAGAGCTAGCAAGGATCTCAGCAATAATCTAATTTAGGGGTTCTTAAATTTGTCGACTTAATTTTTTTGATAATTGTGTTTTGCTAGAATTTTCATTATAATTGTGTATTTTAACGTATCTTAAAACTTGAAAGATAGATGAATAATGGACCTCTTTCTGTGTGATGCTTCAGATCCCAGCAGATCTTTTCTTAGTCAAGGACAGAGATACTCAGAACAAGGTTTAGTCTATTTTTGTCTCTTTGTCTCTGTTTCTTCATCTCTCTTTCTGTCTGACTCTCTGCCACTTCATCTCTTTCTCTGTCTCTCTGTCTCTGTCTCTGTCTTTGTCTCTTTCTGTCTGTCTGTCTCTCTGTGTCTCTGTTTTTCTCTCTCTCTCTCTGTCTCTCTCTCTCTCTGTCTCTCTGTGTTTCTGTCTCTGTCGCTGTCTCTGTCTCTCTCCTGAGAAAGATTCATATGCTTCCATTGGGGTTCTGAGATGCAAAATATTGAGGATCTGATCTAGTCCAATTCCCTTTTTAACAGAAAAGGAAACTGAGTCTCGGAGAGGGCCCGGATTTAGCTCTGGGAGAGTCCGCAGAGGCATCTGGGAGTGAAGCGGTTTGCCCAGCCTCGCACTTCCCCGTGACCTCGCAGCTTGTGCTGCCCCCTCTGTGAGTGTGCAGGAGTGAGTTAGCCCCACAGGTGAGATAAGCGGCAGCTATTTTCTATCGGGGTCCCAGCTGACCACCCGGCCCTCTGTTTCCTCATCTGCAGTACGAGGACTTTGTTATCTACAATCTCTGGAGTCCAGATCTAAGATCTCAAATCCCGTGACCTCTCAGGCCTCCTTTCCCCGTGGCTGCCAGAAGGGATTGGGCCGGAATATCTCTAGCGCTCCCTCCTGCCTGCCCCGAACCCCAGCTCTCGGACCTCCGCTAGTGTGTCTCAGTGCTTCCCGTCACACACAGCCGTTTCCTCCTGATGAAGTGAGACAAGGGCTGGGGGTGGGGGAGGCACCATGTGATTTCAGTGCAGGGGGGCCTTAAGTGCGTTGGGAACCCAGGACTTCCTGACTATGAAGCCGGCTCCATCAGCTCCACCATTGACGTGCCTGACTTCCGAGCGAATTTAACTTAAATGAGGCAAGTTGCTCCCGCTCTCTTCCGAGGCACAGCCGGCGGGACGGCGGGGATGGAGATGACCTTGAGGTCCAGATAGAATGGACCATAAATGGTGACATGTATGACACCTTACAGCCGGCAGGGGGCGACCTCGGCTCCACATTAGGAAGCTGAAGCTGTTTCAGTAGATCTGGGACCGGGAGGGCTCGGAGCAGGAGTCTAAGAGATGGGTCTGCTCCGCCCTAGAGCGCCTCGGAGGCTCGTCCTGGCCCAGAACGCCTCCTGGACACGGCCGGCCGGGGCCTGGCTCCGAGCACTGGTTCCTGTTCCCCTTTAGAAGTCCCCGTGAGACGTTAGCATGGAAGGTCCCGGCGGGGACTTGTGTCTGTGTGTGCTCCCCGGCTGAGCCGGGCACCTGGCGCAGAGCAAACCGATTCTTCTGTCTGTCCCTGCCCTCATCTACCTATCATCTAGCTGTCTGCCTACCTGTCAATCAATTATCTGTCAATCATATATCCATTTATCTATATACCTATCATTTATCTATCAATTATCACCCACCTATCAATTATAATCTATCTACCCATCAATTAGATATCTATATTCCTATCTATCTGCTGCCCATGTCTGTCTGTGTATGTATGTATCCATTTGTGTATGCATCTTTGTTTCTATGTATGCATGTATCTGTCTCTGTATGTCTCTGTATTTATGTATATATCTAGCTGGGTAAGAATATATGCATGTATCTATGTGTCTATGTATGTATGTATCTATCCTCTGTCAGTCTATGTATGTATCCATTTGTCTATGTATGTATCTGTCTACATATGCATGTATCTATGTGTCTATGTATGTAATGTACACATTAATCCATCTCTCTACCTCTCTATGTATCTATCTGTGTGTATGTACCTGTCTATATAGGCATATATTTGTGTCTGTCTGTATATATGTATGTCTCTGTATGGATGTAGCTATCTATTCATTTATCTCTCTACCTAAGTATGTATGTATGTATCTATATACATATGTGTCTATGTATACACCTACCTGTCTATATGTAAATCTGTCTGTCTTGTATGCAAAATTATGAGCAAGTTCTTTATTCCCCGCTCTGTATCTCCATTTTCCTTTAAGTAAAACGACTCCTTCCATCTCTGAGGATCTGCTCTTTCCATCGATAGTTATCTTTAGTATGTTTCTATTCTTGAGGGTTCAGACTTCTCTTGCTTGAACGAACATTTCCTCAGCTTCTTTTCTCCTCTCACTACAGTGAGGATGTTTACAGATAGAACACACCCGTGGGCGCACACACACACACACACAGCACCATGCTTACCAGATTTTCAATATCGTCATCCTCTGCGAGATCTTCTTCTTCCTCTTCTTCCATCAGGGACAAATAAGGCTTTTCAGTCCCAAAAAGCAAGAATTCCCACCTCAGAGGATCTCCCAGGTCAAAGGTGAGATCCTGGGAAGGAAAAAAAAATTCTGAGCTCCAGACAAACTCAAACTGTTAGGACTTCTATTTAAAATGTATTTAAATTGAACATAAAAGGTTATTTAACAGAGGAATAAAAAAAATAAAAAATAAATAAAAAATCTCAATATGTGGGGAAAAGGAAGGGAAGGCAGAAGATTTGGAATTTCAAATAAAATAAAACTAAAAAATAAACATCTGGATAAAATTATATATATATTTCACAATGAATTTAAATTATTCTTGAACATTGCTTAATCTAAACATGGATTTCCTTATAAGACATATTATCTGTGTTTATATCAATATTTATAGCTATTTCTATATTTTTATATCTATACTTATATTCCCCAAAAAGCTTTATAACTCTTTTAAAAGGGTACATTAGAAAATATGGTATCAATATCCTGTAGCCTCAGGGAATAGACAGCTTAGATTAAGCAATGGTCCAAAATAATTAAATATTAGTGAAGACGTTATTGATTTTACTTAGGTATTTATAGTTCTTTAAACCTCACTCTAAATTGGATGCCATCTTTTCAGTATGATAATCATCATTTAGGGGGAGGAGGAAAGCTTAACAATAATGCTTGAATGGTTGTATTAAAGACGATAGTGGACAATTTGCTCTCCCTTTCTCCTTGGGAAAGATCACATGAAAATGAGATAAAATTGCAATTTAAGAGACTTTGGTTTAATAAAGGGAGATTTTCTTAATGGGATGATGTGAGAACAAACTAGAATGGGTGATAAAAGGAGGTTGTGTTATTTCTTTTAATATAAGTTAGATTTACTCTATTCTCCCTATTTACTCTATCCAGGATTTTTTGAGTATGCAGTTTTGCCTGAGAACAGGAGGATAGACTAAGAGATCTTTCTAGGCCTTAAAGTCTAGGCAATGGAAAAGAAATGTCTTATCCCCTCAAAGAATTTCCAGGTTTTCAAAACATCAAGTCCTTTTTTTTTTTTTTCCTGTTTTCAGCAAGAATGCCTATTATCCCTGAACATGCACAAGGCAGAGAGACCCAAAGGGCCAAGCTCTCTGTTCCTCTGACCGGCCTGGGTTGGGCTGCTTTCCTCCCATGGCGATACCTTGCAACCATTCCAGCAATCCTGCATGTTGACCCAGTAGTTCTTGTGGTTCCAGATGCTTTCAATCCCAAGGAAATGTTCATCTTGGGTTTTATAGCTGCGGGCAGTAAATGGATCAATGAAGAAGCTCTCAGGGACCTCACGCTTTCCACTCAGGATGAGGACCCAGGCATGGATCCTAAGACCATGCATCGGGTCTGGAGGAGGTTTATTTGCTTCCTATGAGGAGAGAAACAGTAACAATGTGCCAGGTGTTACAGCTCAGGAAAGGACAACCTGGGTGTGACGGATGGAGTCAGGTGTGGGTCTGGTGACCCAGAAGAATAACATAGACTTTTCTTATGGGGTGGAAACAACTAGGACCCAATTCCTTGAAAACCATCTAGTTGGGTCTGGAATCTCAGGGAATACCCTTCCTTTCTACAAAAGATTAGGAAAACTACCAACTTCTGCCTCTAGGAGATGAAAGAAGGTGTAAGAGAAGAAGTTTAAGACTCAAAGGGGAAAAACTCAACATCCCAGAAGGCAGAGCTCTGAATTCAGATTCAGATGCCTCTAGTGAATGGTCTCATAGAAGTCTGACTCTTTCCCTGTGCCTTGATTTCCCTGTGTGCATAAGAAAACTTCCTCATCAGTGTATCCAGGAAACCCCACATTTGTGGCGCTCATGGAACCCACCAAGATTTTTTCTTTTTCTTCTTTCTGTTTCTTCTCCTCTGCAGCTTTAAGTTCATTCTCCTTCTTGGCTTGCTGCGCCAGTTCAAACTTGCTGCGGAGATCCCTTGCAGGTTTGATTGCATATTTTTTGGGTATTACCTTCTCTTTTTCTTCAACTACCTGTAGCCCAATAAGAAATAATGATGAAGATAGCAAATATTAGCACTTATATAGTCCTTTAAGGTTTACAAAGCACTTTACAATAGTTAACTCAAAAAAGGTGCTATTATCACATCCATTTTACAGTTGGGGATATTGAGGCAGGCAAAGAATACCTGACTTGCCCCTATAGCTAGGAAGTGTTTGAGGTCAGATTTGAATTAAGGACTTCCTGATTCCAGGTCCAGTATCTTGTTACCTGAATGCCCTATGATCTGCATCAGATCAGAGACTACAAGGTCTGGATGGCACAGGGACATGAGTGGTCCCACCACTGGGCAAGATTCCCCCCATTATGTGCTGAAACATCTCGGTTGTCTATTCTTTTTTCCTCCTCTTCCAATGAAATGGAATGGCTTGTGAAATTCTCTTTCCCCTTTATAAAGAAGGGGATGGTTACTAGTCAGTAGTCAATAATAATAGTCCTTTGTTTCATTGATGAAAAAGTAAGGGGATAAGCATCTTGCCCAGCCCCAGATGCATTCCCCTCTTACCTTCTTGGGTTTCTTCAGCAGAGGGCACATCTCCCGAGTCAGGTCCATGAGGCACATTTCCTGGCTGGCGTAGCCACTGACACAATAGGCGTCGTAGCCAGCACCAATGAGCATGGCGCACAGCAGGACACTGAAGTCAAAGCAATTCCCCTTCTGGTACTTGAGGACAGAGGTAGGGGAGAACAGGTATTCTGGCTGGGACAAGCAGAAGCAAGCAGGTCAGGGAACAGGTCTAAGGAGCCCCTTGGTCATGGAGCAATCCCTAGCTTCTCTGCCTGCTGGGAACACAAGCCCACCTGAAGTCTGTGCTTATAGGAGAAGGGGAGAGAATCAGTGATTGTAGTGGAAAGAGCCCTGAATATGGATTTGGGTCTTTACTAATGGAACCAGAGGTAAGTAACCTCCCTTTTTAAAATCTGTTTTCAGAGTTGGGGATGATGATGATGATGACATTACTTATGTAAGACTTTAAGATTAGCAAACTTTGTAAAGGATGTCATCTCATTTGATCTTTATAATAACTCTGTGAAGTACTCTTATTGAGCCTGTTTTATAGAGGAGGAAACTGAGTTTGAGAAAGGGGAAGTGGAAGATCCAGGTTATTCAGCTATGTAATGTCTGAGGCAGGATTTGAATCCAGGTCTTCTTAACTCCGAGTCTAGCATTCTGTCCACTTTGCCAGTTGGTTGGTGACTTGGACTAGGTGATTGCCAAGGCTCCTTCCAGCTCCAAATCCTACAATCTTAGAAAACTCATGAATTCAAAGTTATCTAGTCTGAGAAAGTATCCTCCTGGTATCTTCCACTCAGCTCTACCCCCAAATACATTGAGTGACCTATAACTAGGTGTTCCCCTCACTCCAAAGGTCTTTAGCTCTATCTATCTGTAAAATAGCCATGCCAGGTTCCCACACGGAGCCCAATGTGATACTCTTACCAGCTGGATGGCAGATGGCAGGGGCACCATCGTGAGGAAATCAGAGACAAATTCGGCACAACTGTCCCAGTTGTAGAGCTCTGGATAGGGCATCAGTGTTGGGCGGACCGTGGTGCTCACAAACTTCTGTAAGGAGAGGTCAGGCTTGAGCTGGGGGTTGGAGTTATCCCTTTTTAAACTACCTTAAATCTCTAGGGAATGAGGAAACAAATCCTGACAAGAGTGGCCACTACAAACCCTCCCTAGTCTACAAATTAGGCACTGAGCCCCTAAGAAACCATCCTGAGAGAGTGTAGATATGGCTCCTGGAAGAATCAGTTTGTGTTTTAGACTGTAAGCTCCCTGAGGACGGGGAATGTATTATTATTATTATTATTATTTGTATGCTCAGCCCCCAGCATAGGATTAGAGAATCCTTGATGAATTGAATTGATTATCTTATTGCTGTTAATCAAAAACTATAAAACTTCTTAGGATAATTTATTGCATCTTCTCCTCCTCCAGGGGACATTCACACTGGATAAGCAGGAAGAGCTGCTTTTTCCAAAGAGCAGTCTTGCCCCCTACAATTCTTATATTTATATATTTATATTTATTTTTATAATATATATTTATATATATATATAATTTATACAAATATATATTTTATATAATATATATTTATATTTATTAAATATATATATATGTATATATGTATATACATATATATTTATATATCTAGCTTTTCTTTCCCATTTCTTATTTTCATGTTTTCAGTTCTCTTGGAATGGCTATGCTGGCTTCTGGGTACAATAATGATGTATTGTTTCATTGTTGAATCTCAAAGGAAGTGATGTTGTGTTATGAGAGGACAGTTTAATGGAAGACTTGGATACAGGTTTTTACTCAACTATTGATCGGTCCTGTGGCCACATCGGCAAATCACATCGTTTCCCTGAGCCTTAGTTTGCCTAACTGTTAACTGAAGCAATGGGCTAATGGACCAACAAGACCCCTCTCAACCCTTAAATTCTGAAATACTAAAGAAAATTCATTGCTCACAGTTACCTTGTCCATCTTGTACCTCACCAGTAATTCCCTTGACAAGTGGATCATTCAATTGCTACTTGGAGACCTCCAAGGATGGAGAAATCTATTACCTCCTAAGACAATACATTCCAATTGTGGACAATTCTGGTTGGTAGAATGATCTCCAATGTCCCCCTAACATTCCATAGCAAGGAGTTGGGCTGAATTTAGCCATCCACAATCGGTCATCTCATTTGCTTTGTAAACAGTGATTGAGAAAGATGGTCCTTGAAGAAGAGATGAGAAAATACACTTCTCTCCTTTCTTTGCAGAGTGTGGGGAAGGACTACAGGTAGGAACCAGAATATACTGTCAGATCAGTTTATTTGTTTTGTTTATTGATCATTCCTTCTCTCCCTTTTTTCTTCTTTTTCTTTCATTTGCCTGTCTCATTATCCTTGCACCCTTTCCTTCCTCTCTCCCTTCTTTCCTTCCTTCTTTTTTCTCTTTATTTCATCAAAAGGGGTGACTCTCAGTAGGGAAGAAGAGTTCACAAATGAAAGCAATAGAAAAACAAAAGGTATTAATAAAAGTTTTGAAAATTTTTAAAGGGGGGGGGTAGTAGTTGAAGTAGCAGACCAGCATGAGAAATTTAGCTGTCTATAAAGTAAGACTTATCTCTGTGAAGAGAACTAGTCATTTTGGGTTATCATTAGTTACATTAATGTCAGCTGAGCTCCTTAGGCCTATATGAATTCTCCTAATGTGTAAATTATGGTCATGTGTCAGAGGCTTCTGATTCTTATACTAGTCACTCAATCATAAAGCACTCCCTTTTCTACTCCTCAACCTCAGTCTCTGCCTATGTTTATTTATTTCTCTCTCTGCCTGTGTCTGTCTGTCTTTTTCCTCTTTTTCTATTTGTGTCTGTCTCCTCCTCTATTTGTCTGTCTTTGTTCTTTGTCTCTTCTTTCTCTCCTCTTTCTGTCTCTCTGTCTGTCTCTCTCCCTCTGTCTCTCTCCTTTTTCTCTTCCTCCCCCTTCTCTTTCTCCTCTTTCTCTCCTCCTCTCCCCCTCCCTCCCTCTCTCTCTTTCTCTCTCTCTGTGTCCCCTCTGTCTGTCTCTCTGACTCTGTCTTTGTCTCTTTTCCCTCCATCTATCTGCCCCCCCCAACTCTTGTTTCTATATTCCTTTCTCTTTCATAAAACAGTCTCCCTTAGGGCAGAAGGACATATAGTAAATTATGCTGGTGAATAACATAGTGGCAATAGCCTTGGGTCACTCTCCTTTAGTGCGCATGAGATGGTTGAATTCCCATGTATAGTCATGAATGAATTCTCATGAATACTCATTCACTGTCCTTCCATGAAGGGCTGTAGGGCCCACTGGACCAGGGAATGCTTTGTTTCTACTGTATTATTTCTGGCACAAAGCATGGGTTCAGTTCAATGTGTAGATTTTTAAAACCAAAGGCTTATTTGAGAATAAAGCTATATAAAGCAACCCAAAGAAGTGAATTTGCTACAAAGACCAGATCCTAAGGGAAACCATTTTCCTTTCTTCTTTTTTTTAATGAAAATGACAAGCCGGCCATCCTTTATTCCTTTTCCCTTTCATCCTGCTCCCTTGCTCAAGAACCCTCTAGTAAATCCTTCTAGTATATTACAGAGAGAAGAGCACTGATTGGAGTTCATTAGTCCTGAGTTGAATGTTGTCATTTTTATGCATAGAATGTTCCCACCTCCCAACTCCATGTCATCCTCCTCTGCCTCTACTCTTGACCTCCTTCAAGCTCAAAATCCCAGCTTCTGCAGAGGACACCATTGATTTCTCTAGAAGCTAGCATCTTCCCTCTGAGAATGCCTTCCATCAACAATGACTAACTTCGGCATATTGTTTGTGTGTTATTTCCCCCACAAGAATAGGAACACTTTGAGGGCTGGGACCAAGATTTTGTCTTTTTTTGGTATCATCAAAACTGAATATAGTACTCAGCACATAGTAAATGTTTTAAAAGCGTATATTGATGAACTGATTGACCCCAGACCGCAATCTGTGGCTAGAACACAAGGTGGGGTGTTGGTACTTTTGGAACTGGTGATGTCTAAGGTTCTTTCCAGCTTGAAAATTATTATGATCAGTTTGCTTTTGGGGACAAAGATCTCAAAGGTTTTCCCTTTACTGACGTTAAAGTCACTGCCAGCTTTAAGTTTATGATGCGATGGCCCTTTTCCTTATTTTGTCCTTACCGGTATATTGCATTCATTCAGCGGGTGGAGAAAGAGTGGCTCTCGATCTGGACACAAGTGGGCGTACTGACGGGAGAAATTATCTGCCACCTGGATGAGCAGTTCCTCCTTGGGAGTGTTGGTTCTGTAGGATTCGGGCAGTGTGGATGTGTCTATGGTGCTCTTGGTGAAGGCCCTGTGGTCCAGAGATAGAAAAGGTAGATTAAGGAGGGAAGGAATAGAGACAAATTCTGAAGCATCACTTAGATTTTCTCCCCATGTTCTAGGTAATACAACCCTGTAAGGTCTCACCTCTGTGTTTTGATCTGAGGGAGCCCAAGGAGTGCCTTGTGCCCCATTAGCCTGACACACTCTCTAAAATTCTACCATGAGAGAGTCCTTCCTTTGGATGAACCAAGTTTTCTTTTGATTCTCTTCACAAAAATATGCCTGAGCAGAGAGGACTCATTAAGTTAGGGACTGTTTACTGGAACTTGGAGTATTTAGACTTGGCCCTTGGGATGTCTTGGCCCTTCTACATTGGCTGTTGACCTAAAGTCAGTCATAAACTTGGCGAACTTAGAAGACTCTAATACTATATAAATGGGAGAGAAGGTGCCAGTTTTCATTGGTAGAGAAAGTTCTTCACTGGGAATGAAATCATAGGTTCAGCCAAAAATTAATTAAGACCTTGGTATGAATTCTTTGTCAGACAATTTCTTTCATCTGAGACTGGGGCCATGAGGGAATGGGAGTTTTATGCCAAGGATAAGCGTGTTTGGACAGCTGAATTCAGAAGGAAGGACTTGTTGTGGGGGAGCAGGGCATATATGGTCAAAGAACTCCCTCTGTGTCCCGATCCAAGAGGAAGCAGAGGGAGCAGTAGGTGGGAGGAGGATAAAAGGAAAGAACAGTAGGAAGTGCTGCACAGAGTCCTTTGGGCACTGGGGGCTCCAACCCCCAAATTCCTTCAGCCACTGGCTTATGATGATGGAGAAATTGCTTCTCCCCATTGTGCTTGTCTCTTTCCCTAGCTCCCCAATGGGAAGAAAGATGCCCTCCTTTCCCCTGGTTTCTCCTTCCCGTCCTGCCTGGTTCTGACCTCATCATGAAGAGTCCCTGTTCCCCCCACTACTAACACTGGAATTTCAGGGATGTGGACTTCGATCTCGCTCAGCTTCTGCTCCAGATCTAAGAGTTCTTCTTGGCTGAGGATGCTATCTTCTCTTTCTTTCTCTGCTGCCCTCCTGGCTGCCTGCTCAGCCTCCGCTTCTCGTTCTGCTGCCTCCTCCTCTTCTACTTTCTCCTTCAGGACCTCCATGTTCACTTCTATCTAACTCCTGAAAACAAGGGGGGCAGACAAAGTGAGTCAAGAGCCCTGGTCTAGAAGAAAGGGGCCCTGGTTTCTGATCTGCATCTTACTATCTCACTTGGACCAGCTTCTTCCACTCTTTTGATCTCCATCTCCTCTTTTGAAAAATGAGTGTCAGACTCACTGATCTCTAAAATGCTTTCCAATGGTAACACTGTATGGTTTTGGGTTCTCTCTATTCAGATCCATGGCACCCTGGCCTCAATAACATTAGGCAATTTCAGAATGAGCTCTCCTTCCCTCACTGGCACTCAGCAGAGGTATCGTGCACATAATAAACACCTTGATAAATGTTTATTGGATTGGATAGGTTGATCAACCAACAACATTTACTCGACACCTACTGTTTGCCAATATCTGAGCTAACCACTGAGAAGTTTCTCTCCAAGACACTCACTCTAAGGAAAGCTTTAGACATTCAAAGATTCCCTCCCCCAATTTATTTCCTATTCTAAAGAGGACAGTAATTAGAAAGCAGGAAAAGGACTGAGAATCTTCACATAAAAAAGAAAGAACTGGACATACACAGTGTCTGAGCTCTTGCCTGGCCATTCCCAAACCATGCTCCTTTGAGTAGATCGCTGCCTCCTCTGTCTAGTGCCCTTTTATATGTATTGTCTTCTCCACTGGAACCCAAGCTCCTCGAGGGCACAAATGGTCTTTGTTGCTTATATTTGTGTCTCCAGAATAGTGCTTAGCTCAGAGGAAGCACTTAATTGCTCAATTATGCCTTATAATACATCACGCATGTTGTCATCTATCACAATAACACATTCTATAGCACGCCACATGTCAATCACATCCTACATCATACCAACATGTCACATCATATAATACATCACATACAAAACATAATTCCACACAACTCAATGGGTATGTGTCATGTGATGTGTGATATGACCTAGCACATTATGTAGAGTATCCCATATCATGTCATAGGTCACATATAATTAGGTAATTTATAACATGCCATCTATCAGATCATGGCATATGGCATATTACACAATATGCAGGTTGCTGATCACCTATAACACCCACGCCATCCCTATATCTATCACCTGTCACCTCATGTATGATGTACCATCTTATGGGTCACAGTCACACGAGAGAATATGTCATACCACACACAAATCATGCCATATGTCACAATCACATAGGTAACATTTAATATCATATAACATCTGTCATATCTCATACAATAATATCATATACAGCAAAGCATAACACATCTCATAGGCCCCCATCAGCAACTCTACAATCGTAGATTTTCCGAATTGGAAGGAGTCTTGGGGTCACTTAGTTCAACTGAAACCTGAATAAGAATCTCTGAGGTGTTTCATGGAGTCTGAACAAGCTGGGAGAGACAAATGAGCCTCTAATCTCTGCTTTGTTTCCCCACCTGCTGGTGGAATTGTCTGTTCTTGATAATGAACCTAAACATCGCTCCAAGTCCTGGAAATTCCCACTATTGACTTACTGGGTGTCTGAGGAAATCACTGAACTTGCATCTTCTTCTTTTTCATCATCTGTAAAACTCAGTGCCAGGCACTAGATGAACTACAAGACTCATGTGGTGGAAGGATCTCTGAATCTGATTAGCAGGCATTGATCAGCTATTCGAGAAGTTCAGGAATGCTCTCCTTATGGCCGAAGATCATTAACCTCGAGCTGGAAGGGACCACAGAGGCCGTCTAGATTAACTTATTTTACAAAGGAGAAAACTGAGACCCAGGGAAGTTAAGTGACTTGTCAGTCTTAGCTAATAAGTAGTGGGATTTGAACTAGGCCCTCTGATTTTTTTCCCCTGAGGCAATTTAGGTTAAGTGACTTGCCCAGGGTCACACAGCTAGGAAGTGTTAAGTGTCTAACACCAGATTTGAACTCGGGTCCTCCTGAATTCAGGGCTGGTGCTCTATCCACTGTGCCACCTAGCTGTCCCCTAGGGCCTCTGATTCTAAAGCTAGTTATCTCCCTAGAAAGACTCAGTTAAAATCAACAAGTTCTCTTGAAGCAAAAATGAGCTAAAGCATATGAAGTGCTTTGCAAACCTTTAAATTTCATATAAAAGAGCTATTATCAATTACCACCAGCAGTGTCATTATCATCATCATCATCATCATCATCATCATCATCATCATCACCACCAGTACCATCATCATCTTCACTACTATAACCATTATCATGAGGGTCATCTTCTTCACCACTATCACTACCATCATCATCTGCACTATCATCTTCTTCACCACCACCATCTGGTGATGATCACCATCATCATCATCACCACTACCATCATCATCATTATTACTTACAGGATTAGAGAGTCAAGAAGACCAGGATTCAGGTCTGATACATCAGGTTTGATACATCTGGATCAAAACACTAACTCTAAATTTCAACCTTTTACTAGTCTGGACAACTCTCTCAAGACTTTAAGTTACAAAAGTAAATATCAACAATCCCATTTGTAAAAAGGAGTTATTCATCTGGAAGTTCCCTGAATCAGTGAAATCTTGGGTCAAATCCCTATCTTCAATGCTTGTTATAACAGTGTTAATGATAAATGGTGAGTGATGATGATGATATTGATAATTTTTGCTCAGTAGGAGGACTCCAATATTTGAAGTTCCATGTTCAAATTACTGCTATTGCTCCTTTCATCAATAAAAATAAGCACACAATAATAAATAATAACAATAAAAATAAGCACTGAACTAAGTACCTCAGAGTCCTATGAACCAGTCCATTCTCTGCCCCCCTCAGTCAGCCAAATAAGCATTGATAAGTATTATGTGTGGGGAGCTATCCTAAGTGCTGGAAATACAAAGAAAGGCAGAAATACTGTCCCAGTCCTCAGTTAGACAGTGTGTAAGATATAATAGTGTAATTAGGAGACAATTGCAGAGAGGAGGAATTAGAAAAACTCCCCAAAGTAAGATTTGAGCTGAGTTTTAGAGGGAAACTGAGAGGAAGAGGAGGCAAAGCATTCCAGACATGAGGCATATCAAGGAGGAAATTTGGAGTCACTAGATGGAATTTGTTTGTGAGGAAGAGCAAGATAAGGTTGGGTGTGTGGAGAGATTGGAGAGTAGGGAGGATTTTCACTTATCAGAAGTCAGGAAAGGTAGGAAGAAGCCAAACTATTATGGACTAATAGGGAGTCCCTGGAGTTTATTGTATAGGGGTGTGTGCTTGTGGGTGCGCATGTTTGTGTGTGTGTGTGTGTGTGTGTGTGTGTGTGTGTATAAGAGACAGACAGAGACAGAAAGACAGAGAGAAATAGAGACAGAAAGAGAGAGGGAGGAAACAGGGAGATAGAGAGAAATGAGAGAGGGAGGAAAAAGGGAGACAAACACACATACAAAGAAATAGAGACAGAGAGAGAAAGAGGAAAGAGGGAGATAGAGACACAGAGGCAGAGAGACAGAAACAGAGACAGAAAGAGACAGAGATGGAGAGAGGAAAGAGGGAAAGATAGGAAATAGACAAACAGATGGACACTCAGAGACACAGAGACAGAGAAACACAGAGAGAGAGAGAGAGAGAGAGAGAGAGAGAGAGAGAGAGAGAGAGAGAGAGAGAGAGAGAGAGAGAGAGAGAGAGAGAGAGGAGAGAGGAGAGGGGGGGAGAGAGAGAAACAGAGACAGAAAGAGAGAGAGAGGAAAGAGAGAGGGAGGAGAGAGAGAGAAACAGAGACAGAGATGAACAAAAAGAGACAGAGAGAGAGACAGAGAGAGAGAGAGAGAGAGAGAGAGAGAGAGAGAGAGAGAGAGAGAGACAGAGAGAGAGAGAGAGAGAGATACAGAGAGAGGAAAGAGGGAAACACAGGAAAGAGAGAGACAGAGAGATGGACACACACACACACACACACACACACACACACACACGGAAACTGAGAGGCAGAGGTGAGGAGGCAAAGCATTCCAGACATGGGGCATATCAAAGAGAAAAAATGGAGTCACTGGATGGAATTTGTGAGAAGAGCAAGGTGTAATGTTGGGTGTGTGGAGAGATTGGAGAGTAGGGAGGATTTTCCCATATCAGAACTCAGGAAAGGTAGGAAGGGACAGACAGAGGCAGAGAGAGACTTCCCTCCAACCTGTACCGCTGGGCTCTAGAGGGCTGCTTCATCTCTTCCTCCTCCTCAGCCTTACCTACTCCATCTGTCCATCTGACCAGCCCCTCCTCCTCAGCTGTTCCCCTTGTCCCCCACTCACCCCAGCTCCCCTCCATTCCCCAATCCATATTAGCTTACAGGGAGATGAAAGCTAGAGATCTCTGGGCAGTTGGTATGCCCACCCCCCCTCCCTTTAGGGAGGTCGAGCTGTGATCCTCCCTACCCCCCCAGACCGTCTTCACTCCCTAGAACAGCAGCAGCAACCTCCTCCACTAAACAGCTGCTCTACTTTGTTAGTCCCGTCTCCATAGGAACTAGCTTCCGGAAGCTGGGGAGAGAAGGCTTCTGGGAGTTGTAGTCTCTTAACTTCCCAGGCCAGTCCCTAGCCTCTGGACCCTGGACTTGCCCAACTGCTTCTTCTGAAACCCTCCCTCCCATCCTTCCCTCCCTCTCATCTCTTGGAGGGAGAAACCATTATGTCTAAATCATCCACAAATACTGACTGACGATGACCACTGCAGTTACAGAAACCATCTGCAGCTGCTCTATTTATAACAGCCCCACACTAGAAACACCCTCAAAGTTTGATGTCCGGAGGACAGCTGAGCACAAGGAAAGAGATCTGAATGTGATGGGACATTAAACTCACAAGGATGTTCACTGGGGAACTTAGCAGGAGATACGGACAGTCTGTGCAAGGTGATGTAAAGAGGGATTTCTGTACAGGACAGGAACGTACATGTCCTGACCACTCCTTTATATGGATTGGCTGGCTGCTATTTGTCCTTCATTCTTGAAGAGGAGCATGGGATCTGAGAGGTGACATCATGACATGCAAGTGAACTGGACGGAAGCAAGAGGGGCTGGGCAAGGCCATCTGGGTCTAATGGCAAAATAGATCCCGATGACTGGAGATGGCTCTGGGGGCAATGGGAGACCTTTTCGAACTAAGGTCTTTAACACATCTCAGTCTGACTGAGTCAAAGCCTGATCAGTGATTAAGGAAAGCTGTACATTTAAAAAAAAAAAAAAAAAGGAAGAAGGAGGGATGATAGGATCAATGGTACTAGGATTTGGGGCAGATTGGAAGGGAGCTACATAATAAAAGCATTTTCTCCACTTGTTTGTTGGTTGAACCCCTTCTTTTGTAACTTTTGCTGACATTCGTTGGGTTTGTGATATTAAAAATATTTTAAAATTATTTTTTGAAAAAGCATCAGGGACCCTCATTCTGGGAGGAACTTGAGAGACCTTCATCTTTCTTATACTTTGTTTCTGGGAGGTATTGAGTTTCTGCTGGCCCCCGGCTTGCCTGTCTTTTGATATGTTTGTTTCCCTAGTGGGGTACAGAAGAGGGAATCCATATAGTCCCATCATGGATATACCAGAGTTCTAGGTACTCCTTTCAGGTTACGCCATTTATTCAATCTATAGCTTGTGAATCCCTAGCCAATAATCCCCTTTGCCAAACCAAGACAGATCACATGAGTAGAAGCATTTCAATGAAGACATTAATAAGATCATATCAGGAACTAAATTGAGCAGCAGGTTATCCAATACCCTTACTTGGGTGACTGTCTCTCATATCTTGAAAGGAATGAATGAACTCTCCATTTCTTCCTTCCGCTAGGAAGTGTTAAGTGTCTGAGGCCAGATTTGAACTCACATCCTTCTGACTTCAAGGCCACTATCCACTATACCAATTAGCCGCCCCCTTCTCATTACTTCCTAACAATCCTTTCAGAACAGCCACCCGAGCAGCAGACCAGGTCAGCGTTCATGATGCCCATAGTTATTGGAATGGGCGCTGCCCACTCCAGCAAGTTACTTCTTTCCAGCTGACCCAGAGGGGCCAGGCTTGCCTCTGAAACCCACCCACCTCCATTCTAGTTGCCTTTCTAGTGTTCATTCTTCAAACTCCAAATCAATTCTAACCCCAATCAAGAAGTGCTGCTACCAATATTTTGGTGTATTGGGTGACTTTGTTAATGCTTCCCTGGAGTGGAATCTCTGGAGCGTAGGGATGAACATTTTAGTCACTTTCTTAGACCAGCCTTTCCAGAATGGTAGACCACTTCACAATCTCCCCAATGGTCTATTTGTATGCTTCTCTTTTCCACAATCAACATGCATTTATTAAGGATTTATTATTTAGGCTGGAGATATGAAGACAAAAGTGAAACAGTCCCTGCCCTCAAGAAGCTTACATGCTAACGGGGAGATAATGTGAACATACAAATCTATAAATGGTTATATACAAAATGAATACCAGGTAGCTGGGGAAATGTGGAAGAGGGATCAGGAAAGGCTTCTTGTAGAAGATGGTCCATGAATTAAGTTGTGAAGGAAATAAGGATTCCAAGAGGCAAAAGTGAGGGAAGGTGGGCATTCCAGAGATGGAAAAGACCAAGAGGTGGAGATGGGAGATGGAGTGTGAGTGTGCACAAGCTCTCAAACAAGGCAGCTGTTAACCTCAGCATCCTTAGCTAGGATGTGACCTTCACAACACTCCTTCTATTCTCTCACCACCAGAGGGACTAAGAAAAGGAGGGGTCCTGAGGTTTCACCCCCCTCAAGGCAGCCACCCGGGCGGGTGTTGACCCTTGATTTGAGAGGAGATATGTCTTCACAGCCTTTCAAGTGGTTTTCACAGTCAGTTAAGGGACTAGGAAGAAATTTGGGAGGGGCAGGTGTGAACAAGCCTTCTTTTAGTGTAGAAGAAAGGAAGATGGGAAGGGATAAAGCAGATATATAAACCTCTTCCACGGCTTTCATTTCATTTTCAGCTCCTCCCTCTTCAGAATTAAATGTGCCCAACTCTAAGGAAGCAAAATCTTAGAATCTTTTGGCCTCAGTTTCCCCATGTATATAGACTAGGGATAATAATAGCACTATCTTCCATGGTTCTTGTAAGGATCAAATGAAGTGAAATTGTATAAAACTATATAAATTCTAGCTTCTAAAATCTGCAAGGATCAACAAATAGACCAGTTGAAAAGCAATGAGATTTGATGGGAAGAACCCTAGATTTAGAGCATACCAGTCTGCCCCTTACTAGTTGTTTGATCATAGGCAAGTCACATCACTTCTCTGCTTGGTTCTCAGTCAGTTGGTTGTTGTCCTTTGTTTTCGAACTGGACCAAAATGACATCACCATATTAGAGTAAAGTTAGTGTGTTCCACTGTGACTGATTAGACCAATAGAAGCTCAGAATGTCCTGCCATAATTTGGACACACAAATAGTTCCCATGTAAAATGGAGGAGTTTGACAGGATATGGGGTTGGTCTACAGATCCTGGGAGACCCTTCCACAGGATTCTCAGGGTGGAAATTGTTTTCATAATAAAATTAAAGCATTATTTGCCTACTAAAATACACTTCCCTTTCCCAAACATATATCTGTGTGAAGCCAGATTTTCTTCTTCTTCAGCCAAAATAACACACCATAGTGGGTTGAAGTAAATTGGAGAATTCAGCTGTCTTTTCTTAACCTAGACTTCAAAAGATTTGCAAAAAAGATATAAAATGATGCTACTTTCTTTTTAAATTTCCTTTATTTTTAAAAATATGGTTTTCATAAAAATCAGTTATTTATTAACAAGCAATGTATTTTATATATATCATAATTTATTGATTTTAATTCTAAGTACAATAAATATAGGTGGGGAAAGCACTAGGCATGGAATCAAGAAGAAAATCTTCATGAATTCAAATCTTTCTTCATACACTTATTAGCTGTGTGATCCTGGGAAAGTCATTTACCCTATTTGCCTAAAATGGCCTGGAGAAAGAGATGGTACTCCAGTATCTTTGCCAAGAAAGCCCCAGAAGAGGTCACAAAGAGTGCAACTTGACTGAAATGACTCAACAACAACAAATATAGATAGTAATAACTGATATAAACAAAAGTACTTTGGGGTCCTCAATGATTTATTTAGGAATATAAAGGGATTCTAAGACCAATATGTTTAAGAACTACTGCCTAGATGATTTCTAAGTTTTCTCTCTGCTCTATATCTGAGATGAAAATTCAGTTAACAAAAGTCATAGAGAAAACAGTGTATTAAGAATATGGAGGTCTGGGGTCTAGGTTAGACTCTGCTGTCCACAAATTCTGTGATCACAAGCAACTTAACTGTGTGATCCACACGCCTTCCTTGAGCTTTGGCTACAATCAGAGGATAATTTGGCAAATATAGAGCATTCTGTCATTATTAATATTATCTACCATTTTGCTGAATAGTTTCAGTCATGTATATGACTTCATTTGGGGTTTTCTTGGCAAAAATATTGGAGTTGTTTGCTATTTTCTTCTCCAGCTCATTTTACAGATGAGGAAACTGAGACCAACAGGGCTAAATGATTTGCCTAAAGTCAGAAAGCTAATATGTATTTGAGGCCAGATATGACTCAAGAAGAGAAGCCTTCCCTGACTCCAGATCCAGTGCTCTATGCACTATGGAACACCCTAGCCTCCCACTAAAATGATTTAATCCAGTATTTTACTCTCAAGCTTTTATTGTGTCTACTTTATGCCAGACACTATTTTGAGCTTCAAAAAAATCTCCAAGATATCATCCCACCAAAAAAACACCACACAAAAAAGATCCTTACCAGTAAAAAATTTGTTTTAATTGGTGCAAATGTGGGTACAAAATTTAGAGCAAGATATAAAAGCAACATCCTTTAAAGTGATAAAGTATAAACTGGAAATCAGAATTAAGGCATTAGGAAATGCTTCCTGGAGGAAGAGGCAGTTGATTTGGACCTTGAAGAGAGTTAAGAGTTCTAAGACACAGAGGTGAAGATGAAAGTATATTCTACAGATGGGGGGTAGACTAAGACATAGGGGTCATAGGACCAAGTTCAGGAAACTGGATTTGCCTGGACTATAGTATGTATGAAGAGGAATAATGTGAATTAAGTCTGGAAAAATAAGCCAGAGGCAGATTATGAAGGGTTTTAAATGTCAAGCCATGAAGTTTTTGTTTTGTTCTTGTGGCAATAGGGAGCCATTGATCATTCTTTTTTTTTTTTTTTTAAACATGTTCAGTTCTTTTATACATATTTTCATAATTATGCTACACACAAAAAAATCAGATCATAAAAGGAAAAAAAAGTGACAGAGAAAACATAAAGCAAGCAAACAACAATAAAAAGTAAAAATACTATGTTGTGATCCACACTCAGTCCCCACAGTCCTCTCTCTGGGTACAGATGGCTCTTTTCAACACAAGACCAGGAACTGGTTTGAATCATCTCATTGTTGATGAGAGCCATATCCATCAGAACTGATCATCATATAGTATTGTTGTTGAAGTGTATAATGATCTCCTGGTCCTGCTCATTTCACTCAGCATCAGTTCATGTAAGTCTCTCCAGGCCTCTCTGAAGTCATCCGATGCTGGTCATTTCTTACAGAACAATAATATTCCATAACATTCATATAACACAGTTTATTCAGTCATTTCCAATTGATGGGCATCCACTCAGTTTCCAGTTCTTTGCCACTACAAAAAGGGCTGCCACAAACATTTTTGCACATACAGGTCCCTTTCCCTTTTTATGATCTCTTTGGGATATTGGCCCATTAGAAACAGTGCTAGATCAATGGATATGCACAGTTTGAAAGCCCTTTGGGCATAGTTCTTTATTGCTCTCCAGAATGGTTGTATCAGTTCACAACTCTACCAACAATGTATCAGTGTCCCAGTTTTCTCATATCCCCTCCAACATTCATTATTATCTTTTCCTGTCATCTTAGCCAATCAGAGAGATAAGAGTTTTTTAATTTTGCATTTCTCTAATCAATAGTGATTTAGAACATTTTTTTCATATGACTAGAAATGGTTTTAATTTTAATTTAATTATTAAATTAATAAATTCTTTTAATTTAATTTTCTGTTCATATCCTTTAACCATTTGATTCATTATTCTTGAGCAAGGGAGTAACATGGGCAACTCTCTACTTTAAAAAAAATTATATTGGCAGCTGTATGAAGGGGAGGAGTTGGAACTGTGAAAACCTGAGTTCAATTTCTGCCTTAGATACTTATTAGCTGTGTGACTTTGGGCAAGTCATTTAAACTCTGCCAGTTTCCATTCCCTCATCTGTAAAATGGAGATAATAATAATACATTTCTCTTAGAGGGGCGATGAGGCTCAAATGAGGTAACTCATAAAGTGCTTTGCAAATCTTAACATGGCATATAAATATTATAATTGAAAAATATTAACTATTTAACCAAGGAAGGAAATGATAGAAGCCAGTGAAGATTCCTATAAAATAAAAAGAAAGTAGAATTTGGTCTATTTTTCTGAGCTCAAGTTGGGAATTAAGTAAGCCTCCTGAGACAGAGAGTTGACATCTTCCTCAGTGCTCAGTCCATGGTTCTACACACAGGAGGCACTTCAAAAATGCTTATTGTATTATATTTGCCCTACTCTTCTGGGCACAGAAACAGAACCCTCTCTTCCTCTGACATCTTCCTCTGGGACTAGGAAAAGTAGTCACAGGAAAGGTAATCAAAATGTGAAGTCCTCCTTGGGGCTTTGGATAACAAGATTTATCTTGGGAAATAAAAAAGGCAACAGCTGTTCTCCCAGGGCTCCATGACCTGCCAAGGCTGGTCAGGGACTTCAACCTGGTGCTCTTAACTTCCCCCATCTAACTTCTTCCCTCCACTACAAATCAGCGTAAGCTCCCTCAAAGTCATGATGTATCCAACATGAGAAAGATGGAGACGAGAAGGAACTGGGAAATCCTTAATCTAGGTTTGGCTCAATCAGACAATAAGTATTAATATGGTAGACAAATGGGCCTTAGAAGTTGTTAGAATAGGAGGCTGGTTAGGGGATGTAAGTTGAAGGATATCACACCCCATCCCCTGAAATATCCCACCCATCTGCTAGCCCCACTGAGTAAGGCTTTGACATTAGATTCCTTTGGGCTAAGGGCTTTTGGTCTTTAAGAGCCTGCTCTTAAAAAACAAGTGTCCCTGAGAGAGAATGTATTATTAGTTGAGATGGTTTTTCATTTTATCAGCTAGCTAACTTCAGGGCCCTATGGGTATAAGAACAGGTAAGTTCTGAAGATATGTAGAAAGGCCACTGGACCGGATTTCGGGATCCCCCTAGTGTATCCTGGTTATGACCTTGGGGCCTCCATTTTCTCACTGATAAAATAACAGAGTAGAGGTGAGGCTGTTAGATTTAGAAGTATTTTTTGGAGTCTATGAACTTCAAAAAAATTGATGCCTAATTTTCAATATAACTGGTTTCCTTTGTAATATATTTTATTTCTACATTTAATAATGTTTTCCTGAGGAGTTCCACCAGAGTACCAAAGGGGTCTATGACAAAGACTGAGAACCTTTAGACTATAGATGACCACTAAAATTCCTTCATGATATAAGATTCTCTGAGGGGGATTTCTGGGAATTGGTCAAGGTTGGTGGGTTTTGGGTCAAAGGTGAGGAGATAGGATGAGAACAAGCATAGTCTCAAAAGGAGAGGTAAAGAGAGCACCAAAGATCCACCTCATCTCCTTCACGGCTTTTGGAGTTGGCCAGTCCACCATCGCAAGAGTCCTTTTCCATTTGGAGGAGAATCAGACTAGACGCCAGTGACCTGGAGTTCAGAAATCTAGGGTGGAGTTAGTATGTCCTGGGTCTCCCCTCAGTCATCACAACCACAAGCTGGTACCAGTTCCTCCTCACACCAGTGCTGAAAGGGGCAGGGATCTGCTTACTCCCTGGATGCAGAATTGCTGGGATTTGACTTGGCAGTACTGGAAGAAGACTCCCCAGTTAGACTTGGATAGAAAAGGATGGTAAACCAACCAAAGATGAAAACACCTGTAAACGAGGAGAGGTTGCCTTGAGCCTTGGAGCTGGAAGCCAGTGCAGGGCTGGGAAGTGGGGGAGGTCTTGGGGGACACAGAGACCAAGAGTTGGCATTTCTCAGCACTGACTTCTGTGCTTTTCTTCTCTCTAACCATTATGGAAGACAGGACCTAGGTCCCTGCCTCCTTCCTTACCCCACAAGTTGATCTTACATATAAACATGTGAACATGAATCAAGAGGCTTCTACTTCAGTCCCTCCTTTGCCACTTTCAATTTTGTGACCTTAAGGAAGAAATTTAGTTTCTCTGTAATTTATCTATTAAAATACCCATAAAATAGGTATAATAATAGCATCCAACTCAAAAAGCTTTTGGAAGGATGGAAGATTAGATGCTCTGCAAACCCATTAAATGTGAGCTATTGTTCTGACTGGCTGTGTGACCTGCTCTCTAAGCTTCAGTTTTTTCTCCCAGGAAATGGGTTAACAATAGGACCTGCATCATAAAACCATTAACATTTCAAATGAGACAATATATGCAACATGTTTTGGGAACCCTATAACACCACATAAATATAAAGCACCAAACTGTGTTAGCTCTTACAACTTTAATTATTATCAAGTGGTCACCTTAGACGAGCCACTTAACATTTCTCAGCTTCAATTTCCTCATCTGTAAAATGGGGCTAATAACAGCACCTACCTCTCAGGGTTGTTGTGAGGATCTCTAATGAGATAATGTATGCATGTAAAATACTTTGCAAAACTCATAAAGCTATATGTTAGCTATTGTTATTACTAGCTATCTTTTATCTGGACACAGAACCACTTTCAACCTTAGCTTCTTCATCTGTAAAATAGAGGTATTAATAGTATCTATCTCATTGGGATTTTGTGAAGATCTAGGTAATATAGAAAGCACTCTGCAAGCCCTAAAGTATTATATAAACATTATTGGTATTATTATTACTACCACCACCACTGCCACCATTACTACTACTCCTGCTGCTGCTACTACTACTACTATTACAGTTACTGAGGCTATTTCTGCTATTACTGATACTACTATAGCTGCTACTGCTACTACCATTACTATTAGTACTATTACTGCTGTTGCTGCTGCTGCTGCTGCTACTACTACTACTACTACTACTACTACTACTACTACTACTATAGCTGCTGCTGCTACTACTATTATAGTTACTACTATTACTACTACAAGGTACTGTTGCTGTTGCTACTACTACAACTACTAATTGCTATTAGTACTACTACTACTACTACTACTACTACTACTACTACTACTACTACTACTTCTTCTTCTCCTCCTTCTCCTCCTCCTCCTCCTCCTTCTACTACTAATATGCTGCTGCTACTACTATTATAGTTACTACTATTACTGCTACAGAGGTACTGCTGCTGTTGCTACTACTACTTGATATTAGTTCTACTATTACTACTACTAATTGCTATTAGTACTACTACTACTACTACTACTACTACTACTACTACTACTACTACTATTTTCCTCCTACTACTACTACTATGCTGCTGCTACTACTATTATAATTACTACTATTATTACTACAAGGTACTGCTGCTGTTGCTACTACTACTACTACTACTGACTACTACTATTTGTGGCTCTTGTTTTCTCTTCATTCCTAGGCACAGATTGGTGTTTCTTTGTCTTGCCTCCCAGGGTAGGAGGGGAGAAATGAGAGTATGTGACAAGTTACAAAAGGACTAGGATCTGAAAGCATCCTTACCTTGGAGAGAGTTGAGTAGTGTGAAGGCATAGATGATAGTCAGACCAATCGGGGTGAGGAGGACCAGCCCCCACGTCCCCCCTACCAAACAGGAGAGGCCGAGCACGGTGATGACCCCCTTCCAGGTTTGGTTTTGCTCCTTGCCTGCCTTGGAACCTCGAAGGTGGAAAATCTTCCAAGCCACCAGACTCAGAACCACACCACCGAAGAGGAAGATGACAATGAAGTAGCCATGGACTGTGATGTACAGGGCTGTTCTGTTCTCTATCCAGCACCTGACCGATATCCAGGGTGGTCAGCGTGAGGAGTGAGCCTCTTTGCCTCATCTTTTCTTCCCTTATGGTTTCCCTTCCCATCACCCAGAATTTGTCACAGAATCCCTAAGTCTTAAAATTGGTGGGGACCCCGGGAGCCATCCCAAACTGATTTTTGAGCCGAAACGGCCTCTGCAATATTCCTTCCAAATTAGCCATCTAGTTTTTAGTGATATAGAACTCACTTACTCCCTTGAAGTTTCCTAAAACCAACTTTGATTAACTTTTGTTGTCCTGCACCATCCTTGGGAACTGGCCTTGTCTACCTTAGACTTGTTACAACATGGACATGAGAAAAAATGCTCTCCATTTTTACAGATGAGTAAACTAAGGTCTCAGCTTTCTCACTTGCAAAATGAGATGTCTGGGGCTTAACAAGATTATCTCTGAGGCACCATTAAATTCAAATGCCTATGATAAATAGCCCCGTAATTTGGTACCTCCTGTCCCAAGGAAGAGAAAGTAACTTCTTGCTTTGGATATCTCATCCCTCCTGCCTTCCCCGTTTACCCCAATAGAAACTGTGGAAAAGTGATGTAACTCACAGCTGCAAGGTAGTATGGTTAGCCCCATCCTTGATGTCATAGTGCCCATAGCTGCTGGTGCTTCCAGTGATGAGGACCACCAAGAAGGGAAGTCCTGAAGCCCAGAAGGAGAGGAGAAAGGGAAAAAACATGGACTTTCCTCTATGCTCTTCCCATTTGGTTCCCAGACCTGGCATTGAGACCAAGCTCTATCCCTCCCCAGACACACTCAGGGCAGTCACCTACCCCAGCCCACCAGACTGAGTTTCAGGAAGTAGTGGCTAATGTATATGTTGAAGATCTTGATAGCCAGCAGGTACAGGTGGAAGGCCTCAATACCCATCCAGGTGAAACAACAGAGCAGGAAATAATGGAAGATCCCTCCTTGTGCCCGGCAGGGGACTCTTTGCTCTGGGGGGGTGTGCTTCAGGTTGATGATAAAGGTGAAATTCAGAAGGACCAAACTGATGCAAAGAGCCACGTGGATTTTGGGGGCATCTTCTGACTTGAACCTCTCCCTTGTGAATCTAAAAGAGGGATGTAGGGACAAGAGTCAGGGAAATGGAGTATGGGAAGACAAAAGGAAGATGGTTAAGAAAGAAGCTATTGGATTCCTCCAAAGTAGGAAGCACTTTATGTAAGGCAGAGAAGAGAAATAATAGCAGTCCTCATGAGGGAACATTTTATATAATCGAAGCATTTTCCCCAGTAGTCCTAGGAAGTGGGCAGAATAGCTCCCATACCCTCATTGTAGAGATGAGAAAATTCAGAGCCAGAGACAATATCTCTGGTCACACAGTTAATGGCAGAGATGGAATTAAAACCCAGCTTTGGGTTTGGGTCTGACCCTTTTAATACCATCTCCCAAAATGACCACTTTCCGTTTCCCAATGCTAGTGTTTTTTCTTTAAAACATTTTATAGTTATCTTCCTTATATACACTCATACGTATATGCATATGTGCCTATATTTGCACAGAGATATACACATATATGTTTATCTGTGTAAATGTATGTACATGCATTATGAATATTGCACATGGAACTTGTTTCCTTCCTTGACTCTTGCTGTGGACTTATAGTTTGGTAAAAATTGGAAAAGGGTCTTAAAAGTTATCTAGTCCAATCTCTTATTTCACAGATAAGGAAACTGAGGTCTGAGAAGGAAAAGTAGACTGTCCAAGGTCACACAATAAGAACAAAAAAGACCTCACAGTCTATATAAGGATCTTCCAGGCAGTTGATAAAGGGCTTTGCTGGATGGTGAATTGATGCCTGCTCTAAGCTGTCAGCTCAAGATGAACTGGACATGTTTCTTAAGGTCTTAAGATCAGGACAAAGCCATCTAAGAAGTAGAACTAAATAGTGCCTGGAGTTTCCTGAGTAGAGGTAACAGCATAGACTAGGCTGCTGAGTCATACAGGACCATGGCCCAAGGAAAAATTGCTTAGCTCATAAAATTGGGAAAGAATTAAGTTTTATGGTTGGAAGTTACGTTATGGGTTACTCAGTCCATTGTCTCTCATTTTACAGATAAGGAAACTGAAACCTGGGGATATGAAGGTACTTTTCCACAGTTACACAAATAGAAAAGGGTTTGAACCTTGGTCTTGGGATTCTAAACTCAGTATGCACTCTACTATATTATGCTGCCTATTGCAGCTTGATGTTACTAAAGCAGCAAAACTTCCAGGAGAAAGTAAAGGTTTTTTATACTGTTTTATGCCTGGACCTTCTTTGAATGTATTTGTTTCTTATTTTTAATTTATTTCCTTCCTGGTTGTGCCTTTCACTTTTTACTCCTCACTCCAAATACCTCAAATTGGGTTGTGGGAAAAGGGAATGCTTGAATATTTCCATGTACTACATTCTTAGAAAGATTTTGGGGTCCTATGATTATTCAGAAACCCTTAGGATATCTTTACAGCCAGATGGATGTGAAGTATTCCATATGTTCCTCTTGTCTATTTGCCATTCTTCCCACTGGATTGGAAGATGTAGGAGAGATTCTTAGTTTAACGGGAAAAGTATTGAATAGGATGTCAAAAGACCTGGATTCAAATCCTGACTTTGCCAGTAATTAGCAAATCTTGGCCATCACTGTCGAACTCTTCATTGTTAGATATGGCTAGTTTTGCACACATATATTGTATCTAGGAGATACTATAACATATTTAACATGTATAAGACTGCCTGCCATCTAGGAGAGGGGGTAGAGGGAGGAAAAATCAGAACAGAAGTGAGTGCAAGGGATAATGTTGTAAAAAATTACCCAGGCATATGTACTGTCAATAAAAAGTTATAATTATTAAATAAAAAAATGAAAATTAAAAAAATTAATCCCTTAGGCTAAGCAGGAAGAAAGCTCTGATAATTGAGATCAGTTTAGTTCCTTGGTCCCACCCTCTAAAGGTAATCTAGTCAGAAACCCAATTATGGCAAGACTCTGAGGCTAAATTTCCCCTAAAAAGCAACTTGTGGCCCATGGCTTTGCTGCTACCTTCCTTAGGGTCAGCCCACAAGGCAAGCTGCCTCAGGGTGTCTTTCTCCTTACGCCCCCCCATGCCACTTGGTATCTCCCCTAACTTCACCATACTTCTCAACCCCACTTCTTCTTAACTCTTTTAGGTGATAAGTCCCTTTCAGAATTTAGCCTGCCAGACAAGGCCATGCTCCAACCCCATGGGGTGCTCCCTTTCTACTGGGAAATTATGAGTTCCACTGAGGAACTTGTCTTTTATATGCTTTCCCACTCTGTTTCATATTTACCATTCCCAGTGTCTGCTGTATCTCTTCATTTTGCTTGTAACCTATTCCCCTAAATAAATCAACATTTTGCCAAGAGAGAATAGCCATATTGAATTCTTCACATGACTGAACCTCAACTGTTGGTGGCTGCCATCATTTGGTGACAAACTCTGTATCATAGCTCACATCAATCACTACATTTCAATTTTTTCTATAAAACTGGGAAGGGGATGAAGGGGATGAATCAGGTGATTTCTACAGGTAGCCCCAGCTCTAATAGTTTAGGAAGTAAGAAGGAAGGTTAAAAAAGAAAGAATTTAGAGGTAAAGTGAAGTCAAGGCCATAGGTAGACTCGTGGAGGAAAAACAAATTTCTGGATGTCAGCACCAGGGACAGATCCTAAGACATGACTTTAGCTGCCTCCAATACCATTCAGTTTTATAAGGGGACACTTGTTATCTAGACCAGGGAATAAACCTCAATAAAGGAATCCCTTTGATTAAGTCTTGAGGGACTAGCTACAGCAGCATCCTCACTGTTCTTTGAAAAGTCTTTTTGTTCCCTAATTATGCTTTTTTCACTATTTCTGTTTTCCTTTTTTCACTTCTCCTGTGTCCTTGTTTGACCTTAAGCAAGTGATCAACCATACCTCTTTGAATCCCTGTTTTCTTGTCTATACAATGAAAAGGTTGAACTGGGTGATCTCTAGGCTTTCTTCTGGCTCTGGAGCCTATGTATTATCATGAGTAATTCTTTTTATTATTTTTATTTCCCCCAGTTACTTGTAAAAAACAAATTTTTGGTTATACATGTATATTCATTTTTTTTTTTTACCTATTTCCATATGTTAGGAGAAAAAAAAATCAGAATAAAAGAGAAAAACCAGGAGAAAAAAAACAGAAGAAAAAAGGTAAAAATAGTATATGTTGATCTACGTTCATTCTCCATAGTTCTCTCTCTGGATGTGCAAAGCATTTTCCATGTAAAGTTTATTGGGATTGCCTTGGATCATTGAACCACTGAAAAGAATCAAGTCTATCATAGTTGATCACATGAGTATGTTTAATTGAAGTCTTTCCTTCCACATCAATAAATCAATAGTTATTAAACTTACTTTGTGCCAGGCACTAGACTAAGTTTTGGGGAGAGAAAGACAAAAAATGAAATAGTCCTTATCTGTAAGGAGCTTATATTCTATCAGAAGAGAAAGCATGTACATATTAAAATATTGATTACAAGTTGATTTTTCTGGGGAGGAATAAGACATGAGAAGCTAGTAGGCATCAGGAAGGAAGCAAAAGATTTGAAGACAGGGAGGTGATTTTTTTGCCCCTTGAAACTTAGTGCCTATTAGATAGTGGGGGAAGACTAGAAGTTGGAAGGTTTAGAGACTTGAATCCTAGGAGGAAGCTCTGTCCTGGACATCACCCAAAAGTTGAGCTGGACCATCTCTTTGGACCAAGAAACTGGTCCAAAACTGGGGGGGGGGGCAGAACAGAGAGAATGAGAGAGAGAAAAAGAGAGAGACAGACAGAGAGAGAGAGGGAGAGAGACAGACAGACAGAGAGAGAGAGAGTGACAGAGACAGAGACACACACACAGAGAGACAGAGAGATAGAGACACACACACAGAGACAGAATGACAGACACAGAGACAGAGGGAGAAGGCAAGCCATATTTGAGTGTGTGAAAGTGGGAATAGGAAGCTGACCTACCTCAGAGCAAAATAGAGGATTATGGTGAATAACAGGAAGCACAGGGATGTGCCACAGCCAACAAGAGAGATTTGAATCAGAGCCTTCACTGTGGTAGCATCAAGAACAGGCTTCTGTGAGGTCCCCCCCAAAAAAAAACCCCAAACACACTTCATCAGACAAGAATAGCAGGCAACCTCCCAGTTCTCCCCCAGCCAGGATCACTGGGAAGCCTGAGCCATTAGGAGACCGTAGTACCCCACTCTCCTCCCCAGAGGCCCAGGTATGTCACCAGTAACAGGGCAAAGAAGGTCAGGTGGTCACAGCGGCAGACAGTCTGGTTGGTCCTTAGCTCTGTGGAACAACCCGTGGGTTTCCAGTCTCCAGCCGTACCTGCAAAAGTATCTTTTAGGCTCCGGAAGGGGAAGCCAGGGTCCAGCTGTCTCTCTCCTCCCCACCCTGCCCAGGCCTCCTACTGGGAGGAGATGGGGTGATGTGGCAGAGAAGCACCTACCTTGACTGATATCCCAGAACACGCATTGTAGGTTCTGAAACCACAGAGAAAGGGGTTTATTTCAGAATATATCCATATGTTTCTTGTGTTGTCTACATATGAACATATCCTCAGGGATGTGCAGCTAGCTATCCCCTGCTTTGCATGTGTGTGGGGGACTGTGTGTGAGTTCTGGATGCAAACATACTCTACATTCATGTTTCATGCACTTACATCTGTGTGTTTGTTCAGGTGAGCATGTATCTGCAAATATGTGAGTGCTCATATCGGTGTGAGTATGCATTTATTATTGTCATGTGTGAAAGTACATATATACATGTATGAGTTTGTTTTTGTGTGTGAAGATACAAGTGCTCACATATGGATGTGTGAATGGCCACAGATACAACTGACCTATGCTAAGTTTTGGTTCTTTCTGTTCCCTGTTGCCTTCTGGAGGCTAGAGATTTAACAGTTACATTAGCAAAGGGGCAACATAAGGGCCCCCAGATTCAGGCAGTCTTTTTCTTTTGGGGGATTTATGTCAAAGAAAAATGATTAATACAATCACAAGAGTTCAGAGCCCCTACTTTAGAAAATTCCTAACATTCAGACATTGGCTCTCTTTTCTAGTTTAATTTTTTTTTATATTTCTAGCTAACCCTTGGCTTCTTTATATTTGAAAAAATATATAGGAAATGCTTAGACAAAATAATAGCATCGTGTATAATAATAATAATTGCATTTATATAGTGCTCTGCAAGGCACCATCTAGCTATCTTCCCCACCTACCCTACCATTTTCAGCTTTTTTTAGGTGTTTCTTCATGAGATCACAATATTCTTGAAGACAGGAATTGTCTTTTTTTTTGTATTTCCACGCACTGTGTTTGACACATCACAGGTGATTAGTAAATGTTTATTAATGACTGACAATTATCTCTTTTAATCCTGGCAACAATCCAGTGAGGTAGGTTCTATTATTAATCACATTTTGTAGATAAGGAAACTGAGGCACAAGGCATTTAAATCACTTTCCCAGGGTCACACAGTTATTCAAGCAGTATGTATTAAAAGGCCTGATCCTGAGCATAGTCCCAGTAAGATAGTCTATCTTTTACAATTTCCCTAAGTTCTCTAAAGAAGTGATCTCAGCCAGTAGTTTCAACACGAATTTTCTGTTTCCAAGACATTTTCAGAACACAAACACTGTCCTCAGTTTTCCCTTCTTTTCTGTAGTTTTGGTCTTCTTTCTGTTTCTCCTCCTGTGCCACAGATTCCTTCCAGTCCCATGAAGAGTCAGGTATGTAGTCCTTCTCACTAGTTGCTAGAGAATATGTATAATTTACTGTGATTCTTCCCAGATAGATAGAATCAGGAGGAACTGAGTTCTAAACTAGCCTTAGACACTGACTTACTGGGTGATCCTGGCCAAGTGTCCATTTGCCGCACGAACTGTGAAATAGTATGTATCTATGTATATAAAGCTATATATATTTGTATTCAATGGATATATTTGTAAATTATTAGCACCCAAGAGAATACATGCATGGTTTGCCCATGTGACTATACATTTGTGCTTGTCCCATTCTCCTACTCATTAGGGCTGAGGGTTTACCTGGTGCTGCTGCTTGTGGGAAAAGGTGATCTCCACAGGTTCCTGCAGGTCCTTGATGGGCTCGGTTCCGACCCGAATGCCCACCATGCGATTGTCCAGCACAGAGCTGCTGAACTTCTGCCCAGTGGCTGAGCCCTAAAGCGAAAAGAAAAACCATTTTAGGTTTCAGGAGGGACACTCATATAACTCTTTCCCTCTTCTATCTCTCAAAAAAGTCCCTTGGGACATTGAAATGAGGAGTAGAGTTCTGAGCTGGATCTCTGAAATCTGGGTACTTAAGGCAGGATTAGATAAATAATAATAGCAACAAATAGAGAAAGAACTGATAAATAGAAGCATGTATAGAATTTTGTATATGCGTGTATGTATACACACACATCGTGTCTAATGATAGCCATCTCTAGGGTTCAGGAGAAGAAAAAATGAAATGTACATAATAATTTTGTTGTATATTTGAAAGGAACAGCAAACTGTGCATGGTAGATTTGAAGTTTCATGTACAATCATTTTTATTGTACTGTGTTTTAGTCTATACACTTAAAATAAAATTCATTCCTTGGAATATATGGAATATTTTCTATGATTTGTATATTTCATAAAATACTTCAATGTTATACATATAATTTGAAAATCACTTTTCCCCCAAAATCTCTAAGGTTATTTTTTATAAATATTTTATTCCTCAGATATGGTTGAGAAAACCAAATAGGAAAGGTTTTTAACTATCCACATCTCTTATAGATAACTGGGAGTTACATATATTGTAAAGGCTTTCATAGGAATGTCCCAAATTCAAACCTTAAGGGCTTGACCAGAATGAGATTTTGAAGAGAGACAGAATCCTCGAATAGTAAAAATAATAGCAACATACATAAAAGAAGAAAAATAGCTTAAAAACACATTTGACAAATAGAAATAAAAAATAAGAGCAAAGAATAAAAACGTATGAAATTTTTATTATGTTTTATTATATTATATAATAAAATATTAAATTTATATATACATATATTTAAATATGGTGGAACCATGAAATAGCTAAAATATGGGAAACAAGGCATACTAAGCCTTCAAATAGATAAAAGACACATTTAAAGACATTAAGCAATATTTAACATTGGTAATGAAAACATATGTGAGGCAACCTGACATAAAGTATAGAGATCCAGTTTCAGAGCCAGGAAGATCTGTGTTCAAGTTCTGTCTCTAAGAAATACTGGCCATATAACCCTGGGCAAACCACTTCACTTTTCTGTGCCTGAAGCAACTCTTTAAACTCTAAATAGCCAAACAGGTGTTAATTGAGCAGCTGAGTGGGCCAGGAAATAGTATGTCTGGAGTCTGGGAGACTCATCTTTCTGAATTCAAATCCAGCTTCAGACACTTATTAGGGCAAGTCATGTTACCCTGTTTGCCTCATTTTACTCATCTGTAAAATGAGCTGGAGAAGGAAATGGCAAATCACTTGAGTATATTTGCCAAGAAACCCCCAAATGGGTCACAAAGAGTTGCATACAATTGAAAAAACACTCAACAAATCAAAAGGAGATTTTATTGGGAGTTGTATTGCATACACTTTCAAACTTTTTTCATGTATTGTTGGCTTCGCTGATTTTCCCCCTTTTTCCTCTTTTTTTTTTTCTCACTGAGGCAATAGGGGCTGTGACTTACCCAGGGTCACACTAGCCAGGAAGTGTTAAGTATCTGAGATTAGATTTGAACTCAGGTCTTCCTAACTTTAGGGCTGGTGTTCTAACCACTGCACCATCTAGCTACCCCCCCCCACACACACACACACTTCTTCCTCTTAAAAGATTTTTTTTTTGTTATATAGGATAACTATCTGAAAAAAGGAAGAAGTACTCGGAGATTTTATGGTGATATAAAAAACAAGAGATAGCTATTAAAAGCTATTTAAAAAAAATAAAATTCTTGTTCCAGATAAAAAGCAGTATACAAGAAGAAAAAAAAGGAGGGGGAAAGAGATAACAATGATCTGGGTGTAGAACAACTTAAAATTAAAAAAAAAAAAGAATTAAAATAACAAATCCAAGAACTAGGATTTTTTTTTGAAAAGACAAAGATGATTTTTAAGAATGCAAGCCCAAATCATCAATATCAGAAGTGAGAAAGGAGAGATGAAATGAAGAAATATAAAAGATTATCTATGCTAATCAATTGGAGGATCCCAAAGAAATTGGTGACTGCCTAAAAAAATGTAAAATTCCAAAATTAAAAGAATGACACACTCTCAGAAGGAGAAATCAGACTGGCTGTCAAAAAACTTCCCTGCAGAGATACCGGTTCAACTGGGTGCAAAAGCATCCATGTGCTGGTCAATGTGTAACAATTGACTCTGCCGGAGGAAAAAAAAATAATTTACATCACTTTCTTAAGTCTAGTCAATCAGCAATACAATAAATCAAGTCCTGGTTCATAGCATTAGCTGATTTCCAAGGTATAAATGCTAGTGCTGAAAATCTAACAATCAGTTCTCCTAAGCCAGCACTAGAGGGCTTCATCACACTCCTGGAAGCATATTTGATCAAATTTTCAAATTTGAGAAACAAGTAACTCTGATATGTTATAGACTAACTGAAAGCGTAACAGAAGAAGGTAGGCTATCCAATCTCTTCTAGGAGGCAAATATGGTTTTAATATCAAAACCTATGAAGACAAGACTGAGCATGACAACTATATCATTAATATTAATAGACCAATATTATAAATGAACATTGACATAAATATTAAGTGTAAAACAATACACCATGCTATCTACTGTGACCAAGTAGGATCTTCAACTGGGAATAAAGGATAGAAAACAACAGAAATCAGATCAATAAAGAAAAAATTGCTATGATACTTAAAGGAGTTTATTTCCTATCAGAAATAAATTAAACATGTCTACAGGTAAGAAATAGGATAGCTAAGTGGTGAAGAGAGCCAGAGTCAGGAAGATCTGAGTTCAAATTTGGCTCCAGATACTTATTAAGCGTGGAATCCTGAACAAATCATTTAACTTCTCCTCCCCACCCGCCCCAGTTTCCTCATCCATAACATGAGCTGGATAAGGAAATGGCAAACTACTCCACTACCTTTGCAAAAACAAACAAAAACCCAAACAGACAAATAAAAAAATCCTAATGGGATTATAATAAGTGGAATATGATTCTAAAAAGGCTTAATTAGAGATAAGTAAAGAGAATATGCATATAAGAAATACAAAGGGATGGGGACATCTGACAGAATGAGTCAGAAAAGGTCTCTTGAAGGAGCCATTTGAGCAGAGCCGTGATAAGAACTAGGGAGTAGAAGAACTAAGAAGCAGAATTGAGGAAGGAGAGAATCACAAGTATGTGAGACAGTCTGTATAAGACAAGAAGGTCTTTATATGTATACATCATGGATGAGAGATAGAAGCAAGCCAGTTTTGATGGAATGCATGATCAGTGTGGAAAGGTAGAGGAAAACTAGAATTGAATGACTCCATTCAAAGCCATTTTAAAAAATCCCCATTCAAAATGGGACTATAAAGCCCTTTAAATAGAGTTTTTATTTTATTGTAAAGGCATTGATGGGAGTTCTTCTTGAGCAGGGGAATGATATGGCCATACCTGTGGCATATTAATTTGGCAGCTATATTAAGAGTGGATTAAGAGACTGGATGCAGGGAAACCCATTAAAATATTATAGTCTCAATGAGAGATAATGAGAACCTGACCTATGATGGTCACCAAAGGAAGAGGACAGAAGCAAAAGATGGCGAGGAGGTAGAATTGATAAGACTTGGTGACTGATGGAATGGGGGAAATGAATGAAATTGAAGAGTCAGGTATGGCTCCTAGGCGGTAGACTTGACTCATTGGAATAATAGTGGAGACCTTGCAGAAAAAAGGAATTCTGGGAGAATGGTAGATTTAGGGAGAAAGAAAATGAGGTCTGTTTGGCCAGGTTGAGTTTGTGATGGCTTTGGGATAGCAGTCTTCTAGCCATGTGAGAAGGTAGCTACAGAAAGAAATATTGGAAGTCACCTGCATAGAATAATAATAATTAACATTTATATAATACTTTGGATTTTACAAAGTACTTTGCTAACATCTCATTTAACTCAACTAATGTCACTATTATCAACATATTACAGATGAAGAAACAGAGGCTGAGAGAGATTAACTTACTTAGGGTCACCCAACTGTCAATATCTGAAGAAAAATTGAATCTTCCTGACTCCAGGTCTACCTCTGGGAAGCCCACTTCCTTACCTACCTGCCTCTAGAGATGATAGTTGAATCTATGGGAGCTAATGAGAAGATAGATTTTGGAGGAAGAGAAGAGAAGGTTCAGAGTAGATCCATGGATAGGATGTGGATGTGGGATCCTGCCAATGATGCAGGAATGATGGCTCTAAAAAGTAAGAAAATAATCAGACATGTTATGAGAACCCAGGGAGGAAGGATGAGAGAATATCCACAAGAAGATAGGAAATCAGATGCTTAAATTTAAAAACAACAACAACACAAAAATATATTAGATACTTCAGGGAGGACAAGAATTATGAATAGAAAGATGCAAAAAATAATCCCTGCTCAAAAGAAGTTCACAATCTAATAGGGGAGACAAGATGCAAAGAACTACGTGTAAACAAGCTATCTACAGGATAAAGAGGAAATAATTAAGAGAGGGAAGGCAGCAGAAATTGAAGGAGATTAGGAAAGATTTCCTGTAGAAGGCTGAGATTTCAGTTGAGACTTAAAGGAAGCAATGGTCACTTTAAAAACATTAAAAAATTTCTTCTAGGAGTTTAACTGTGAAACATAGAGGGGTTATAGAATTTATGTTTAAAACTTAAAAAATTTGGGAATGACACTTTTAAAAATATGTAAAGCAGTGATGACCATCCTCTGCATGAGGATAATGATGAGGATCATGCATAATATCTTTGTATAGTTCTCTAAGCCTATAAATTAGAAGGTGCTGACCTGTATCGGCAGAGAAGAAAGTACCTTCCCAGGAGGATTTTACAAGGATGAAATCAATGGTACAATTAAAAAAAAAAAAAAAAAAAAGAGATTGAACACCTAGAAAACCCATGACCATTAATGGCAAAAACATAAATCAACAGTGGTAATAAATGACTTAAGTGAGGTAATGAGACGATAAAATGAACACAAGAAGTATCTATCTACATTAACACTACGACCAAGAATCACAGCAAATCAATAAATAACCTTTGTGATAACAATGAAACACATCAAATGGTTTATCATAACTCATCAAAATGTAAGACATATGTGATAGCTTCAAAATGGTTGTTGTTTGGGGGCAGCTAGGTGGCTCGATGGATAGAGCACCAGCCCTGAATTCAGGAGGACCTGAGTTCAAATCTGGTCTCAGACACTTAACACTTCCTAGCTGTGTGACCCCGGGCAAGTCACTTAACCCCAGCCTCAGGTGGAGGGGGGAAATGGTTGTTGTTGGAAATCAGAGGAGAATGCAAAATAGGAAGCAGTATTCCATGTTCATGGTTAGTAAAGATGTCAAAATTTCCCAAATTAATCTACAAATCTAATGCAAAGCCAATCAATCTAGAAATAGGATTTTTCATAGAATAGACTCGATAACATTCATAGGGAAAACAAACAAGGCTCTGAAGAACCAAAAGAAAGAAAGTGAGAAAAAGGAATAAGAATGACCGGATTTTAAAATGTAAAGTAGTTATTATGAAAATTATCTGGTACTGGGGAAAAAAGCAAGAGACAGATTAATGGAACAGAAAAGAGAAAAAAAACAAATAGAAACCAATGTAGGTAATTAGGATTGTGTGGAATGCTTAATTGTTATTTAAAAAAAATTGTTGGGAAGATTGAGCAACAAAAAATGGAGCTACATTCAAAACTTAATATAGACTCTAAGTAATCAATCTAAGTATAAACAAATAATAAAAAAGTGGAAGAAACAGTAATGCCTTATTCGCTTCAGGTGGAATGATTGGAGATTAAATTTCTTTAATGCAAAGATAAAAGATTTTTTCCACAGCAAAAAAACCCCAAAAAACCCCTCACAACATTTTTAGTACAAGAAAAAAAATTCATTGATAGTAATTAAATATTTGGCAAACAGATCAATGAGGAACTGATTTATATGTGTGTGTGTGTGCATAAACTTGTGTATACATGTATACACATGTGCATACATATGGTCAAATATTTTTATGTACATGATATATATGTGTACACGAGTTTATATATACATATTTATACATGTGTTTATAGTGTATGTAGCAATATGTATATATGATGTATATGTGTATATAATGTATATATGCACATGTGTATATATTTGTATGTATAAATGTATATATTATTATGTGTGTATATAATGTATATGTATTCACATGTATATATGTGCACATATATTTGTATGTATAAATGCATATATTATTATGCACGTATATAATGTACATGTATTCACATGTATATACGTATATGTGTGCACATATATTTGTATATATAAAATGTATATATTATTATGTATGTATATAATGTATATGTATTCACATGTATATATGTATATATGTGCACATATATTTGTGTATATAAAATGTATATATTATTATGTATGTATATAATGTATATGTATTCACATGTATATATGTATATATGTGCACATATATTTGTATATATAAAATGTATATATTATTATGTATGTATATAATGTATATGTATTCACATGTATATATGTATATATGTGCACATATATTTGTGTATATAAAATGTATATATTATTATGTATGTATATAATGTATATGTATTCACATGTATATGTATGCATATCAATTTGTATGTATAAATATATATTATTATGTGTGTATATAATGTATATGTATTCACATGTATATATGTATATGTTATATATTTTTAAAAAATTTACTCTCTCCTAATGGAATCACAAACATATAATTTTCTTAAGAGGAAATATATTTAATAATTCTATGAAAGATTATTAATGCCCTAAAATCAGAGAAATACAAATCATGAGAACTTTAAGAAGCTACCTTATATATATCAGAAGAGAAAAAGAAATAAACATTCAATATTGGTGGGGCTATTAGAGATTTGAATACACTATTGCTAGACCCAAACATTTTGGAAAACAGTCTGGCAAAGTGCAATGGAAGGGACCAGTGCCTTGTGATTTCATTGGCATAGAGAATTCACCAGATATTTTGAACTAGATGTCCTATAGACATCTCCAATTTAACATGTCTGGAGCTGAACTCATCATCTTTCTCCTCAAAATCTCTTTTCCAAACTTCCCTCTTACTATTGAAGGTACTATCATCCTTCCAATTTTTCAGGCTCGAAACCTCAAAGAATTAAAGCGGGATGTCATCTCCAGCTTCTCACACTGTCTTCCTCCCCAATATCTAATCCATTGCCAAATTCTGTTAATTTTACTTCTGCAACATCTCTTGCATATGCCCCCTTCTCTCTTCCAACATGGCTGTCATCTTGGTGCAAGCCCCCATTACATCATACTGAACTATTGCAATGGCCTGCTGGTGGATCTGCCTGCCATAAATCTGTCCCCATTCCAGTTCATCCCCCACTCAGCTGTCAGAGGGATCTTTTCAAAGCACAGGTCTGACAATGTTATCTTCCTATTCAATGAACTCTGGAGGCTCTCTTTCTCCTTCAGGATTAAATCCCAATTCTCTCTTTGGCATTCAGGGACCTTCATAGTCTCTGTCTCCTGTAATGCTCTTCCTCTTTATCTCCACTTGTTGGCTTCCCTGCCTTCAAGTCCCAGTTAAAATCCCACCTTATACACAAAGCCTTCTCTAGCCCTCCATAATTCTCTCTCACTTGACTATTTCCAATTTATCTTGTGATAGTTTGTGTGTAAGTAGCTGTTGGCTTGTGGTTCCCTCCTTAGACTGTGAGTTACTCAAGGACAGAGACTTTTTGCTATCCATAGTACTTAGCATAGTGCCTGGCACATAGTAGGTGCTTCATAAATATGTAAAAAAGCACATACTTTGAGGAAGCACTGGCTAGATAACTCATGGTTTTAAAGAGTTGTCTGGGGTATGTTGAGAGGTTCAGTGAATTGACCAGAGAGACTAACAGTGGGGATCATAGGTAGAATGATTCCTGTTCTTCCTCTGGCCTTCAGGCAATATTAAATCACAAAGTATTGTTCCTCAAATTTAATTGCTAGGATTTTACCCTAAAGGGATCCTCAGGAGGATCTAAACATAGGGGAAAAATTCATATCTATTCTTGCTGTAGTTACTAAAAATGAAAAACATTCCATGTTCAACCACTAGACAATGGTGAAGTAAATTTTGGAATATTAATATGGAATGTGTGCATGTGTGGATATATCTGAAGAGATATGAAGATGTTCAATTATGGTGTTCAATTATGGCTCTGTTGTTCACATATATATTATATAGAGACATATACCTATATATGTAAAATACAAACATCCACACATACATATATGAATGATACATACATATACACATGTGTACATATATATTTAACATATTAATTAGAAATAATTAGAATATTTAATTATAATTATATTAATAAATAATTAGAAATTTTTGTATGTGATCATGGGAGTGAGGCAGAGAAAATCTTTGTGAAACATACCCAGAACAAATAATATGAAAAAAAGTTTTTGGGGCATCTAGATGGCACAGTGGATAGAGCACCAGCCCTGAAGTCAGGAGGACCTGAGTTCAAATCTGGTCTCAGACACTTAACACTTCCTAATTGTGTGGTCCTGGGCAAGTCACTTAACCCCAATTGCCTCAGCCAAAAAAAAATCTTAAAATACCCTTAAATATAAACTCTCACTTGGCATATAGACTTTTGAGAGACCTCTGAAAAGAGGCTTTTGGAGGTAGTGGGGCTCACCTGGCGTGTTGCACCTAGGAGATGGTGGAGTATAGAGAGGCTGTCGGTGGCCTCCCACTTTGATGAATTCTTTTTACCAAGAACTTGGCTCTTTATGACTATTATTTGAATCCCACTTGTCCCACCTTATTTATGACTCTAAAAATCAGTGTCATGGGTGGTGAAACTTCAGACAGACAAAAAGGGCCATAGAACAAAGCATATTTTGTTGATTTGTGTTTTCCTTAGATTTTGCTTTGCTAGCTGCAAAGATTTTTATCTGAAGTTTTATTCCTTATTCTGTATATTCATATACTTATTTAATTGTTTTTAATTGATGGTTATTTAGTATATAATTCAAAAAATGAAAAAAAAAAGAAATTCAGACTGTTTTCTCTCTTTTGATTTCTGTTTATTCTCCATTCACTTGCCAAATTGATCATAAATCTGACCCTGTCATTCCCCATTCAACAAATTCCAGAGGTTCCCCATTAGCTCCAGGCTGAAGTATAACATCTTCTGTTTGCCTTTTAAAGCCCCAGCTCTTTCTTGCTTTTCCAATCTTCTTACACTGTACTCTTCTCCATATAGTCTAGACACTGTCATTCAGTGATCCCACCTCATTCCACCTCCTGACTGCCGGCATTTTCACTGACTTCCCCCATACCTGGAATTCTCTCACTTCATATCTCCACTTCCTGGATTCTGGCTTCCTTCAAAGTCCTCTCTAAAGTCCCATCTTCTGCAGGAAGGCTTTCCCAATCCAAACTAATTCTAGAGACTTCCTTTAGTTTATCCTGTAGATGTTTTGTTTATACATAGTCGTTTTATAACTCCTTGAAAGCAGGGATTTTTTTGGGGGGGGCAGGGGGTGTCTTTCTTTATATTACCAAAACTCAGTACAGTACCTGGCATATAGTGATTGGTAAATATTTGTTGACTTTATGATTATTATTTGAATCCCAGGCTAGCCCTATAACTCCAAATGGGGTCAAAAAGAGTTTGATATATCTGAATATATTGACAAATGGGGTCAACAAAGAGTTGGATATATCTGAATATTGACTCAACAATAACAATGAGGCGGGTAGAAGAAGGAAGAAAAAATGAAGGAAGCTGGATCTTTCAGTTCCTGTTCTCCCCATATATAAAATAGAATGTCAGGTAAACCCTCACCTTGAATATTTCCCCTTCTCCAATGTTGATGACCATCAGGATAACTCGAACGGAGTTCATTTTTGGACTCAGTCTTTCAAATAGGCTTCTGGGGAGGTGGACTTTGTTGGGTGCTTCTGTCTCATTCTGCTTCAGGACCACTGGCACCTACAATATCCAAACATTTTCCCCTTCACCACGAGACTCAGGGACTCGGCTGGTTCCATCAATTAGATGGAGAGACCGGAGCATTTTGTTGGGGACACAATAATCTGACAGAGTGAAAGAGAGGAACTCTTAGGAGCTCCTCTAACCTCAAGAGTGTGAGACAAAGTCTGGAAATCCTAATCCTGGTCTGCTTCTAGCTCATTACACTGAGCAAATTACACCTCTCTGGTCCAGGGGCAAGGTCATCTACTGGAAAAGACATGAGATTTGGAGTCAGAGGATTCAAATCCATCCTCTGACACTCACGAGATCACCTTGGGCAAATCACTTTCTCTATTAGTTTCTATAAAGTGAGAGGAATTGGACTTGATCAGGGACTCTGACCTAGAAACATTGATTGATGAAGTCCATGGAGATCCACTCAGGTTCATTTTTTAAGCAATTGAAAGAAATGCTAAATTTTAGTTAGATATTCGTGAAAAGTATCATTTTTTTCTCCTTCCAATTTCACGGATCCCCTGAAATTTCTCTGGACATCTCAGGTGAAAAACCCTGAACTAGATGGTTTCTGAGTTTCCTCTCTTTAAATGATTAGATTATGTGTATTCTATATACTAGAAGTCTTCATAGGAGAAGAAAGAGGTACTGGCCAACCTATAACCAAATCTGGGCCTTCATGGAATATATGATATTTGGAAAAAGATAACCTGGTGGAGGAACTAGAAGAGAGGATCAATGCAAGGAGAAAGCTTAGCTGGAAAGATTGTATGATTTAAGAGAATCTCGGTATTCCCAAAGGATGTGTGTGAGGGGAGTAGGAGACTAGGGGTTAAGGGATCACTTACCTGAGATGGTGAGATGGAGAAAAAGAAGTCTTGGGAACTGTTGACAAGGACATTATGGATGGTTGCCTTCACCGTGGACTCATCCAAAAAACGCACTGGTGATTTTTCGTTAGCCAATTCTTCCTCCTTCCTTATCCAGAATCTGCAGAGGGGAATGGACACTGGCCTAGGAATTGGGAGGTTCTATAGACTGATTCAGTTCTAACTCTAAATTTTCTTTGGTCCCCTCTTATGCTTCTGTATGGATACAGAAACTTGGGAATAAATGACTCCACTTCATTCTGTTTCTGACTATTATCCAGTGTGCTACTCATTTCCTCTAGTTTTATGTCTTCTGAAGGTTTCGTAATTATAACATTTACCCAAGTCATTGATAAAAATATTTGGCAGCACAAAAATGAGGAAAGATCCTTAGGGAATTTAAAACTAATTTACTAGTGAAATTGATCCATGAATGAATATTCTGCAGACCTATTCATTTAATCAATTCTGAGTAAATTTAAACAAATGATCACCTAGTATACTTTTTTTTCATCTTGACCACAGGAATACTACAGGATCCTCTCTTAAATGCTTTGCTCCTACCTTCAATTCAATTTAATAATTATCAAGAGTATATTAGAAGCAAGTCATTGTGTTAGATGATGGGGATACAAAGAAGTGAAAAAAACAGTTCTACCTTCAAGAAGCTTATATTATACTGGAGGATATAACATGTAAACTGATAAGTAAATATAAGTTAATTTGAAAAGGATGAGCACTCTAACAGTTTCTCTTTTGTGTATCTTAGAAACATTAGGAAAAACCAACTTTTCCTTGTAGGACAGCATTAGTTCCAGAATAGCCTGGTTTTTCCAGATTTTTCTCACCTTTCTATCACCTCAGGCTTACACTTTGGAGTACTTCTGTTACATGAAAGAAAGCACTGAGAGGCTGCATACGGAGATGGATTTAAGGTTTCTTCAGAACAGAAATTGTTTGCTTTCTCTTGAATTTCAGCTTGATTCTCCATAGCCTTCATAGGATCTAGAAGACATGACCCCCAGTGAAAGAGGAAAAGGACACATACATACAAAAGCTATGCACAGTAACTCTTTCCTGTGATAAAGAGCTTGGAACTAAGAAGGGTGCCTGTCAAATAGCGAATGGTTAATCAGATTAGGGTATAAGAAAATGATGGAATACTTTGGTACTGTAGGAAATCATCAAAGAGAAAACTACCCTTTGATTTCAGAAGGTTTAGGGAAGACCCTATGAACTGAAACCCAATGGGATGGGTAAAACCAGGAGAACAATTTATACAATGATAATAACAGCATAAAGACGACAACTTTGCGGGAGTTGAGAATTCTGGCCAATGTGATGAATAATCATGACTCAAGAATGCTGATGGTGAAGCCTGCTACTCACCTCCTGCAGATGGTTGATGGCCTCAAGGCATAAAATAGAATACACATTTTTTGAAATGAGCAATATGGGATTTCTTACTTCTTGACTATCAATGTCTATTTATTACAAGGGATTTCTTCCTTCCCTTCCCTTCTCCCTTCTCCTTTTTCTTCCCCCTTCCCTTCCCTTTCCCCTTCCCTTCCCTTTCCCTTCCCTTTCCCTTGCCTTCCCTTTCCCTTCCCTTTCCCTTCCCTTCCCCTTTCCCTTTTTCCTTCCCCCTTCCCTTCCCTTTTTCCTTCCCTTTTCCCTTTCCCCTTCCCTTCCCTTTTCCCTTCCCCCTTCCCTTCCCTTTTTCCTTCCCCCTTCCCTTCCCTTTTTCCTTCCCCCTTCCCTTCCCTTTTTCCTTCCCCCTTCCCTTCCCTTCCCTTCCTCCCTTCTTTCTTTTGTTCTTTCATTCCTTCTTTCTTTTTTTTTTCAATGGTGGGAAAGTAGGAGAGAAAAATGTTTTCTAACTGAAAAACAAATCAAGGTTCTAATCCCAGAGATATAAATGAATCTACCCTATGCCTTATTGGGAGTATGAAGTAGGAATGGAAGGAGTGATGAAGAGTTGGAGATCCTATCAACAGCTTCTCTCTTCCACAGAATCTTCTCTGAATATATTGACATCTTCCTTTTCCATTACATATTCACTCAACCCTTCAGTATATATAGTCTTGTTCAATACATTATATCATAGTGTAGTTTATTTTGAGCTGGTTTTAGAAGCTGGAAGGCCTGAATTCAAATTCTACTTTTGACATAAACTAAATTATTGAACCTTTCTATGCTCTATTTATCTTCTAGGAATAAGTACCCCTATGCATTGGTGGAAGATGTTTCTCACCAGGAGCCCCCTATACCAAAGAAATAAGAGATTTGGTTAAAAGTAGATAAGGAACAGTTGGAATAATACCCTATTCCCAGTCTCCTTCACACAGGTGTGGTGAGATTCAATTGTGATAAAGGATGGGACAGTACCTTTTAGAAAAATGATGAAATCTCCTTTATATGTTATATATTAATATTAATTAATACATGAATATGTAATATTACTATTTTACACATGTATGTATCATTATTACGCATTAGAATTTTTACATGTGTATGTGCAATCATTAAACACTGGAATTTTTATTTGAAGGTTAAGGAAATAAAAGAAGATTTTGAAGGATCATACTTTTTCTTGAGAGTTGAAAAAGATCTTCAAAATCTTCTGGTTCATTGATTGTTTTACAAGAGAGCAAAATGAAAGCCAGAAAAGTAATTTGTTCAAGGTCACTCAAAGGATTGACTGGGATTCAGCCCTTCTTTTTCTGCCTTTGGAGCTCTTGATATTAAACCCAAAAGATTTCAAACTTTCCATTTTATAATATAAGTGGGAAAGGCCCAAAGGGAAATCCACTCACTGTCTCTGATGAACCATATATGACTCTTATTTGTCCTCATGTTGTTGGCACTGGCTGGCTGGCATATTAACTGTTTGTTCCTGGGTCATTCTCTCTCTCTCTATGTCTGTAGGAGTAAGTAATTTATTCTATCATCCTAGACAGAGGGTGAATTCTTAGGGGGTATACAAGGGATCTCCAACTTCTGTCTCATTGTTGAGTCTAGCAAGTGCTTTTGCTAGTCTAGAGAAAGTGGAGGTGATCTTCTCTCTCCTTTCCTTCCTTTTTAGAATGTGGGTTTCTTGAGAGAAAAGAAGGACCTAATCTGTAAACAAATGGTCAAAGACAAAATATGGAGGATAGAATCTGCTATTACTTCCTCTTACATATGTCACATTTAGTAACGATAATTCAAGTCACTAGTTATATCACATTGGATCAGAGAGAGCTTTATGGAGGTGTGGAGACTTGAGCTAGACCTTGAAGGAGATAGCACAACTCCAGGGACTAGACAGATATTCTAAACGGACAAATAAATCCATTTTGGCAGAGATATCATTACCCCTCACAGATTTCTACTTTATTAGACAGGTCACCACCCCACCCCAGATCTCTGCTTCCCTTTCCCTTCTGAACCCCACACTTAGCCTCTCAGTTCCCTTGAAGAAGGAGAGAATCTAATTATTCCTCCTAATTGGTTAAGCCCACTGGTCTGCCCAGGGTTGTAAAATCTAGTCCCTGAAGGGTAGGGATCTCTTACAAAAAAGGAGAGAGCATTTCACCTACTCACCCAGCTGAAGCAGGAGGAGAAGTGGAAGAAGTATGACCCCCAGGTATGGTGGTGTATGTTGGCTCAATGAGCCCCCCATTACTGGTCTCAACCTCATTCTCTTCCCAGAGGAGAAGATCTCTCCCAATGGCCACCTAGCTATGCAAGATCCTGTGATTAGTCTTTGTCTCTACAGAGTCCCTTACACTTCCTGTTTGTCCATTCTTCCTGTGGGGCTTCATAACACTGTTATGAAATATGGCGGCTGACAGATGACAGATGGATGTGTTCCCTAGCACAGACATTCAAGTCATATCCTGAGACCTCCTCTTCACCCCTGTTTATAGCATTTTCTGTGAGAATAAATTGTAGCTGGGGCTGGATGCACATCACTATCAAGCAGATCCCTGGAAGCTGGGGATCAGCCACTTCCTGGAGAGTGGGGAAGGACTCCACGCTTCCATAATTCCTTGGCTCCCCAGTTGTTCTCTGATGGAGCACCTTTCTGCTAACAAGTCCTCCTAGGGCTGTCCCTACACCCATCCTCATTCTGGAGAGCATTTCTGGCCCGGCTTCAGGCAGGATATAGAAAGAGGAAGTCAGTTATTTTCAAATTTGGGGTTGGTCTGCAGCTCTGGCTTCTGACCTGCCTGCAAATACACTTTCAAGAATTATAGGTGGTAACCTTTCCTATAAACCCAGGACGGTGTCATAACATTGAATTTAGAACAGAAAAGGATTTTAGAGATCATGTAGTCCAACCGCTTCATTTTATAAAGGAGGAAATTGAGATCCAGAGAAATTATATGTTTTATAGTTTTATATGGACATGGTATCTCTCCTTGTAGAATATAACATCCTTGATGAATTTTCAACCCAAGAAGGAATAAAAGCAAGTATAAAAGGCTGGATAATTTTGATTATGTGACATGGTAGAATTTCTGTACAAACAAAATCAATGTATCTAAAATAAGAAGGAAAAGCAGTCGATTGTGAAAATTTCTTAGTATCAAATGTCTCCAATGAGGCTTTATTGTTCAAGATATAAAGACAACTAACAGATACATACATACACACACATATATATATATATATACATATATATATATAAAACCACAATTTATTCCTCAATGGACAAATAGTCAAAGGATATGAACAAACATTTCTTAGAATAAGATTGCTAACTATTTACAACCCTATGAAAGAATCCTCTAAATCAGGGCTCCTTAAACTTTTTCCATTTGTGACCCTTTTCACCCAAGACATTTTTACACAACTACAGATATATAGGTATATAAAATAGGTATATAAATCAAACATTTACTGATAAGAAATCATAATTTCACAACTCCTACATTCAGTTATATGGCGTCACATTGAGCCATGATGACAGATTAAGAAGCTTTGCTCTAAATCACTAGTAATAAAAGAAATACAAATCAGAACAATAACTGAAATTTCCCGTCACACCCACTAAGTTGGCACAGATGATCAGACATAGGAATAGTCAATGCTAGAGAGTCTGTGAAAAGATAGTCACACTAACGCATTATTGTTTGAACTGTGAATTAATGCAACTGTTTTAGAAAATAATTTAGATTTATGCAAATAAAGTAGCCAAAAGGACCTTTAACCAGATATCCCACTTCTAGGTGTGTACTCCAAGGAGATCATTTAAAAAATCTCTAATTTATAAATATACCAATTTATTTATAGCAGTATTTTTTTTGTGACAGCAAAGAATTGGAAACAAAGTAGATGTCCATAAATTGGGGCAATGACTAAACAAATTATGGTACATGAATATAATGAATATTACTGTTCTGTAAGAAATGATGAATGTGATAAATAAAAACATAGAAAGGCTTATGTGAATTGATGTAAAATGAAGAAAAATAGAATCAGGAAAGATATGTATCACTAGAAAAGTGTAAATGGAAATTATCTAATGAGAATATTGTAAACTTTCTAAGAACAGGCTTGGCTACAAATAAAAAATGACACCTCCCTCTCCTTCTCTGCAAAGTTGGGGTGGGTGAGGAGAGATTCTATAGTTGCAAACACTGAATATGCTGTCAGATTTTTTTTTGTCTTGTTCATTTTCTCCCTGTCCTCCTCTATTTTTAAAAATATTCTTTGTTAAAAGGGAAAGCTCTCCAGCAAGAACAAGAAGAGGAGTACATGGTGATATTTAGGTGATGGATTAGATAGATAGAAGCAAAAAAAATCAATAAAGCCTATTTTTAAAAAGAATGTGAGCTCTTCAACTATAAGAGACTGCTTTATTTTTGTTCTGAACCTAGCAAATAGTAGGTATTTAGTAGATGCTTGTTGTTTAAGTGACTTTCATATATTTGTTGTTGAATCATTTCGGTTATATCCAACTCTTCATGATCTGATTTGGGATTCTCTTGAAGGAGATACTGGGATGTTGTTTTCTATTTCTTTCATTTGACAGATGAGGAAACTGAGGCAATGGTGTTAAGTGACTTGCTCAGGGTCATGTAGCTAGTAAAGATTTGAGGCTGGATTTGAATCCATGAAGATGATTTTTCCTGACTCAAGGCCTGATTCTCTAGAAATTTGCCATGTAGCTACCTCCCCAACTAATATTATGATAAATATTAAAAGTAATTTGAATTCAAATCCTCTAATTCCAAAGCCAGCACTCTCTATACTCTCCCTCCATAGGTACCAGCTTACTTACTGCTCCACCAATCCCTCATATCAGCTGTTAGAAATAATTATTTTCCACCAATAATCTTTTATACATATAGTCTCTTCCATAGAATTAGAAGCTGCCTAAAGATCAGAAATCAATTTTCCATTTCCTCCATTCTCTTGACACCCTCCTCCCTAACTTTTAATCTCTTCTATCCTCCCCAACTTAGATCCTCTATGAAGGCAACCCAGAGTTTTGTTCCTCAATCCCCCCCCCCCCCACATGACTGAGACCTAGCTTTGGGGAAGAAAACTTTCCAGTGTCACCTGCGATATGGAGGAACTGAGCAGGATTATAGTTAGGCAGCCAGGAGTCCCTGCCCTGACTTCTTGTCCACCGCTTTAGTTCCCAGGTATCCCAGGGGATAGCGAGAACTAAGAAGGTGGAATTTTCTCCTACTTGGGAAGCATAAAAGTGACAAGGTCTGAATTTCAGATAAAATAATATTTTGCTTTATTTAAAAAATTGCAGACCAACCCTGAATTATCTACATGGAGGCCTGGGGGAGGGGTTATTAGCAAAGGGCTTTGGGATCCTTGAATAAGGGAGTATGGAGAGTCTTGATGAAGTCCTCAACAGCTGGAATGATTGAGCTTTCCGGGAAAAGACAGGCTCAGTTGAGCAAGGGGAAAGCAGATCTGAGGGGCTGAAATCACAGTAATAGGCTCATTCATCAGCATCGAGTGCTCCCAGCTGTGACTAGGATGGAGCTTGGTCAAGGAAGGGGATGAGCTGAAAAGCTGAGAGCTAATGGAATCAGGAAGGAACAGCCGAGACCTCCAGCAACACATTATTCCATTCCCAGGCTGCCTCTTAGCCCAGAGGTCCAAGAGCAGATGGGAAACGTTCAAAGTGGAGTCCAAATGCGCCTGGGATCTTCAGGCACCACTCCCCAGCACTTCTCAGAAACCCTCGTCATTGTTTCCTTAATAGAGGATAGTGATCAGCAGGTCAGTCCTCTGTGTGGAGGCTGACATCCTAGGTGAAAGACTGGGAAACGAGATCAGACTTTTGGTGCTGAAGGCCAGTGATGGAACTAAGTTAGGTGAATGGGGTATTGTCCGGGAGTCATCTAAGAGGGGGCACACTTTCTCTGACTTGAGATCTTCATGGGCCTGGGTTGCCACATCCAGGATCCTACTGTACTTTCCATCTCCTGGACCTTCTTCTCCTAGAATTCTCTCTTGAAGGAGGAGACCCAGAGCACTACATTTTAGGCCAGACTCTCAGACAATTGTCCCTCTTGACTTCCCTTTTATTTTTGCCCTGGATACAAAGGTTCTTGTGCCTCTTTCAAATAGGAGAACTAAGAATTTAGGGGCAGGGATCCCTTAGGCAGGAAGCACAGAGAGAAAAATAGGAGGCTGCCTCTATCTCATAATCTGAGAGCTAGAAGCGTGAAGGTTTGATTTCCAGTCTTGGCTAGCTCATTCTATGAACATAGAACCACTCTTTTCCCCTTTCTGGGTCACAATTTCCTCATATAAAATGAGGGTATTGGTGGGGTACATTGGGATTAATCCTAGATTTAGAGTCAAAGAAAGTGTGTTTAATTATTATTTTCCTCTTAATAGTTGTATTACTTTAGGCAAGCCACCTAACCTCTGTAGGTCTCAGTTTTCCCATCTGTAAAAAGGGAATGAACTAGAGATTCTGTCTCTAAATTCTATGATCCTGTCATGAGACGATCTACCTCAAAAGTCCCTCCAAGTTCTAATATTTTCAGGAAGATGATTCAAAAGATCTTGGCCATCAGCCTGGTGGCTGAAATTCCCAAGTCAAGGACCTTCAGAAGGCCTTTGTTACATAGGAGGACCAAACTGCTAACCTGTAGCTGTGCCCAGATTGGCTCATCAGGTTAGTCAGCTCTCTCTTAGCAGACCCTCTAAGGAGGGCAACTAGGATGGAGAACTTCTGAGGGTTCTGGAGCAGCATGAACCTTCCTCATCCCCCAAGCCTTCCTGCCTTTTTTTTTTTTTTTTTTTTTTTTTTACTAAGAAGCAACATAGTCTGAAAGCAGAGCACCTGGGTTCAAATACCAAGTTTGCCATTATCACTTTGGACAAGTCATTCTAGTACCAGCTGCCAGATGTTTCCTCATCTGCAAAATAAGCAAGGTGGATTTCATGACATGGTAGATTTAGAGTTGAAAAGAGATCTCAAAGGTTGTCTATCCCGATGCCTTCTTACAGATGAGGACACAGAGTCAGGGAGATCACAGTGGGAGAGATCTGAACCCCAGGTCCTCAGATTCCAGTTCACACCCAGAACATCCAGTTCACTACAGACCTTTTTCTCTAAAATTGATGATCCAACTTTTGTCAGAAGACACAAATATATTTGAAAAGTGATAAATTGTGTTGTAGTTGCGGTCCCCTCCTCCCAATCTCATCCCAATTTTCTGGATCCGAAATGCTTTTTCTGTGGTGTGGTTAATGAAGGACTAATCTTCCTTTTACTTGATTGAATTATTTTCCATCATGCATCCATCTATTTGGGGACAGGGTTTTTTGGGGGAGAGGCAGAGTAGTTTCAAAGAAATCTGGGAAGGTTGACAACAGATATTCTTTAATGTTGGTTTACAACATCAGAGGAAGGAGTGTTTTTGATTAAAATCACAGACTATGTACAACATGTAAAAATATATACAATGAGCACAGTGCATGACAGCTAAGAAAAAGTTATCCCAAGATGGTGGACCCATTGGAGATGGGAAGAGTGAGAGGTTGTCTCTGGAGGAGACAAGACTCTAGACCACAATTTCCCACTCCTGGCTGTTCTTGGGGGCTCAGAAGGGAGATTTGGTCTGGTGAAAAGGCAGTGTAGTAGAGAAGGAGCAAAGATCTCTGCCTGACTCTGTGACCATCATATGTCACAGCCCTCTCTGGTCCTCAGTTTCCCTAGTTGTAAAAATGAGAGGATTCTCTCTCCCCTTATTCATTTTTGACCTCCAGATAACACACACACACACACACACACACACACACACACACACACACACACACACACACACACAAACACTCTTCACTATTTCCCATGGAGCATTTTGATTTGACCTCATATTAGAAAAAAATGGATAAAAATGAGAATGGTGATGGTGGGATTTTGGCTAAGGGCTCTTAATTTCAGAATGGGAGGGAAATCGCAGGGAAAGATGCTCCATAACTCTATGCTGTTGGACTAGGAGGCAGAGGATGGCAGAAGCTTTCTAGATCTATCAATATCTGAGCATTGACAGACATTTCTGCCTTGTGTCATTACTGGGACAGGAGAAGGAAGGAATGAGTTGGGACCTGAGAAGTCACCCCCAGACCCAGGTTATGGTTGATCTGGAGAAATCCATGACCTTCTATATATAGCACTCTGAGCTTGCTGGGATTCCATCTGAAAAAATGACAAATATTTGATCATTGGCCTTCTACTTGAACACTTTTACCTACTACATCATGAGGCAGTCTATTCCATTTTGGGGTAACTTTAATTGTTAGAATTGTTCCCCCACTACATCTTGAGCTGAAATCTGAAACAAACTCAGAAAAAAGTAGTTCAGTCTAGACTATTTACCTAGAACTAACCTTTTGGTTCCTTCTGAGAATGGATCAAGGGATATTCTTGGTGTGGTCTCCAAGCTAAAGCTGAAACAAGATTAAGTTGAAGTGTCTAAAACTCAGTCTCAAGCTTTAGCCTTAGGGTGGGATTATAGAACAGCTGACAAATGTCAACAGCCAAGAAAGCATCCCATTTCTCTTCTCCCATCATGCCATTCAAGCCTATTAGCTTCTCTTCCCCCACCCAACCACTAAAGATGACTTTTATCACATGCGTCACATGTCTTTCCTTCTCTCCATAGTCATCATAAGTCACTCTTGGGGCCAGAGAAAGTCTCCCATTTTTCTGTTCCACTAAAACCCCAGAACATTTATCAAGACTGTGAAAGAGAAGTCCAGTGAGAGAGACTGAGAAAGTCCACACATGAACCAAGGGTAGTGAGAGGTGGGAGAAGTAGGAAAGAGGAGCAGGAAAAACTGGTTTTCTCCTTGAAACTCTTCACTTCTCTGGGGTGGGAATGTAGGTCCCCTCAGTGCCTAGATGCGGCTGCCAGAAGTGCTCCCAGAATTGATGGGTAACTTGACACTGTCCGAGGTGCTCTTCAGAGGGGAGGGGCCCCGGGCCTGGAGCTTCATGGACCAGTACCAGAGGAAGATCAGGAATCCTGAGGAGAGGGAGAGACAGAGAGAGTGAATGGGGGAGTGGGCTATCCAGACCTACCCTTGCCTTCAAGTCCCAATCCTAATGCCATTTATCTACGACTCCTAATACTTCTATAAATCCATCTTGGACATTTTGGGCTCATTTCTGTTTTTCCCTTACTCAGAACCACTACAGCAGTGGTTCTGCTGAAGCGGTTACCAAAACCCTTTGGTATTGGCTAAGAAATAGACTAGTTGATCGGTGGAATAGGTTAGGTTCACAAGACAAAAAAGTGAATAACTATGGCAATCTAGTGTTTGGCAAACCCAAAGACCCCAACTTTTGAGATAAGAATTCACTGTTTGACAAAAACTGCTGGGAAAATTGGAAACTAGTATGGCAGAAACTAGGCATGGACCCACACTTAACACCGTACACCAAGATAAGATCAAAATGGGTTCATGATGTAGGCATAAAGAATGAGATTATAAATAAATTAGAAGAACATAGGTTAGTTTACCTCTCAGACCTGTAGAAGAGGAAGGAATTTGTGACCAAAGAACTAGAGATCATTATTGATCACAAAATAGAAAATTTTGATTATATCAAATTGAAAAGTTTTTGTACAAACAAAACTAATGCAGATAAGATTAGAAGGGAAGCAATAAACTGGGAAAACATTTTTACAGTCAAAGGTTCTGATAAAGGGCTTATTTCTAAAATATAGAGAGAATTGACTCTAATTTATAAGAAATCAAGCCATTCTCCAATTGATAAATGGTCAAAGGATATGAACAGACAATTTTCAAATGAAGAAATTGAAACTATTTCTAGCCATATGAAAAGATGCTCCAAGTTATTATTAATCATAGAAATGCAAATTAAGACAACTCTGAGATATGACTACATACCTGTCAGATAGGCTAGGATGACAGGAAAAGATAATGTGGAATGTTGGAGGACATGGGGGAAAACTGGTGGAATCGTGAATACATCCAGCCATTTGGAACTATGCTCAAAAAGTTATCAAACTGTGCATACCCTTTGATCCTGCAGTGTTACTACTGGGCTTATATCCCAAAGAGATCATAAAGAAGGGAAAGGGACCTGTATGTGTAAGAATGTTTGTGGCAGCCCTCTTTGTAGTGGCCAGAAACTGGAAACTGAGTGGATGCCCATCAATTGGAGAATGGCTAAATAAATTGTGGATATGAATATTATGGAATATTATTGTTCTGTAAGAAATGACCAGCAGGATGATTTCAGAAAGGCCTGGAGAGACTTCCATGAACTGATGCTGAGTGAAATGAGCAGGACCAGGAGATCATTGTAAACTTCAACAACAATACTATATGAGGATCAATTCTGATGGATGTGGCCCTCTCCAACAATGAGATGAACCAGATCAGTTCCAATAGAGCAGTAATGAACTGAACCAGCTACATCCAGAAAAAGAACTCTGGGAGGTGACTATGAACCACTACATAGAATTCCCAACCCCTCTATTTTTGTCTGCCTGCATTTTTTATTTCCTTCATAGGCTAATTGTATATTATTTCAAAGTCCAATTTTTCTTATGCAGCAAGATAACTGTATAAATATGTGTACATATATTGTATTTAACATATACTTTAATATATTTAACATGTATTGGTCAACCTGACATCTGGGGGAAGGGGTTGGGGGGAAGGAGGGGAAAAGTTGGAACATAGGGTTTTGTGACTGTCAATGATGAAAAATTACCATGCATATATCTTGTAAATAAAAAGCTACAAAAAAGAACCCCTGGTGATGGTCTGAACTACACAATTCCCCATTTTAATCATTTGCTGTATTATATAGATATTGAATTTTCTGAGTGTGAGGTACTATCCTGACAGGTACTCAATGAAAAGAAATGGGCACGTATAAAGGACCCTGGGTTGAGAGTCTGGAGATATAGATTTGAATCCCGGCATGGCAACCTATGTGACCTTAAGCAAAATCACACCTTCTCTGAACCTCATTCTCTTCATCTATAAAATGAGATGTTTGGGCTAGATATACTCTAAAGTCCTTTCTGTGATTGTGCCTTCTCCCTTATCTACCCCAGTGTCATCTAGGACCAGACCTAGAGTAGATGTCACTTAGTAAGTGACTATAGAAGGCTTTTCTAGGATGCCTCCAAATATTGGTGCTTTCCTCCTTTAAAGAAAAAAAATTATTATTCAGTTATATTTGACTCTTTATGACCCCATTTGGGAATTCCAGGCAGAGATACTAGAGTGGTTTGCCATTTCTTTTTCAAGCTCATTTTATAGATGAAGAAACTGAGGCAAATGGGTTAATTGATTTGACCAGGATCACATAACTTTGAATTCAGAAAGATAAAGTCTTTCAGCTTCAGGTCTGGAATGCTATCCATTGAGCCATCTAAAATTTCACTAAATCTTTTTGTTTGTCAGTCCCCATCTGTAAACTGGCAGTAATGATAGCAACTATCTCCCAAGTTTGTGGGGAAGATTAAACAAGTATTTTGCCAATCTTAAAGAGCAATATAAAAATTAGATATCATATATTTTATGTTTATTTGTATGCACATTGTAACTTTCCCCCACTCAATCCCAGTAGATTAGGACAGAGCGTCTTAAACTTTTTCCACTTACAACCTCTTTTCACCAGAGAAATTTTTATGTGACCCTGGGTATATGGGTATATAAAATAGGTATACAAATCAAACATTTACTCATAATAAATCATAATTCTATGACCCCTCCACATTCAGTTTAAGAAACTTTGGATTAGAAGTTCTTTAATTTAGTTAATGGGGAAATATGACTTCTCATGCATAATCAATATTAAATTTTTGCCTTCTCAATGGGTGAGAGAGCGGCTGGAGGAAGGGAGAGAATTTGGAACTTAATTTTTAAAATAATGAATGTTAAAAATAATATACATTTTAAAAACTGAAAGGACAAAAATACCTATTGATTGATAGAATAAGATTTAGGGACCCTAGAGGTCATTGAGTCTAACCAGACCCCCTCATTTTACAGATGAGGAAACTTAGACCAGAGACATTAAGACATTTGACCAAAGTTATACAGTTAGTTAGGATTTGAATCCAAGTCTTTCTCTCTTCAATTCTAGTGTTTTCTCCATTGTGCCATACTACCAGGAATGTCAAGAGAAGAAAGAAGGGTCAGAAGACTTTGACTTAGAGCATCTTAAAGGATCTTAGAGGTCAGCTAGCCCAACATCTCATCTTATTATTCTCTTCTATATTGGACAGAGACATTGGATCAGGGTGGGGTCACCTACTGGTCTGGAGGGGAATAGCAAGGGGCAGGAAGCCCTCACTGTTCTTCCTGTAGGCCCAAGTTGACTTTGGGGAGAAGGGACAGAGAAGGACGCGTACCCACCTTGGAAGGAGGTGATAATGCTGAAGAGATAAAGCACAACCAACTGGAACATGCCAGAAGTGAAGGCAAAAAAGACCAAAGCCCAAGGGATGCCCAGGACAAGGCTGAGCCCCAGCAGGGTGAGGGCATGCTGCCACTTCTGGCCACGTTGGTTCAGCCGCAGTATCTGCACTGTCATGGTGCCCAGCATCACAGCGTTAAACAGAAACACCAGGCAGAAGTAGCCCAGGTTCATGATGTAGCTGACGATAGGGTCCCTGATCCAGCACCTGCAGGATGCCCAAGGAACAGGATGGGAAGGGACAAGAAAAAAAAAGAAAACTGAGACTAAGAGCCTATCTTGGGGAAAAAAGCTCAGAACTAGGAACTAGGACACCTGAAATCAGTCTTAGACCTGTCATAATTAGTTACATGAGGAGAGAGTTAAATCTGGAGCTTCTACCAGTTTCACAAGAGAGAAGACAGGGGTCAGCAGAAGGATGCTGGGCATTTAAAAAAGTAGAAACAGTGATGCCGGTAATAGGATTTGGGTGAAAAACTGAAGATCACTGGCAGATTGGGCGGGGGAGGGGGATACATATTTAATTGTCTATGAACAGCCTATAGAACAGCTGTGAGGAGGGGGATAAGAACTAGAGGGCCCCCTAATTTCTCTTCTCTCTCCCATACCATCCCTATTGGCCACATACATGGAAGGGTAGATAATATCTTCAGATGACTTCTGGACGGTGAGTATGATGGAGCCATAGTTCTCCCCATCCACCAATGCTGTCACTGTCACCAAAAAGATAGGGAGTCCTGGAGAGAGAAAAAGAACCCAGAATTACATCCTTCCCAGACAGCCTTTGATCTCCCACCCCACTTGCCCAACCCAGCTCTTACTGCATGGCAACCACTGGGGTCAATGTGTGGTGCTGCTGAGGAAGGTAGGGAAGAGGAGCCTGCTGGGAGACCCCCCCCTACAAATATTTTGATCTTTAGGGAAGGATAATTGAGTTTCTTGAAGATGAAGAGAAAGCATGAAATAAAACATCTTTAAGACTGAAATTTTAGGAAGACCCCTTAGAAAAATCGCCTGACATTTTTCTGAACTCTCTCCATCCTGAGGAAGAAAGAAGCTGCCAAGTGAGAAAGAATAAAAGTTACTTAGAGAAAAGTCCATAAGCCTAAATGACTGAGGGGAAAGGTCAGAGGTCATAGATGTAGAAATGGAAGGGACGTTAAAGGCCACCAAGCCAAGCCCTATTGAGAGAACTGAGGGTCAGGGGAATTATTTGCCAAGATCATTCAAGGAGCAAGAAATAGAAGAGGCATTTGAATCCAGTACCATGGACAATAAGGTGGATAATTAATATGTTTAGAAGTATGTTTGGAAGGATTGCACATGTTTAATCTATATTGGATTACTTTCTGTCTAGGGAAGACAGTGGGGGAAAGGGAGGAAGAAAAATTTGGAGCATAAGGTTTTGCGAAGGTGAATGTTGAAAACTATCTGCATATATTTTGAAAATAAAAAAACTATTATTAAAAATTTAAAAAACAAAATAATGGTTGGATGAGTAAAACAATGATGGATAGATGAACTAAAGTAGTGCAATAGTACAGCCAAGAGAATCAAGGAAAGAAGTTATTTCAGGGTAGAAAGAGTAGTCTTTAGTACATCAATATGACCAATATAAAACTCTTTCTTCAGGATCAAGATGCAGTCACTTGCTCCCATGTAACCTCCTCCACTTTCCCCTGTCTCATCTTCCCCAACCGGACATCCTCCCCCAGGCTCAGCCCGCCTGCTCACCCCAGCCCACGAGGCACAGCTTGGCCAAGTAGCCATGGACATAGGTGCTGAAGACTTCCACCACCAGTCGATAGAGATTATAGCCTTCGATGCCCATCCAAGTGAGGCAAGCCAGCAGAGAGAAGTGCAGGAAGATGGCGCTGATCTGACAGCCCAACTCATTCTCCAGGAGAGCCACAGGTTCACTGAGTAGAAAGCTCAGGTCCAGGAAGAAGACGGAGAGCAGGAGGTTCATGTGGACTTTGATGGTGTAGTCTCTCTGCTTTCTCCTGAAGGAGAAACCATGGGATTTAATGGCGGTGGGAGGTGGAGAGATAACTGCTCTGACCCATTTACTCGACAGAGGAAGAACTGGGGTAGTCCATCCACTGTCACCCAGGGACCAAAGGAGTAGAATTAGCGTTCAAATCCAGCTTACTGTAAGGATGGCATCCTTGACACTTTAGGATGGGCTGAGCCACACACAAACCCCCAATGAGGAGAATGGTGGACTTCATCTGGGTTTGGTTTGCAACCAGTTCTGCTAGGTCCTTGCTAGGGATCACCTAGATAAGTTTCTCTGAACGTTGCTCTCTCCACTTGCAAACTAGCCGGTGAGTCTAACTAATCTCTGAAGTCCTTTCCAGTTCTAAGATCCTACTATCTATCTAGGATCAGCCCTAGGTCTGAAGTTTGGACTATCTGGACAGCTCCTTGGTTCCTCCTCTAGACTTTGGACAGCTCCTGGGAGTTAGTGAGTCTGCCTCCTCCATACAATTGTATCAGAGGGAGTGGGTTACAGTGGAAACAGCTCCCGTTGGAGCACTGAACTCAGGGACACAAGAGCTAAGTTCATGTCCCAGTTCTGCTATTTACTGCTTGTTCAGCCTTGGGTAACTTAACCAAGCCTTCATTTCCTTATCTGTAACAGGAGTGGAGCCTTCTAAGGTCCCCTTCATGTTTAGATTTTACTTGACCCCTAATTTTGTGACTTCAATTAACTAATTGGTATGTTGATAATAGGTAAATTAAGGGGGATGATCATATGGCTCCTTTAAGTAATTAGCTCTCCCAGGGTTCTCAAAATAGGGTTCTGTTTACAAAAGCCCAATATATATGTCACTGCCAAGGAACATCTCAACAGTGTTAATTGCTATAGACTCTGAAATCAAGGTTAATTATGGAATCGTGGAAAATAGGCTCATTATTTTTGTGAGTACATGGATTTCTGGACTTTGAGGAAATGCTGCAAGGGAGGACCTCCCTTCTCCTTTTCTCCCACAGTCCCCCCACCCCCTCCTCCAGAGCCCAAGCGGATCCATACCGGGAGAACAAGTAAATGGCAATGGTCAGGATGCAGGCCAAGGCTGAGATGACACAGCCGATGTAGGAAAGCAGAGTGAGATAGTGCTTGTGGACGACATCCATTTCCACGGAGGACACCTGTGATGGGAAAGGGACATTGTGATCAGACCAGAGAGATGGGCAAGAAGGCAGTTTGGGAAGGGCAGGGTGGGGCCTGTATCGTGACTCACCATCAGTACAGCAAAGTAAGTCAGATGGTTGCAGAAACAGGAAGTGTTTGTCTCCCCCACCTTGGTCTTGCAGCCAGAATCACTCCAACTCCCTGGGCTTCCAGCTGAGAAGAGATGGTAGGGACTCAGGCAGGTCAGTTCCAACCCCTCGTGGGGGACCTTGTGGGGATTTCCCCATGAGATCTCTCTTTACTTAGAATTAGCTCTGAATCTTCACTCTAATCAAGAAAACTGGTTTGGGAACAGCAGAGGGGTTCTGCTCTGATTAGTTTTGGGGACATGACATAAAGCATCTAAAGCTAATGATAGGTGGTTTGGGGCAGACTAAGTTTCCTACTCCCTCCAAAAGTCAGGTTCTCCTGAAGTTGAGCCCAACCCTTCCAGAAACCCAACCCCTCTAAAGGGAACAATTTCTCTAATTTCATTCATCGGTTTTAGGTTTTAAACTCAAATTTCTGATTTCTAGTTTCACGTCTGAGTCTTCTCCATTCCCTCCCTGGATCCTGTCTTTGCTCGGCTTAAATCTTTCTGATTCCTTTATTAGCTATTTTCAATCCCAGTTTAGAATCTTTATTCTATCTGCCTCACAAGCCAGCAGTGTGGCTCAGTGCAGAAAGACTGGTTTTGGAACCCCGGCACTTGGATTCAAATCCTAAATTATAGAATAGTTTTTCTCTTGAAGACATAGGAAAGATAAACCTGGAGACCTCCTTCTACTGATTGGTGCCTTCTCCTGCCTCTGTCTCAGACTAGCCCTTCAACACCGGGCATATCACTTAAACTTTTTGTACTTCAGTATCCTCTTGAACTTCCAGATCTCTGATCCAGGGATTTTTTTTTCCCTCTTGTCGGAATCTTCTCCATCTCCTACTTTCAAACCCTGCTCAAAATTTCCCAGGTCTCTGCTCATTCCAGTTGCTTCTATCTTTTAAATATAACCCAATTTAAGGTTCTATTCCAGGGATTAACCTAATACTGAGAAGTCCCCTGCTCACTCTCTCCATACTTACGTTCTGAGTTATCTTCCCAGAACACACACTGGAGGGTCACGTTCTTCTGTAAAAAAAGAAAAGGTTTGTATTTGTTATCCTCAGCTTTCCTTACAGCTCAGGGAATTAGGTAACTAAGGGAGGGGAGGCAGGTCTGGATTTCAGATTAATTTAATTCTAAGTTTTCATGACTCATCTTTCTAGATAGAATTGACTGGCTAACTCAACCAAAATGGGCAGCAATGCCATAGACAGATAAGTTGGGGGAAGAAAGAAATTGAGGCAGGGAGATGAGAGTTTTAAAGGAAAGCAATGAGTCTTTCTTGGCTCCATCACTTACTACTATCCACTTACTCCATCACTTACTAGAAGTGACTAAATCACTTCCCTTCACTGATTCTTAATTTTCTCTACTTTGGAATGAGGAGCTTAGATTAGATGGTATCTAAGGTTCCTTCTAAGTCCAGATCCTAATCATTCATTCATTCAAATTCATGATAAAACACCATGAGTCTTAAGCACTTCCCTGATCTACTGTGGAGAGAAAGGCTCTACTTTAAAGCAGGTAGACCAGATGGACGACACCCCCTACAAGTACCCTATCCTCTCCAGAAGGAGCTTGTTCTACTCACCGGTTGTGGCTGGTGCCAGAAGGTAAGGACCACGGGCTCCTGAAGGTTGGACACCTTGGTGTTCTGTACAACAATACCCAGGACTTTCTCCCCAAGGACTTGGCTGGAGTTTTTATCCTGAAGACAAAGGGAAGGGAAAATTTGTTACCTCTCTCTACTGATGATGGCATCTTCGCCTGTGTCTGTTATTGATTGGCTGTGCAATCTTAGAAAAATCACTTAACTCTTCTGAGTCTCATATTCCTCATTTATAAATGTGAGGATTGGTCCAAATGGACTCAATGATCTTAGGTTGCCATTCTTGCATTCATCCTCCCCCTCATCATGCTGCTGAATGGGTCTGGGAAGTTTTATAGCAAAACTGAGAAGAAGGCCAAGCTTATTTTCTGAAACTCCCTTACCAACCTTGTCTTCCCTTTGCCCTCCTCCACCTCTGCAGTGTCTCTTTGCTCCCTCCCTCCCCTACTTGTTCTCTTCCCACTCCCACTATCTACACCTGTAAATGGAGGAGGACCTAAGTTACTATGAGAGCCCCCTTACTCCCTACCCCAACCAGGGCGAGTTGCATTTGAAGCTCAACCTCTCACTGTGGAATGAAAGATGGCTTTCCCATAAAAGGACTGTAAGTATGGAAAGCAAGAGGTAGTAGTGGAGGGTCAAAATCTTTTTTTGGCATCTCAAGTCACTGAATAGGTGGCCCCCTATTCTGCCCAGGGGTAATACTGGCTTTGAGAGTCAGGGGTGTTGTAAGGAAAATGATACAGTAATGGGAATAATTATTATTATGATTCATTGCATTTTAGTCCCCTGATTCCATTGTTCTCCTCCCCCAACACACTGCTGGGAACTGCTTTTCCCTCCCAGAAAGGGAAAATCGAGACAGCTGCTCAGCCAGGGTACCTGGAATAGGGCCTGGCTGCTAAAATCCACGAGAAGGAGCCTCTTGTTAGCTTCTCCTCGCCTGCCTTTGGCCTTTGCGAAGAGGGCACCGGGCAGCTTCACGGAGTACTTTTGCACCGTGTTCTGTTCCACCTGCAAAATCCAAAGAATGGCCATCACCTCCTGAAGCAGCAGGCATGGGAGCGACAAAGGAGCCAGATCCCACGGGACAGGAAGTGGGATGGGACCAAGAAACCAAGACCACCTGGAACCATACAACCTTGAGACAGCAGCTCTAGAAATGGGAAAGAGGAATAACTCCACCCTAGTCCATTCTGAGCTTAGGAACTGAGAGAGCCAGCTGGCTTTTACCGACCCCAGACTTCTTCCCGGATCTGTCTTGGAACCAATTCCCGATTCTAGCCCTTCTTCTCCTCCATTCCCCTTTCCCCTCTTCTTTCCTCATCTGACTGCCCAGATACCGACCTTCACTTTGGAATGGATGTGCAGATCCTTCACTTCTGGCCTCAGTTTCCACACAGTGACATTAATCTTCTCCTCCTCAAAGGAAGCCTTATCCCCATTGAAGTGTACGCCCACCAACTTTGACTCTAAGTTCTGGAGATGTCTAGAGAGTAAGAAAAGAGAACAGTTGCTGAAGCCTTTCTGTTGTGGAAAGAGCATGGGATTTTGTGATCAGAGGACCTGGGCTCCTGCATCTGCTACCAACAAGCAGAGAAAGCCATTTAATTTCTCCAACATGGAGTTTCCATATAGCTCTGTGAACCTTCAAGCACCCTGGAACTATCAACTCTGCTTATTCCTATTATTGTAGGAGAGAAAAAGGAAATGGTTCAGGGAGACACACACCAAGAAAGGTTCAGAATGGAAGAAAGGAAGAAGTAAAGAGAAGCAGAAAAGCAAGGGAGGCAAAACCTGGAGGAACACCTAGAGAGAAGCGACAGAACAGCAGTGGGAAAAGGGAGAGTGGGATCGATCAATAAATGTTTATTAAACACCTACTATGTGCTAAGACTAAGACAAAAGACTCTCAGGAGCTCACAATTTAATGAGAAAGATAATAAGCAAAAAAAAAAAAAGTACATATAAGGTAAATAGGAAATAATCAACCAAGGGAAGGCACTGGAGCTAAAAGGGATTGAGGAAGGCTTCCTGTAGAAGTAGGATTTTAGTTGGCATTTAAAAGAAATCAGGGAGCTCAGGAGACTGAGTTGAGAAGTCAGAGTGTCCTGGGAGAGAAGGAGAAAAATTTAGGCTTTAAGTCCACCTCTCTCCCTAACTCTCAGTATGACTTTGGGTAAGCCATTCTTTGGTTTCCCTTAAAAAAATTGATAATTGCATTTCAATGTAACTGGCTTCCTTTCTAACCCTGAATCTACATTTAAAACATTATTTTTGAGGAGGGCTCCAAAGGCACCACCAGTCTGCCCCAGAAGTCCAGGACTCCCACGAAGGTAGGAACAGCCCACGTTCTGAAAGAAGAACTCAGATGTTCTCTAGGGTGGAAACGGAATTTTACAAAAGTTTCAAGTTCAGCCTGATATGACCTCCCCTTTTACAGAGTGACAGGCTCAGGTCTGCCAAGGACAAAGGACTTGCCGAGGGTCTCAGTCAATAAGGGGCAGCCCTTTTTCACATGACCACAGATCTTTCTGATAAAGAGGAAAGAAAATTGGAAGACCTCAGAAAGTAATGAGCTCCCCATCTTAAGCAGAGGTCACATGGCCATTCCCCAGGTGGGGATGCCTTTTCATATGTGGATTGGTCTGGATTTTTTCCAAATCTAGAATTTTGTGATTCTAGGAAATATAACTCAATGCTTCCTGATTCCAGGAAATATGACTCAAATTTTCCTCATTTTCCCTTTCAGCCTCTTTCTTCCACCCCACCCCTTGGGGACCCTGTGGCTGGGGACCTTTCCAAGGCCAGCCAGTGATAAGCCCCGTGTTCTCTTTGCTCAACCCCTCTGGCGCAATGCCAGATGCTGTTGGCGTACTCACTTGCTGTTGGAGGTCGGCTTCCTGCCGGCCTTTCCAGGGTTGCTCAAGAGCATGCTAAGTGACTGTAGTTCTCGTTTCAGCTCGCACATGTCCACTGACGCATTGTGAGAAAAGACATCACCAGGGGGATCTGAGGAGGACAGGGAGTTGCAGTTAAGGTGGGATCCATTATCCACTCTCTACCTGCTCCTCTCCACCCGAATGGAGTGGGGATGCTTCCACCAACTTGGCCAAGGAGACCAGTTGTTTTAGATATTGAGGAGCCTAAATCAGATTAATCTTCAAACTAATAGGCTCATACATCAATCAGTCAATCAAAATTTATTAAGCACCTACTATGTGCCAAGCACAGTGCTAAACATTGGGAATACAAAAAGAGAAAAAGATTCCAAACCAAGAGGTTCATAATCAATCAGCCAATCAATATTAAGCACCTACTATGTGCCAAAACACTGTGTTAAATATTAGGGATACAAAAAAAGAGAAAGACTATCATCTTCAAATCAATAGGCTTATACATCAACCAGTCAATCGATACTTATTAAGCACCTACTATGTGCCAAGCACCATGCTAAACATTGGGGATACAAAAAGAGAAAAAATGGATTAGATTGTAACCTACTTATTCTTTGGGTCCAAATAACTCAAGGTCACCTCCTCCATGAAACCTTCTCTCATCCCCTGGTTTAAAGTGACTCTCCCTTCTCAAATGTCTTACAGAATTTGATCTGGACTTCTCTTTGCACTTGCCTTTTCCTCCCTCATAAGGTATTTATTCACGTAAATGGCTTTCTTGTTTATATAAATGCCTCCTCCTTCTTTTCCATTAGATTATAAGATCCTTTAGGGGAGAGTCTTGTATCATCTATCTTTGTATCCCTCACACAAAGCACCTTGTATACCTCCCTAGTACTCAGCCTGAGGAATTAGACCCCAGGGATGAGGAACCCACTTTCTCTTATTTCTACTTAAATAATTCTATCCATCTCAGCAGAGATGCAGAATTGGAAAGGGGAGAAACTCAAAGAATGGAGGAGGATTAAGAATGAAATCTTCCCAGCCCCAGCTCCAACCCCAGCCCTTCAGGTCCTGTGCCCACCTCCCATCATTACCATGGAAGTGGAAGGTGTATCGATGGCTACTCAGAAGGCTGGTGTTCTGTGGTTTTCTCCAAGAGCTGTAGGAAGGGTTGAGCAATAAGGGCTCCTGTGCCAAATCTGCAACCTCGAGGCTGCTGAAGCACAGGAACTTGCGGGCCTGGTCACTCAGCACATAAGTGGTCTTGCCATAAGTGAGTTGGAGCTTCTCAGCATTTGGAAGCCAATAGAGGCAAAAATGATACGGGCCTCGGGGAGAAGGGAAGTGCCAGGACAGGGAGTCTTTGGCAGGAAACGGAGCCTTGATTGTTAAGGAGTTCTCTGTATTCTCAATGACAATGTGGTGAGAATGGCCTTGAACGTAGTTCAGGCTGCTGGAATGGGTCTGGTTCCTTTCCCCACAGAACCTGAACTCATCTTTGTGGTTACTGCCCTGTGTCCCTGTGGAACAGAAGAAGATGGAGATATATCAGGAAACTCAGCATGGATGTGGAAGAATTCGGTGTATCTGGACTGCCTCTTTTTCTGCCCAGCAAGGCAGTGTGAGAGCCAGGCCCCTCGTCTGAAATGAATGAAGAAATAAATGAAATGAAACGAGAGGATTTCACTCGATGACCTCTGAAGTGCCTTCCAGCCCCAGATATTTTGGACCTTCCTGTTCTTTGGACCTCACCATCCTGATTTTCTAAGCCTCCTTTTCCCAACCCCACTATTTCATGGTCTCTATTGAGCAGTAAATTTCCTGCAATGCCCTTATTTAAAGATTTTTACAGACTATTTAAAGTTCTATACACATTGTTTTCTGGGCCTCACTTTCCCAATTTGTAAAATGGAGAAAGGAAAAGAAAGAAGAAAGATCATTGGATAAAATGAACCTAGCGAGTATTTATTAAGCATTTACTATGGAAGGAGCACAGTACTGTGGCTAGATTGCAAACTTTTCTATTCTACTCAGTAGAAGTTATGGAATAAATAGTAGGATTTGGGAGAAGAAGGCTTAGGAAGTCAGAGTGGTAAGGCCCAAGAAGAGGGAGGATATGGAAAGGTCATTGAGTCAAATTCTCTCATTTCATTCATTAATTTTAAATATTCTTTGAATTTCTTTTTGACTTCCAAATTCTCTCCCTCCTGCTCAACCCTTCCCTACCTATTCATAAGGTAAAAAGGCCAGAACTTCTAGAGAGACCACTTCTTTTACAGATGGGGAAACTGAGGTCTAGAGAAGGAATATAATTCTTCTAAAGTCACACTGGGAATCAGTGGTAGAGCCAGTTCTCCTGACTAACTCTAGCAGGGGAAGCTTTCCCCTTTGCCATGTTTTCTGTGCCAGTTAGAATTACCCTTACAATGGAAAGAAGCAGATTCTGGAAAATGAAGCACTCAGGGAGGGTCCATCTAGGGAAGGGATGCTCAGAGAAGAGGAAGGACACAATACCTTGGAAGAGGAAGAACAGACTCATATGGAAAACTGCCACCTTAGGAAATGACTGACCCTCCATGTTCCTCATCAGTATCACAGGGAGGTCACCACCTGAAAAAAAAATCAAGATCAGCATCAACCTTTATCTTGGTATTTTTTCCCTTTCTGGGGGCCGTGGAGTCAGGAATCCCTTTGTTCTCATCTCAACTCATAAACTTCCCAATCACTTAACCCCAGATGGCCTCAGTTCCCTCATCTGTAAAATAAGAGGGCTGGGTTGGACAGCCTCTGTGAGACTGGGTCTCCCGAGTTCCTTCCCAATGTCTACCTCACTGCCTTCCTAATCATCACAAGTAGTCTCCTATGTTTCCAGCCACAGAGTGGGGTTAGGGCTTGGGACAGCTGCAGAGCCCAGAAACCCCAGAGTGAGAGGAAAGTAAAGGAGAACGAACAAAGAGGTCCCAAGCCTGGGACTGGAGGAGAAGGGACCCCATCTGGACAGCTCTTCAACCTTCTGTCACAAGGGGGAGCCATGGCTCATTCATTTCCCTCTCCCAATGTCACAAAGCTTGTTTTACGCCTATTGCTTGGTCTGTGGTTTCTTTAAATGGTCAAATTATCCCAGGTAATTATACTGGGACTCTTAGGGAAGATCTGGGGCCCTAGATATGGAGGCCAACTTCAATTGTCCCTTCGATTAACAAAGAGGTGGAAACCTGGACCCGAAGAGATGAGTGGACTTAACGGAATATCAGCATTGAACGAAATCAGACTATTGAGTCAAATGGCACTTTTCTCTCCATTATGGGGTTTTGAGATAATAATGATGATGATAAGAGCAATAATAATATGTTTCAAAGTGCTTTACATTCATTTGATCCTCCCAATAATAACTCATCCATTGTTGCATCCCCTGTACCACCCAGTGGTTCCAAGAAAACCCAAATGGAATCAGAAAGACTCATCTTCCTGAGTTCAAATCTGACTTCATACACTTACTGGAGGTATGACTCTGGGCAAGCCACTTAACTCTCCTTGCCTCAGTTTTCTCGTCTATAAAATGAGAAGGAAATGGCAAACTATGCTAGTATCTCTGTCAAGGCTCTGCCTCTCTTATATCCAAAGAGATCATAAAGGAGGGAAAGGGACACCCATGTGCAAAAATGTTTGTGGCAGCCCTCTTTGTAGTGCCAGAAACTGGAGACTGAGTGGATGCCCAACAGTTGGGGAATGGCTGAATAAGTTGTGGTATATGAATGTTATGGAATATTATTGTTCTGTAAGAAATGACGAGCAGGATGATGTCAGAGAGGCCTGGAGATGAAGTAAGCAGGACAAAGAGATCATTATACATGGAAACAACAAGATTATAGGATGATCAATGGACATGGCTCTCTTCAACAATGAGAGGATCCAATGATCTTGTGATGAAGAGAACCATCTACATCCAGAGAAAGAACTTTGGGAACTGAGAGTGGATCACCACATAAAATTTTCCCTCTTTTTATTTTCTTTTTGCTTTGTTTGTTGTTTGCTTGCATTTTGTGTTCTTTCTTACTTTTCTTCTTTTTTGATCAGATTTTTCTTGTGCAGCAAGATAATTGTATAAATATGTATGCCTATATTCGATTTACATATAGTTTTACTATGTTTAACATATATTGGATTACTTGCCATTTAGAGAAGGGAGTGGGGGGAAAGAAGGGAAAATTTGAAATACAAAGTTTTTCAAGGGTCAATGTTGAAAAATTATCCATGCATGTTTTGTAAATAAAAAGTTTTAATAAAAAAAGACTGCCTTAGAATAATGGGGGCCCAACTGAAATGACTGAATGACAACAATCCCACTCTAATCTGCCACTCTCAGAAAGTCCTCAGGGTTTTACTGTTCTGTAAATTCAATATGAGTCAGCTGGATGATGCTTTCCTGGGGTTACATTAATAGAGGTGTGGTTTCCAGGAATGGGAAGGTGATAATTAATGCCCACTCAGGATAGCTACGTAGTGCAATGGATAGAGCCCCAGGCCCGGTGACTTAAGTTCAAATCTGACTTTAGATACTTATTAGCTGTATGACCTCAGATAAATTTTAATTCTGTTTCCTTCAGACTTTTCATCTGTAAAATAGGATCAAGAAGGAAAAGGCAAATCACTCCAATATCTTTGTCAATAAAACCTCCAAAAGGGGTCATAAAGAATTGGACATGGCTTGGACACAGCAACAACCCATTCTATTCTGCTTCTATCTGACCTTATGTAGGGAGTACTATGTACTTGGCACTGAAGTTTAAGAAGAACACAAAAAACTATTGAGTGTCCAGAGGGACTGGATTAATTAGTTGCAGAGCAATGGATGGAAGTGACAAATTGGAAAATTTGAATTTAATTCAGGAAAATATTCTAACAATTTTTGTTGAGTCATTTTTTAGTTGTGTTCAACTCTTCATGATTTCCATTTGGGATTTTCTTGGCAAAGATAATGGAGTGGTTTGCCTTTTCTTTCTCCAACTCACTTTACATCTGGAAAAACTGAGGTAAACAGTTAAATGACTTGTGCAGGGTCACACAGCTAGAAAGTGTCTGAGGATAGATTTGAATTTAGGAGTACTGGCCTGGAATCAGGAGAATTATCTCCAAAATTAAATGCAAATTGGCTTCTAAGTCTTCACCAGATGGCTCTCAGCTCCCTGTCTGATATCATTTCACAGCCTTTTGGTCATTCTCTACTCCAGGGAAAATGGAAGACAGCTGTTTCCTGAATGTGGGGTAAATGTCCACTCTTTCCTTTATGAATTTGGGTAAGCCATGCCCCACATCTGAGAGGTATCCATGGGAGTACCCCTGCACAACTTGGGTCAGATGCCCTCTCCCACCCTAGCCATGTAAAGTCCTCTATGACCTTCCCCAACCTGTCTTTATAACTTTATTGTTCTACTCCCAACATACTGTGGAGGTCATCATACACTCTATTCCATCTCTCCCAGCCGTCCCTTTGTCTTGGCCATCCCTCTTGCCTACAATGCACCAGGAATAGAGAAAATCAACATCTCACTATTCAAAGTATGACTTCTTTCCATGTAGACTTGGATGCACCAGGTGATAGAAGGGACCTCAGCACATACAAGGTCAAAGCTAGAAGAGACCTCAGAATATACAATATCACAGCTCAGGATGTGGAACTTAGAGAAAGAACGTCAGAGTTGGAAGGGGTCTTAGATCTTAGTATGTCAGAGCTGGGAGGGATTTTAGAACAGAGAATGTTGGAGATGGAAGAACCTTAAAATGCAGAGTATCATATCTGGGAGGGATCTTAGAACACAGAAAGTCAGAGATGGACGGACCTTAGAATTGAGGATGTCAGAGCCGAGAGGGATTATGGATTATTTGAGAAGCAACTTGGTCCAATGGAAACATAAAATTTAAAGCCATTACTAGTTGTATAAGTCTAGTCATTTATGAATTTTAATTTCTTCATCTGTAAAACAATAACAATATACAGTATCAGGATTCTTTATGATCTTTGAAACACTTATATAAACTATTATCATCTAGTTCAACCTTTCCATCTTACAGATAACAAAGATGAGACCTCAGTCTTACCAACATCACATTGTCTGTTAATAGCATACCTAGGGTTTTATCAATCAGAGCTCAAACCACTGCTCTTTCTGCCTCCCATTTGAGGATCTAAAAGGTATTGAAGTCAGAGAATCCAGATTTCAAAATAGTATAAAATTAAGCACCATCTCCTGCATTAAAGCTGGGACAGTCAAATGAATAGGAATTATGTTTCTTTCCTCTTTTATATCCCCCCCCCCCCCAACTCTTCAATTGACCATCCACTTCCTGGTTTCTCTTCCTGCTCTAGATGGGTGGGAATTGAGAGAAGTAAAACTGAGTTTTAGAATGTTTTTCCCCAATTCAAAAATAGTAAATGAAAGTAGAGTTGAGCACAAATTCCGCTGTCCACTCACAGTTCACTCCATCACTGAATGGGCCACTCAGCAATGTCTTTAACTGACTGAGTAGGTAATTCAGCTCATTAAGTATTTACAGAACTCGCCCTATGTGTTCAACTGGGCACAAGTGAGAGATAAGGTTCACAAAACAATAATCCAAGGGCAGTGAGATAACATATCAAAGGCTATTCAGAGCCATAACATCTCAATAGGGACTTCAGAGATAATGTCTAGCTCAATCTCTCTCCCTAGAATTGTCCTTGGTTCTTAGCATTGTGGGTAAACTGAAGAGATATAACCTGAACAATAAAGGACCCTGAGTCCATGGCAGAAGACTGGGTTGAAGGAACAGGGAATTATTAGTTTGGTAGAAAAGTTTGTAAGTATTAGCTAAACAAAAAAGGGGAAAGACAGTCCCTGCCCTCAAAGAGCTTCATCTAATGGGAGATACAGAATGCAAACAATTGGAACAAACAAGATATGGGACAAATAGGAAATGATCAACACAGGGAAGGCGCTGGGATGAAGAAGGATTGGAGAAGGCTTCCTGTAGAAGGTGGATGTTTACTGGCACTTGAAGGAAGTTGGAGAAGCCAGGAGGATATGCAGAAGGAGAGCGTTTCAGGCATGGGGATAGCCCTAGAAAATGCCAAGATTTGAGATGGAATTTCCTTGCAAGAAACAGCAAGGATGCCAGTGTTGTTGGATCGCAGGGCCCTTGCGAGGGTGTAAGGTACAAAGAGACTGGAAAGGGTGGGAGTGATGGGGTCTTGCAGTGTTTGAAGGATCAACTTGACTTGTTCTATTATAGAACAGAACCAGGAGTTGGGGTGGGGGGGAAGCTGCAAAAAGACAAATTTGGATTTGGCTTCAGGTAAACCTTCCTAGTGATTCCAGCTGTCCCAAAGTACCAAGAGCTGCTCCAAGGGATGGTCATTTCTCCCTCTTTGGAGCTCCCTAAGCAGACCACTTCTCAGACATGGCAATCAGTGAGAATTCCTTTGGTGTAATGATTACTCCAGATGACCATTGAAATGAATGAATGAATGAATCTGAAAGCATTTCTTTCAAGTATTTGCTATGTGTCAAACACTATATGAAGTGGGTCTCTTCCTGCTCTCCAATTCTTCCTGTAGAGGGAATTCCATCTGCATATTCTCTAAGTGATAAAAGGGCATTTGGCGGGGTAGATGGGGCGGGCAGTGACCTCAGACCATTTTGGCTAGGTGATAACAGTTGGATGGGTGAATGGTGAGCTGATTATATGTATAAAACTTCGGAATTATTTTAGTACCAGCTGCCCAAGGGCCTTCTCCTCCATCAGCTGTCTTCCTGGGCCAGAGCCCAGCCCAGGTTACAGGGCAATTATTACCACTGGTCATACCCTAGCTGCTATCTCACTGAGGAAGCCATGACAGCCAAAGGGTGGGACAGAAAGATAGCTCTCATTGCCAAGAGGAGTAGAGCAGGTTCTCCCTCCATGGACAGATGCCTGCAGCCAGCAAATAGGAGCTGGGATACACTGAGATTTGGGGCTGACCCCCCCATATCTCCAATTCTCTCAGAAGAAGGAGAGCTGTCTGTTCATATTGTCCTTCTAGGTGGCAGTCCCTGATAGTTTCTGGGTGGCTTTCTTTGTGCTTCTCACCTCTCCTCAGGGTTGGATTGGTTCTGAACAATAGAACACATTTATATTATTAAGATCTGCAAAATGCTTTATATCCATTATCTTATATTCTTGCAACATGGTTGTCTTTTCCCTTTATTCGCCATCATTAACCATCCTTTCTTTTACAGAGTCTGATGAGTAGTGCCATGGATTGTTGTCCATCTTGTGTTTTGGAAGAGGGCCAATGACATCCACAGGGTGATAGAACACTAGGTTCTCTTCCTGAGTGCAAATCCAGCCTCAGACACTTAATAGCTGTGTATCCCAGGAAGGTTACTTCACTTTGCCTCAGTTTCCTCATCTATAAAAGAGCTGGAGAAGGAAATGGCAAACCACTCTAATATCCCTGCCATGAAAACCCCAAATGAGGTCACAAAGAGTTAGACAGAAGTGAACAAGGCTCAAAAACAGAAGTATTTCATTTTACTTTGTGTCATTGACCATTTTTGAGAGTCTGATGCCTCCCTTTTCAGGATGATATTCTACTTTCATAGTTGAAGAAAATGTTAAATTTCAGTTAGAAGTCAGTGACAGTAAGATGCAATATTTTCCCTAACAATTTCATGGATTTCATGAAATCTATCCCCAAGCAGTTGGTGGACCCCAGATCAAATACCCTGTTCTAAGAGAAGAAAAGAGACTTCTGGAGGGGTCATGCTCCTACTGGGTATGAAAACAATTTTGGTATCATGGCAGCAAAGTCCGGGCTTCAGATTAAGACTGGGTCCTTTGATAGTCTGGAAAGAACTGACAAAACTGAAGAGATGAAAATGACCTTAGAGTCCACCCATTAAACCATCCTTAGATAGGAGTGCCTTCTACATCACCACCTGGAAAGTAGTCAATCAGCCTTTATCTAAAAAAGGAAGATACTAATCTCTGAGGACATCCCATTTCTCTTCTGGATAGTCTAAATAGCAGGACAGCTTTCCTTATGTCAAGCTGACAGACTGTAAAATAGTCATTGTGCCATAAGAAATAGTGGAAAGGGGAGTTTCAGAAAAATCTGAAAAGACTTTTATGAATTGATGGAGAGGAGAGTGAGTAGAACCAAGAGAATTATTTATACAATGGCAACAACAGTGTAAAGACAAACAATTTTGAAAGTCTTATGACTTCTGATCAGTGTAATGACCAACTATGATTCCAGAAGACCAATGATCAAACTTTCTGTCTACCTCCTTCCTGATAGAGAGACAATGGACTCAAGGAAGAATAAAATCGACATGTTTATATGGCTTATGTAAGAATTTGTTTCACTTAACTATGCACATTTTGCCCCAAATTTTTGTTTTCCCTTCTTTTGTTTTTTTGAAGGGAGAAGGTAGGAGGGAGAGAAGGTAAATGCTTGTTAACTGGGAATGGGAGTTGGATCAAAAGATAGAATTCATCTGTCCTGAGCTCACCAAGGGCAGGTAGGTACTAACTATCTCTCTGTAAAATCCTGATTGTCAACTTCCCATTATTCTTTTTATTTTTGTAACATCCTTTCAAGTCTAAAGATTATTCTCCTTATCAGAGAGATAGACAAAGACCTGAGTTGTTTTGTCTTCTCCTTGTCATCCATTATTATCATCCTATTCATCCATTATTCCCTGCCTGTTTCCTCCAATTCAGCTAAAAATACCCTATTTTTTGTCCTTAGCTTTCTTTGATATATTTAGTTTATTCTGAGTTCTGACACTATTTTTTTTGACCAATCAATTGGGGTTAAGTAACTTGCCCAGGATCACACAGCTAGTGTTCAGTATCTGAGATCAGAATCGAACTCAGGTCCTCCTAACTTCAGGGCTGGTGCTCTATCCACTACACCAACTAGCTGCCTCTCTGACACTATTTTTAGAGGACCATCTCATGCTATTTATTCTTCATTTTCTGTATTTGCTTAAATCTTTATAAACTTAAAAAAATCTAAGTTGGAAAATTGATTCCCTATGCACTCAAATTTTTTTAGATGAATTTGTGTTTCTTGTGTTTTTTAACTTGTTTTTTAAAAAAATAATTATTAAATTTAATTGGTTTCCCTTATAATCTATATACTTGCATTTCAAAACTTATTCTGAGAAGGCTTTACCAGATTAATTGCCAAAGGGGTCCATGACAAAGGAAATGTGAAGATCCTTGATTTATGTAAATTTCCTATTTTCTTATTCATTGGAATTCTTTGTCTTTATATCTTCAGAACCTCATTATGTCAAACCAGCTCTTCCTCTTAAGAATGACTTCTTTGTAAAATGGTAGTCCAAAGTATCCTCTCCATCCTTTCTATGAGCCCTTTGAGAAGTTCCTTCTCCATATTTAGTGTGGATGTATGACAATACTTGGCTTACATTTCCACAATTCCAATTCTAAGATGGAGAGTGACTTTCCTCCAAAGGCCTCAATCAGTTTGATCTTAGCAACCCATGGATCTTCTTGGTGATGAGAATCAGGTCCAGATCAAAGTTCCTCTCTTTGAAGGCTTTGAAAGTGTGAGTTCCTTAGGGACAGGGGTCTTATTCACATAACAAAATCATATGATGTGAGAGTTGGAAAAGACCTTTGAGATCATCTAATCTAAGTGTCTTTTTAAAAAAAAAACATTTTACAAGAGCTTGTGCTTTTAAAATAATTTATTAGATAATTATTTTAAATATTTATTAAATATTGTTTAAATGAATAGAAATTTGACAAATTAAAATTATACATTACTTAAATACATATTAATTATTAAAGTTTATTTATTATTTTTAAGTGACAAGTCTTTTAAAAAATCTTTTCCTCTCATTACCCCTCTCTACTCATTAGCAATTTTTTTTAAAAAGTAGGAAAAAAAATCTTTCCATGCATTGGTAGAGATTGGCAAAAACAAATCCTTGTCTAAAAGTATATGTCTCTTTCTGCATCTTAGGTTCACCGTTTTCCTTTCTGTCAGGAGGCGAATGGTATGTTTCATCTTCATTCTTTTGGACTCATGATTTATCATTTCATTGATGGAAGTTCTATAGCCATTTGTGGTTATTTTTCTCTGTCAGGTTATCATTATTGTATAAATTATTCTCTTATTTCTGTTCCCTTGATCTGCATTGGTTCAGAGAAGTTTTTCCAGTTTCCTCTGAAATTGTCCATTTCATCATTTCTTGTGGCATAATTCCATTACATTCATATAGCATAATGTATTTATCCATTTCCCAATGGGAGGATGGCCCCCTAGTTTCTAATTTTGGGTTACCAGGAAAAGAGCTACAGTAAATATTTTTGTACATATTGATCTTTTTCTTCTTTCCTTTATTTATTTATTTTTTGGAGGGGGGAATAGGCCCAGTAGAAGTATAGCTGAGTCAAAAGGAATATGCAGTTTGGTAACTTTTTGGACACAGTTACAAATTGCTTTCCAGGATGGCTATCATCTAGAGCTTCTTAATCTCTTTGTATCAGGGACAGTGGACACCCTTTCTTAGAATAATGTTTTTTAAAAAAAAAACATAATGTAAAGCACATAGGATTATAATGGTAATCAATTACATAGGGAGTTATTCAAACATTTAAAATTCTAGAGTCATGGACTACTTGAAATATCTCAGGTTAGAGAGATTTGTTTTGTTTTGTTTGTTTTTTTCTTCTTTTTTAAAAAATTTGCTAATGAGTAGAGAGAGGAAATAAGAGGAAAAGATTTTTTAAAAGACCTGACCTGGTCCAAACCACTGGTTTTACAGATGGGGAGATGAGACCTAGAAAAAGAAATTTATTTGCCTAAGGTCTCTTAAGTTAATAAAGATGTGAGCCAAGTTCTCACACCCCAAGCCTACATCACATTGCTCTCCATTCATCTCTCTGCCTCCTCCCTTCCTCCTATCTCACTTTCCCTATCTATCCCAGGCCAGCCATGGACCTAATCCTTGTGCTGATCTTCATGGAAGCTTTGACTTGCTCTCTTTCCAACATGGGCCAGTCTATCCCTCCCTATATGGCCCCTGCTTCCAGAGGGTCACCATATTGGAGTCAGACTAATTATAGACAACAGATCAACTTTAGCCCTAATGTAGCTCAGAACCCCTGAGCTCCAGAAATCTACCAATTCAACTTCCTTGGTAGCAGAGAATAATCTCTTATAAAATATAATATAAAATATCAATTAAAATAATAAAAATAATCTACTTCTAAAAGTACATATCCCCCAATAAACTTTTACTACTTTCTAGCCTCTTGAAGCTCTCCTTCCACCAAATTCCTGACTATTAACTTCTAGCCTTGTCGTGCTAGTGGAGTAATGTGATTTTGTGGTCTCCTGACCTTGGGGGGCTTTTGTTCTAACTACAAGTCAGGAAATCCTGGGACTTTTGGCTTTGGTGTCTGCCCCAGGAAATGTCCAATCTGTCTGATTCTGAATAGACTATTTCTGCTGCAGTTCATTGCTGAGTGATAATCTGGTCAGTGATAATCAAATTTTGGAGACCACCCTCAATTCATCTGGAGATTACTTCTTGAGCTACAGAATTAGCATATCTATGGTAGAAGCTGGATAAATTGTCACTCCTTGCTTCTGTTTTTTTTTTTTTTTAATTGTTGTTTTTTTTTTAACTGAATTCCCTTACAATTCAGTCCACTTTGTAATGGCATACCATTACTTTCAATAAACTTTGCCCCTTGAGTAGGAGTTTAAATCCTGCTTCAGACCCTTACTAGCTATGTGACCCTAGTCATGAACACTGTCTGCTTTAGTTTCCTCCTCTGTAAAATGGAGGAAATAATGGCCTCTACCTCTCAAGCCTGTTTTGAAGATCAGTTTTGATATTTATAAAGTACTTAGCACATAGTAGGCTTTTATTAAGTTCCTCTCTCTCCCCCTTCCTTCTTTCCTCCCTCCCTTCCTTCTGAATAGGATAAACTGAATGAAGATCTCTCATAAGACTCTCTTTCCTTCTTCTTTTTACTTTCTTCTTTCCTTCCTTTTATTCCTTCTTCTTTTCTTTTCTTTCTTTTTTCTTCTTCTCTCCCCCTCCCTCCTTCCCTTCTTTTGTTCCTCTCTCCTTTCCTCCCTTTTTTCCTCCCTCCCTTCCTTTGTCCCTCTCACTCTCTCCTTCTTTTCTTCCTTCCTTCTTAAATGATTTGGGACTTCATAATATAGTCATTTTTGGATACGCTTTTATCAGAGTTTGGTGCAGAGAGATGATTGACTAAGATTTCCCTGAATGAATGAATAACACAGATAGCCCAAATCAGTGTATGATTATAAAAACTATGCCTGCCTTTGAGATATAGTAAAAAATTTCCCTTTCTAAGTGGATTGGCCTCCCTAATTCTTTTTGGTGAGTCTAGGGAAAGGGAGAGGAGCCCGTAGGAAGCAGAGAATGTGCAGCTGGCCTGGGCCACAGCCTTCCCATAATATCCGGCTGGTAGTGTGTGTCCAGCTCGGGAAAGGAGAGGATGAGGAATAGAATCAGTGCTACATCTGCCCTAGGAAGCCCCCAGTTAGCCAAGGAAAGTGACAGAGAAATTCCTCATGCTGCAGCTTCCTCTTTTCCTGCTAAGAGGCTTCCTGCATGGTTCCCCAGACTGAGTCAGATCCGGGATGAGAAATGCCAAACGTTCCTAGTTGAGCCCCCTAAGACTTTCCTAGTAGCATCAGACTCTCAGAGGATCTTCGGATTTTAGAGATGAAAGGTACCTTGGAAGTTATCTGGCTCATCCCCCTCATCTATCTAATGGGGGCAGGAGCTGAGGCTTAAAGTCACCTAAGTGGCAGAGATGGCAAGTGAATCCAGGATTTAAGGATTCAAACTCCATGTTCTTTCTCCTACACTGCCTTCAAGGTATTAGTGGTATCCAGCCCACTAGTTTCCTGAGGTGAGATGAAGAGCAATGACTGGTTCACTGAAGGTGTTCCTTCACTTGCCTTATAAGGCCTCCCTTTGAGTCTCAGTTTCCTCATCTGTAAAATGAGGCAGCTGGTCCAGATGAATTCTCAGTTTCCCTCTAGCTCTATATTTATGCTTCCAGGATCAGACTCTCTCTGAATGACCTATGAGAAATCCACAGGGGGAGGTGCCTTCACTACTAGCTCAGAGCCCATCCAACCCTGTGATGGGCAGTAGTCATGCTCTCGTCTGCAGTGCTTTTGAAAATTATGGGATCCTAGAAGTTTAGGGCTATAAAGGTTCTCTCTTCAAATTTTTTCATTTTTATAGATGAGGAAATAGACCAACTATAGTAAAAAATAATAACTCACTATGTACCAAAATAAGGTCAAAATGGACATAACTTCTGGAAAAAAGTCACATTATTAAATTAGAAAAGCAAGAGATTAGGCATCTTTTGTTGCTATGACTAAGGAAAGAGTAGTTAAAATTTAAAAGTGTAGTGGATATAATTGATTAAAAGATAAAGTAGCTGTAATAGAATAGTGAGATAGTGTTGATGGCATGAAATTAAAAAGCTTTAGCATAAATAAAATCAAAGCAGCTAGGATAAGAAAGGAAAGTATTGATTGAGAAAGCTTTTGTGCTATGGTGTCAGGTATCTTTGATAAGGTTCTCATGTTCAGAATATATTTACATAATTAAGAATTCTCTCTCTCTCCTTTTCTTCTCACTATCCACCTTTCCCTTTTTCTCCTTGCCTTTCTCTTTCCCTCCTTTCTCTCTCTCTCCATTTCTCTCCTTCTCTTCCCCTCTCCTTTTGCTTCTTTCCTTCCTCTTTCTTTCTCTCCCATATCCTCCTCCCTCTGCCTCTCTTTTCTTCTCTATTTGTCCCTTTCTCTCTTCCCCTTCCTCCCTCCCTCCTCCCTACCCCTGTCCCTGCCTCTGTCTGTCTCTGTCTCTCTCTCCCTTCCTTGTATCTCTCTTTTTTCCCCTCCCAGAGGCTCCAATGGATGTTATCAAAGAATATGAACATTTTGCTAAAAAATAGCAAATTGTATGAAAGATTTTTCTAATTATTAATAATAAGAGAATAAAAAAATAAAGAAAAAAAGAAAAGAATAGGCAAGGGGGTTGTGGAAAGACATGCACGTGAATACACTGTTGATGAGCTGAAAATTGATTCAACCGTTCTGGAAAACAATTTGAAATTATGCTGAGAAAATGCCTAGGATGTGTACATTCTTTGCCCCAGAGATCCCACTGATAGTCATATCCCCCAAGGAGATTAAAAACAGAAAGAAAGATCTCATATACACCAAATTATTTATAGCAGAACATTTTGTGGTCACAAAGAACTGGAAACAAAGCAGAGGTCCATTGATTATGGAATGGCTAAAGAAACCACAGAACATGAAGGTATATCATTGTATATTATTGTACCCAAAGAAGGCAGTGACTATGAAAAATTCAGAGAAGAATTATACAAACTGATGAAGAGTGAAGCAGAACCAGCCAAACAATAAACACAACTTTAGCGATATAAACAAAAAGATAGTCAAAATCAAAAGAAAAATAATCCTGAATGATGTGTAATTATAATGATCAAGGTGGAGAAGAGTTTGAAAAAGAAGACTGTGGATATAGACTGACATATCTTGTTTGATGAGTTAGCTGGTTTTAATGAACTGCTGTTCTTCCTTTTTCTTTTTAAATCTTTGTTACCAGGGCCGTCTTATTGGGGAAGGAGAGGATATATTCAGAAACAAGACGATGTAAAACAAAAGAAAAATGACAATAGCTCACTCTTACTTTACAAACATCTCATTCAGTCATCACAGGATACACAAGGAGGACCTGATTAGGGCAAATAACGAATCCCATGAAGTGGTCCTATATGTTTAAATTCCACAAACTAGAAATTTTAACAATGTAAATTGATCATTGATTCCAATCTAATAGAAATAAGCAGTGTAATTTGACAATCACTTCAGGGACAATCATTATTTGCACTAATTGAGACCTATTTGTGGATAGAATCATTATTCCACTTCACAACTGGGAAAGCTGACTTACTTAATGTCCCGTAATTAGTAAGTGTTGGAGCTGGGATGGGAAACCAAATCTCCTGATGTCTAGTACATTATTTTTCCTATTTCTTTAGACTAGTTTCCATTTTTGGGGATTAATGCCCAATTCTAAATACTCATCCTTTCTTCAAATAAGATTTGGATAAAAGAATTGAAAATCTTCTATCTTCTTTTCTGTAAAGAAGGAAAAGTGACTTGATCAAGGTCACCTATGTATATTAAATGGAACATCAGGACTCAAGTTTTCTGCCTACAAATCCAGTATCCAGGCAAATCTCATCACTATCTCCCGGGATCCTTTTCTTTCACTTTTATAACCTTATGGCTGAGCTCCCATGGAGGAGGAGAAGTAGTTTTATTGGGGTGGGCAAAGACGTTAAGATCATCACAAGTATTTGGAAATCCCCATCTCCTGTGTCTTAGAACAGCCTCAGTGTAATTTAGACTCTCATCCTCCAGGATCATTACTGAAAGATCCTGAAAGCACACGGAGTGCCCAGGCCTTTTTGTCAGGGAAGGGTAACAATAAGCTAGATGGTCCCATGATCTAAACTGACCTAAGACTCGCTGCCATTCTTTGGAATGCATCACGTCATTGATGTCTGCGGGAGATCACCCTCCCAAACATGCTTGGCTTAATGGGCTGTGAAAATGAGTCTGAGTTTTCATTACTAAGCAAGTGGCTAAATTGACTTGGGACTCAAAATCAGCCAAACTCTTTCATGGTTAAGCATAGGATTATATATCTTAGCATTTAGGAACAAAAAAGGGATAATTTTACTAATCAGTCAACAGGCATTTATTTTTTGTTTTCTTTAAAGTAAAGCTTTTTATTTTAAAAAAATATGCATGAATAATTTTTCAAGAGTGATCCTTGCAAAATCTTGTGTTCCAAATTTTCCCTCCCTTGCCCCATCCCCAGATGCCAAATAATCCAATATATGTTTAAAAATATGTTAAATACAGTATATGTATACATTTTTATACAATTATCATTCTGCACAAAAAAAATCAGATCAAAAAGGTAAAAAAAGGGAACAAAATGCAAGCAAACAACAACAAAAAGAGTGAAAATGCTATGTTGTGATCCACAACACAGTCCTCTCTCTGGGTATAGATAACTCTTCATCACAAGATCATTGGAACTGGCCTCAATCATCTCATTTCAACAAGCATTTATTAAGCACCTTATTGGGGGCATCTGGATTTAGTAGATAAAGAGCTGGGTTCAAATCTTGCTTCTGATATAATACTTCTTAATGCTAATACCTTCACTCCCAGTTAAATGATGCAGTGGACTTGGAATTAGGAAAATGACTTCATGAACTCAAATCTGGCCTCAGACATTGTGTGACCCTGACCAAGTCACTTAACCCTGCTTGCCTCAGTTTCCTCATCTGTAAAATGAGCTAGAGAAGGTAATGGAAAACCACTTATATTTTTGTCAAGAAAATTCCAAATGGGGTCACAAAGAGTTGGACATGACTGAAAAATGATGTAACAAATCACAATAGATTGTTCACATATAGTCATTTGAATATTGTCTTCCTCATTAAACTAGGAGCTCCTGAGAGCAGGAAATATTTTTTCCCCTTCTTTATATCCCCAGCACTTAGAACAGTACTTGCAGCAAATTAAGTGCACAATAAAATAAATTATTGTGACTGACTGATACATCCCGGATATATGACTCTGGCCAAGTTATTTACCTGCCCTGTGTTCTGGGCAACTCTGTAAATGCCGAGTTACAAAGAAGGTGGAAGCCCTAATTGGGGAAGATAGTTCTTCATTAGAGAGAACATTACATCAATAATATCACAGATACAACTTCTATTCTTTGTCCTTTTTTGCTAAGTACTGGGGAAACTGAGATTCAGAGAGACCATTGGATATATTATGGGATTATATGATCACAAATTTAGAAATAGAAGGGTCTTTCCAGGTTATCTGTCCCAATATGTAGATAACTGAGTGTTGACTTAATATCCTAAACTTTTCCCTCCCCTCAAGTACCAGAGAATCACAAATTTAGAGCTAAAAGATATCTTAAAGATCATTCCGTCCAATCTCTTTATTTTACAGATGAGGAAACTAACACCTAGAGAGGTATTGCTACTAGTTATGCCCTATTAATCCTGCAGATAGCTTGTAAGTATTTGTATGTGTCTACTCCATTAGATTGCAAGCTAGTAGAGGGTAAGCACTAGGCACTTAATAAATGTTAATAGAATGACTGATTGTTGACTTGCTCAAGGTTACTCCAGTAAAAAAGAGTAAAGACTTGAACTCAAACCCTCTGACTCCAAAGTCAAATCACTTTCTTTTGGGTCCCCCCCCCCCAATCTAGACTTCAGAGCCCTGGAGATCATGTAATCCAGGGCTTCTTAAACTAGGATCTGTGAACTTAAAAAAAGTTGATAATATCCAATAATGGTTTCCTTTGTATTTCTATGTGTTTTAATTTAAACATTTTTAAGCGTGTGTTTGAGAAGGGACACTGGCTTCATGGGACTGCCAAAGGAGTCCAGGACATCATAACAGTTAAGAAGTCCTAATTGTAGTCCAGCTTCCACATTTGACAGATGAAGAAACTGAGACCCAGAGAGGCAAAAGGATTTCCCTGAGGTAACACAAGTGTAGTAAGCAGCGTAAACAGACTTCAAATTTACATCCCAAATCTAGAATTTGTAATCTCAGAATTTTGGAGTTAGAAGTTAATTTCCTTGTAACTCCAAAAGTCTGTGATTTCCTTAATAATTTCTACCAGTTGCTCCCGGAATTTCCTTTTACTATGGTTCCTTGCACCCAGAATAGAATAAAGAAGAGGATCTCAGTCCTTCATGTCTTCTCCGCCTTCCCCTCCTCAAAAATAAATATTACCTGGGACCTGATGAATCCATCCAACATAACCCTGATTCTCTCAGATTAATATTGCCAGGCGGCTTCCCTTGAGAAGAGGGTAGAACTCTGACTTCTCCACCCAAGCTGGTCATCTCTCTAGAAAGAGCCCAAGAGTCGGGCTCAGACCCCCGAAAATTCCCCTTGGGGGAGTGCCATCCCTCCCATAACCATGTCCTTCCCCACACATGCACACTCACTGCCTGCCCACTTCAGCCTCTCGTTTCAAGAACAAAGCAACGCCCTAGACCTTGGCCTGCCCTTCCGTAAATACATATAAAAGAACAGGGAAGACACAATGAGACAAAACTGAGCCAGTTGGGTTAAATGAGAACTATGAAGGAGGGGGGATAGTAGGGAGAGGCAGGTGGAGATCGGGGGATAGATATTTCATATCCTGAACATATCCTTCCCTTCTCAACTGGGGGGCAGCCTGGAAACTAACAAAATGTCCTGGGGGTCCACTTTCGATGTTCCCTCAACTTCGAGACCCCCCTTTATCCCCCTCCAACCTCTTCCAGGCAAGGAGATTACTTTCTGCATCTCAGGAATGTGAGTCATTTCCTCTCCAGGGGGAATGGGAGGTGGAGCTGGACCCTGGACTGTCCCCCATGACTCTCTACCAGAGCCACGACTCCCTTCCCCCTTCCCCTGTACTTCTGAGTACCATTTCCTCCCCTTCCGTTCTTCCTATTTTTAATCTTTTCTCCAGGGTTTGCTGGAGAATTGGAACCTGTGAAATAGGTTTGACTGGGCCCTTGGACAATGTGACCTTGCTTCAGCTTGAAGGGAGAAAAGGGAGAGATTTACCAACAAGCAGGGACACAGAGCCCTTCCCCTGAAAGTGAGCCTGATGCTTCATCAACTCCATCTAGGAGGGTCTTAGAGAGAGCCCTTCTCCTAGTTCTGCTTCCTCCTAAGTTTGTCATACATAGAGGAGAGCATCCAGGAGGTCAAATCACATCCACTTGCCCCCTTCTCTGCCCACTGGCTGTGCTTTGGGGCAGAAGGCTCCGGGGCCATGACTCTGCCTGAAGAATCAATATGGTGGCAATGAGGATGGAGGTCTAGAGCTGGAGGCAGGAATCCATGACACTAGTGTTGTTTTTGGCGCTTAATAGCTAGATGACCCTTCATTTTTTCCTTTGTATCATGAGGGATTAGTACCAAGATCGCTGATATTATCGGGGCTCTAATTTTCCCTCCCAGATATGGGTCTGTCCAAAGTAAACAATGAAATCTGGATTTCTCAGAGAAGTCCAGCCAAGAAATCTCAAAGGAAGTCAATGGGACACCAATGAGTTGGAGAATGGAGCTCTCCATTCCCCCTAAAAAGGGTAAGTTCCCTATATTATGGACCCACATTCAGAGCAAAGGAGGAGAGAGATTCTGGCACAGAAGGATGAAAGGGAGCCTAAGAATACTCATACTGGATACACCTTTGGCAGAGAACTGGAGGCTGAGTCTGGTTATCTTTCGAAGCTGATGGCGAGAAGGAGAATTAATGATGCTGATGGGCGAGTCCTTGAAGGCAGAACGGAAGCATTTGGATCAGACATGACTGAAAAGAAGCTCCACGGACCTTTCCTATGACCCAGCTCTATTTGAAGGGCTTCCGTTTTCACATAGGCTGTCTCTGAGAGGCAGTGTGGCACAGCAGGCAGAGTATTGTACTGGGTCAAGATGACTAATTCAGAACCTACCTGTGATGTTTATAAACTTCCCCCTCCCCCCCACCCCCAAGCCCCATTTCCTTCTTTATATACAGCAACATTGAGTAAAGTCCTTCACACTCAATCTATCATCTCACCCCCACAATGGCCCTATCACAGAGGCAGCCCTGGCAGTAGAAAAACAAATGCCATAATTGAGAGTCTCAAGGCTTGTGTTCGAATTCTTGCTCCACTGCTTAGCACCTGAGCTTGACCTTGAATTGACTTGGGTGTCTTCATCTTCAGCATGAGCTGTGAGGACTAGAGGATCATTTAAGGCCTTCTAGCTCTAAAGACCAAAATTAGACTCAGACAGAAACTGGTGTAAGGGAGGGAGCTCTGGAGGAAATAGCTGAAAACTGGCACCTTCAGCTAGGGAGAAGGTGGGGAGTCCTGGCAGGGAGGGCGGCTTCAGTTTTCAGGTATTTTTTCAATTAAATAAGAATAAAGTCTTTTCTTCTAAGATCACTGAGACACCAAAAAGTCTCTAGCCAGGGCCAAAATCACATTCTTGGACTTAGACCCTTGGCTCTGAGCTCTGCCTGAATGAATCCAGGAGCGGAAATCCCCCAGGGACCACTGATCCGCCACATACTTCAAGGCTCTCAAAGGAATTCCATCCCTTGGCACGGCACCTGTGCTGGAGACATGGCCTTGGCCTGAGCCCCCTGGATCACCCACTCTGCCTGAAGCTCAACTCGAAAGAAAGAAACAAGAGGAGCCTCTGAGCAACTAAAATGATAACCCCAAGGCCCTGCACCAAAGCTCGCTCCTGGTACTCATAGAACATCCCTCCACACCTCAATTGGTGCCTTAGTGTATGGTCAGTAGCAGCTTTCCACTTTGAACCATGCCAGCTTCATATCTGTCAATCACAACCACGCCAACTATTTTCTAGTTATCATCCTCATGGACCCTCCAATGGAAACTTGAAAAATTTCCCAGTCTCCTTGGTGCTGATAGTAGAGTTCTTGCCTTATCTTGTGGCCCTGATGTCCCTATTTCTCAGCCATCTCCTCACCATGCTCCCCTCCAGTCTCATCCCCAGCTTTCCAATTCCCTGTTATGTTTTGTCTTCTTTACCTTTTCTCTCCCTCTCTTCCTCCCCTCCTCTCTCTCTCTCTCTCTCTCTCTCTCTCTCTCTCTCTCTCTCTCTCTCTCTCTCTCTCTCTCTCTGTCTCTCTCTCTGTCTCTCTCTCTCTCTCTCTGCCTGTCTCTCTCTCTCTCTTTCTCTGCCTGTCTCTCTCTCTCTCTCTCTCTCTCTCTCTCTCTCTCTCTCTCTCTCTCTCTCTCTCTGCTTGTCTCTGTCTTTCTCTCTCTGTCTCTCATCTATTACTTAGCTAGTCATCTATATCCATACATCTATCCACCCATCTAGCTATCCATGCAACTAGCTAAATATCCACCTACCATTCATTCATTCATCAATCTATCCATCCACCTAACGAAATATCCACATATCCATCTATCTATCCACCCAATTTGTTAAATATCCATCTATCATTCATTCATCTATCCATCCATCTAGCTAGGTATCTATCTTTCTATCTATTCATCTGTCTACTTAGTTATCTAGTTTCTAAGTCTTTCCCAGAACAGAAGTAGCAGTAGTAAGAGGGGAAGGGGTTATGGAAGTAGACCCACTGAAAAGCAGCAGAAAGTGATAGAGGGAAGAGACAAATTATGAAAAAAATTAATACAAGAATTGAAAAAACCTAGTAACCTGGGGTCATTTATTGTAGGGGAAACCATCCCTGACATCTCAGGGGTCACTGAAGATATTGTCATCATACTGGAAAATTAAGTTAAATTCCTTATACTAGGGGTTTCTGAGGTCTGTGAATTGATTTCAGGAAGTCCATGAACTTGAATGGGAAAAAGACATTATATGCAATACAACAATTATATATATATATATGTATATATATATATATACACACACACACACACACACACATATATATATATACATATATATATATATATGAATTGAATACATACCTCTATGATATATGTAATAATATATTGTATATACACACAGAAATGTGTATGCACAAAATGACAATATAATTGGTATGCTTTGTAATTCCTTCTGCTTTATGGTTTATGCAAGTCAATGACTTCACCAAACTACCAAAGGTGTCCATGTACAAACAAATTAAGAAACTCTGCCCTATAATGGCATCCTCTAATGGCTCACTGGGGTGTGGAAGTTGCCCTGATTTCTTTTTTTGCCCATGCAAACATTACACATTAATCTATAACCCAGTGATACTAGTTTCCTTGTCCCCCACACAGGGCATTTTGTCTCCTGACTCTGGGCATTCTCCCTGGCTGTTCTTCTTGTCTAAAGGCATTAAAAACAACAAGGGGTGATAACTTTGGGCAGCTCTGCCTCACTCACAATTCACACACAAGTCAAGACATCATCCTTGTGATGTTATCGGTCCTCTTTAAGAATGCAGGATGAATGACAATCCCCTTGTCCAGAACTCTCCCTTCTCATATTTGTTTGCTGGTTTCCCTCAAGTCTTAGCTAAAGGTTTACCTTCTGTAAGAAGTCTTCCCTGATCCTTTTTAATCTCAATGCCTTTCTTCCAAGACAAGCCCAATTCATCCTATGTGCATCTTGCTTGTATGTAAAGTCTTTGCAAGTTGTCTCCTCACCGAACTTTGAATTCCTTCAGGGCAGAGGTGATTTTCTTGCCTTTTTTCGTACCATCAGCCTTAGCACAGTGCCTGGCACATAAAATTTTTTTCTTAACAAATTAATATCCTTGTTGACTTCACAAAACTGGACCCACTTTGACAAGTGCAAAGAGACTCATGACCCAAAGTTAGCCAGTAGAAAATGGTGTTCTGGCTCTATGGTAACTCTTGAAATTGTTGCCTAAAGTATGGCTGGTTGTGATGGGGGGGAGCAGCCATACAGTTGTAATCAAGGATCTTTTGATGTATTTAAGTAATTCATGGCTTAAAAGGTCAGGGAATCATGGGATCCATTTTTAGAAAGATTGCTACTCAAAATGATGACCATTCTTTCAAAAGGTTTTGGTGCTGAAAAAGTAGCACAGAACACCAACAGTTGTTTAATTTTGTTTAACTTTTTTATGCAACTTCTAATTTTGCTAATGGGGAAACTGAGAATTGTGGCGACTTGCCCAAGATCATATGGGTGACCTCAGTAAGGAGCAGAGATGGGATTCCAATTCATGTGCTCATTCTTGTGAGCCAATTCTCTCTTCACTGCCTTATCCAAAGCTTCAGTTATCCAGTGAGTGTATTTACAATGGAAGAGTTCATTTTCTGGTGGGGTTAATTAACAAAACGGATTTGGAAGAACCTTGTTATTTGTAAATGCTGACGCAGGAGGTCCCGCCCATAGACGGCTGAAGCCAGTCCAGAGAACCACAATGGCAGTGCCAGTAGTGGGGGGACTACCATGTCCATCCCTGCAGCATGGGATCAAGCTGCCCTTGCCTGTAGCATGGCCCTGTCTGGCACACCCGACCCTTCAGGAAACAAGGCGGTTGCCCAATCCAATGCCCAGCAGGAGGACAGGAGTCACTCATGTGACTTAGGGGAAAAGGGAGAAAGAATAGTTGTTCTGGGCAGTGAACCATCACCTTCATTACCTGAGGAGGTCCACACATCCAGACCCTCTCTGCTCTCCCTCTTTCCATCTCCACACCTTGCCAGACAGCCCTCTCTTCCCACAAACCACAAACTCCGATGTCTGTCTGAGTTCCCCTTCCCCATCTGCTTCCGATGTTGCCTAAGGCTGGGAAGATGAGGTCAGTGAGTCCTCAGGTCACTCCGAGGAAGGCAAGGGAGAGCAAGACACCTCTCCAAATGCAGCTCTTAGAAGGTAGCCACCAACCTCCTGCTTCTTTGTACCTTGTCTACCTCAGAAAGCCAAATCAGACCGAGACTTGGGCTGGGTCTGGGGGAGGTGACCTTGGCAGGAGAGACATGGCATTGAGCAGGAAGAAAGTTAACAAGCACTTATTAAGCACTTGTTCTGTGCCAGGCATTGTGCCACATGCCAGGCGGCTTACAAAAAAGGGCAAAAACATGAACTCTGTCCTCAGTGAGCTCCATCTAGGGAGTGTATCCCATTAGCAAAGGGTGGGAGGAAGGGAAAGGCGAACCTGGAAAAGCTTCCTGTAGAAGGTGGGATTTCAATAGAGTCTTGAAGGAAACTTAGAAGGCAGAGAGGAGGAGGAAGGGCATTCCAGTCACTGGAGCAGCCACAGCAAAAGCATGGAGATGGAAATGGAGTGTTGGGTTCATGTAAATAAACCAGTGTGGCTGAACTATAAGGTAGGAAGAGGACAGGTAAAGAGCTTTGAATGCTAAGCGGAAAACAATTGGATCCAGGATGTAATAGAGAACCACTGGAGTTTGTTGAGTAGGGAAGATGGGTGGAACATGTTTGGAACTGAGTTTTAGGAAAATCCCTTGGCAACTAAGAGAAGATGGACAGGAGGGTGATTCTTGAGACAGGGAGGGAAGGAAAGAGGCAATCAGGGTCTGTTTTAGAATGGTGAGTGTGAAAATGGAAGTAAGGGGATGTGTAGGAGAAATGTCATGAAAAGTAGAAAATTATGATTCAGCAACAAATTAAACACAGAGAGGTTGTGAGGCTGACAGGAGGACCCCAAAGTTGTCAGCTGGAGTGACTTGAAAGGTGGTAGTACCTTTGACAATAATAAGGAAGTATGAAAAAAAGGGATTACATGGTAGCCTACTTTGGTTGGTTGAACCACTGTACTCAAGGCTTGTTGATATCAACATAGGAGGAGGATTCTATTCCTCTCCCTATTTTGTCCATTTTAAAACATCAATGCCTTTGTTATTTCTTTCTTAAAGTTATTTTGGGTATTTTTTTCTGTTCAATATTTTACCAGAGACAAGGAATGTTCATCTCTGTGTGGGTGACAGGGACATTCTTTTTATTTTTAATAACAGCTTTTGATTTTCAAAACATGCAAAGATAGTTTTCAACATTCATTCTTGCAAAATCTTGTGTTCCAAATGTTTATCCTTCTCTTCCCCTCATTCCCCTCCCATATATAGCAAATAATCCAAAATATAAAATGTGCAATTCTTCTAAATATATTTCTACATTTATCATGCTGCACAAGAAAAATCAGATCAAAAAGGAAAAAAAAAATGAGAAAGAAAAAAGGCAAGCAAACAACCATCAAAAGGTGAAAATACTATGTTTGATCCACATATGGTACCCATAATCCTCTCTGGATGTAGATGGCTCTCTCTATCACAAGTCTATTGAAACTGGCCTGAATCACCTCATTGTTGAAAAGAGCCAAGTCATACATTAACCAATGCTGAGTGAAATGAGCAGGACCAGGAGATCGTTGTATACTTCAACAACACTATACAATGATCAATTCTGATGGACGTGGCCACCAATAGAGCAGTAATGAATTAAATCAGCTACACCCAGAGAGAGAACTCTGGGAGATGACTATGAAGCACTACATAGAATTCCCAATCCCTCTAATTTTGTCCACCTGCATTTTTGATTTCCTTCACAGATTAAGTGTACATTATTTTAAAGTCCGATTCTTTTTGTACAGCAAAACAACTGTTTGGACATGTATACATATATTATATTTAATTTATACTTTAACATATTTAACAAGTATTGGTCAACCTGCCATCTGAGTGGGGGGAGGAGGGGAAAATTAGAACAAAAGGTTTGGCAATTGTCAATGCTGAAAAATTACCCATGCATATGTCTGGTAAATAAAAACTGTTAATTAAAAAAACAAACAAACAAACACATAAACATAAAAGCTAAAAAAATAAAATTAAAAAAAAAGAAGAAAAGAGCCAAGTCCATCACAGGTGATCATTATATAATGACAAGGATCTTCTAAGAAAGCATCGGATGTTTTGGACAATGGATACCGAGAAGCTCTTGATAGGTTAGAGCAAGGGGAAACACCTAAGAAGATGATTGGGATGGAGATGCTAGTCTGATCCTACACCAAAACCCCAAATATGGACAGCACAAGGACAGGCAAGGGCAGCCTGCCAGCCAGCAGGTCATGAGAAAAGTTTGTTGAGGAGGACCGATGGACTCTGAGGTCGGTGTGAGTCAGCTGCCAGACATGAAAGCTAACTGAGGTGATGGTTTTTCAGCACTCCCAAACAGAGCAGACTGACCACCGCATGGCCTTATCAGAGCCGCCCCAGCTTTCTGATCTTGCTGACCAAAGGCCTGCTGCTGGGAGATAGCTGGGTGAAGCAACAGAAAACCTTCAAATCCGGTAACAGATCCCATGAAAGTAACGGGCAGATTTCTGTTGTTGTTCAGTCTTTTTCAGTCATGTTGGGGCTTTCATGATAATACTGCAGTGGTTTGCCACTTTCTCCTCAGTTTACATATGAAGAACTGAGGCAAATAGAGACTAGGCCAGGGTCACACAGCTAGCAAGTATCTGAAACTGGATTCAAACTCAAGAGAATGAGTCTTCTTGACTCCATTCACTGAATTATCCAGCTGCCTCAATAGCAGGAGTAATGAAATCCAAGTAAGGTGAGGGGAGATCCTGGATACCTGCCATCCCACTGTGGGGAGAGACCCAAGATCCCCCAAAGACTGCTGTTAGTGAGAAGGAACAGGGTGAGACCAAGTTGGGGATGGGGTTACCCCGGCCATGGCTTAGCAGTGCAAGGGAAGTCGGGTAGCTAGGGATTAAGCTCCATCATTTCCATGTTGCTGAAGGCTAGCAATAGTCACTGTACCTGTGATTTCATTGTGCTAGAGTGTGATTCTCAAACTAATATTATAAGTGTCTTTATACTATTAAAAATGATTGAGGATCAGCCAAAAGAGTTTTTGATTATGTGAATTATATTTATAGATACTTACCATATTAGAAATAAAAACTAATTTTGAACTTGTAGACCCTCTGAAAGGGTTTCAGAGACCCCAGAGAGTCTCTGGACCACGTTTTGAGAACCACTGCAAGAGGAGAGAATTCCCTGGTAAGGAAAACAGGGAAACATCTTTTACCACTTTGGGGCCATTACCTCTTCCTAGAGGTCTTAGAGTGATTACTAGAAGATTAAAGAGTTAAGATATTTTGCCCAAAGTTACCCACCTAACAAGGAGTGTTTTCTCTCTCTCTCTCTCTCTCTCTCTCTCTCTCTCTCTCTCTCTCTCTCTCTCTCTCTCTCTCTCTCTCTGTGTCTCTGTCTCTGTCTCTGTCTCTGTCTCTCTCTCTCTCTCTCTCTCTCTCTGTCTGTCTCTCTCACTCTCTCACTACTACTACACAGCTAATCCTGCTAATAGGCTAATACATGACATAGTGCCCAGAGTATTGGGTCTGGAGTCAGGAAGACTCATCTTCCTGAATACAATCTGCCCATAGCTACTTACTGGTTCACTTAACTCTGTTTGCTTCAGTTTCCTCATCTGTTAAATGAGCTGGAGAAGGAAATGGCAAACCATTCTAGTATCTCTGCCAAGAAAACCCCCCAAACATCCACAAACAGTTGGACTTAACTGAAAATAGACTGAATTGAATCCCTACTGAAGAAGCACTCTCATGATTTTTGAATTGTACAGCTTTACAGCTCATCTTTTTCAAGTTTTTTTTTTTTTTTATTTTCTAAATTTTGGACAAAACTCAGCCCTCTTAGTTATGGCTCTGGGCTGAAAACACCAACAACCCAAAGGAGGACAATTCACAATTTGGCTGTGAAAACTGTATGGCTAAAGGCAGATTCTTGCCCGCTAGGACTGACAAGGAATCTATGTGGGTTCAGGCACTCTAAGTGCTATTTTTGGCTCAGTTACGGAAGAGAAAAAGAGAAAGCAAAGAAAGTGTTCTTTTAGGGAACCTTCCAGAGAAATCCCAGAGTCATTCTGGGAGAAGAATGGCTTTTCTTTTTCTTTTTTTTCCTATTGTTCAACTCACCATCTTCCTTTAAAGGATGTAATGGCTTACTTGCCCCATAAACTTGGCTATCAGTAGGTATTTGCGAGGTGTTTCACCCATCTTTTATAAGTTTATGACGAGAAACTGAAGGGTTCCCTCTCACATCCTTCATAGGGGAAGAATAGGAAGCTCCCCTTTTAGCCCACTTGGGGATAGGGAATAATGTGAGAGCAGACGGTCAACTACACTGGATTTAATGAACATTTCCAGACCTAAAAGAGAACCTTGTCCAATTCCCTGATGTTGCAGACAAGAAAACATAGGAATGGAAAGATTATTGAGCAGGGACTTGTCCAGGGTCACCTGGCAGGGAAACAGCTCAGCCAGAACTTAAACCTAGGTTCTTTGGGACTCTCTCCCCAATATCCTCCCCAATATTATCTCACTAGATCTCACAATACTCCTTTGGAGTAGGGAATGAAAAGTATTCATATGCCCACTTTAAAGGCCAGGAAATGGAAAGTTGATTTGAATCTGGGTCTCTGGGCTTCTGATCCAGGACACTGGGTACTGTTTAGAACTACGTCATTTAAAAACGTCTTAATTGAAAAAAAAAAAAAAAACAAACACCACTCTCTTGCCTCCTCCCCATCTCTCCCGCCTCAAATGCTTATTCCTGTAATAGGGGAAATAAGGAGGAGCTCTAAGGAAATGATCCAGCCTTAGAAAATGCTGGGGTGCATTATGTTGCCTTGTTGTGTTATGAGAGGCAGTATGCCAGAGTGAATAGGAAACTGCCTTTGAAAAAGGGAGGGCCTAAGTTCAAGTTGGGCCTCTGATACATGCTGGCTGTGGGACCCTGAGCTCATCACCTAATGTCTCACTTCACTAAGCAAATCTCTAAGATCATAAATAGCAGAAAAGATGTCAGCCTGCATTGATGGAAGAAGTGTCTTCCTCTAGAAGTTTCTTATATTTATATACAATGATCTGTTTATCCATTCCCCAATGGGTTTCCAGTTCTTTACTACTACAGAAAGTGCTATTAAGAATATTTTTCTACACATGAGTTCTTTCCAGGGGGTGGGCCTAGCTCATGCTACCTTTTGAGAGCTGATTTTTAAATGTTTGGCATGGCATGGGAATTTAGACTGTAACAAATGGCAAACCTTATAAGTCAGGACTTGGTTTTATTGTTTTGTTACTTGTCTAGACTTAAGAAGGTGATGGAGAGCACCTAGTTAGAACACTGAAAAATTAGGTGACTTGCCTGGGAACTCATAGATGATCAGTCCAAAGAGATTCAAGAAAGAGGGAATCAAGTCCTGACTTGAGTGGTTTGCCATTCCATTCTCCAGCTCATTTTACAGATGAGGAAACTGAGGCACACAGCATTGAATGAGAAGATCTGGGTTCAAATCTTAACCTGGCCACTTATTACCTGTTTGAGTTAAGTGAGTAATTTTTACATCTATGAACCTCAATTATTTCATTTTTAAAATGCTGATAAATAAAACTTATGCTACTCATCTCAGGAAAAAAATAAACCTTGTTAACTTTGAATGTCAGTTATTATTACTGCCACCTGTGTGATCTTGGGTAAGTCAATGCCTCTAAGATTCCATTTCTTTATTTTTAAAATATCTGTATTATTAGACTATTAGATGTAAATACATAGGCTTTCTCCATTTTGAAATTACTTTGTACCTATGCTTTGTATTTATACTCTTGCTTATATGTTATATGTACCCCCACTAGAATATGTCACTATTTAGAGCAGAGATTTTTTGTTTGTTTTTGTATTTTATTTTTAATGAGTATTTAATAAATGTTCTTGAATACTCTTTATTTCACTGAGCTATATAGGAAAATTACATTTCAAATCTTTTTTTTTCAATTTTAATAGTTTTTATTTACCAGATATATGCATGGGTAATTTTACAACATTGAGAATTGCCAAACCCCTTGTTCTAATTTTTCCCCTCCTTCCCCCCCTCCAGATGGCAGGTTGACCAATACTACATTTTAAGTCTTAAAGGACCCTCTAAATGTGAGTAATTATTCCTAATTATGTAATCTTGGACAAATTTTTCACCTCTTTCTATACAATAAGGGATTTGAACCCGTAAATCTTTAAGGTCCCTTTCAGCTATAATTCCTGTGACCCCAGGTTATATTAGGCATCCCCAGAACAAATTGGGAAGACTGGAAAGGCAATGTTTTGGATCCTGAGTTTTCCTGCCTGCTTGATGGCTTCTGTCAGCTTGGGATCTAGGATCCCCAAAAACCCAACTCCCTCAGGAGGAGAAGGAAGTAGCCACAACATCCCCAGCCTGTCCTGCTTCATTCCATATGGCAGGTGACAGATGGTTGGATTTCTCTCCTTGCCTCAAGTGTTTTTTCCTAAAATGGGCGCTGTATCCATTCTAACAACTTGACTCCTTAATGAATATTCAGTTTACTTCCACTGTTGACAACACCTTACTGAACCTATTAGTGTCTGATAATTATAATTAGATGCCAGAAGAGGCAGTGGAGAAAGAGGGAGGAGACCTTGCCTGAGGAATGTTTGTGTTGAGACCTCCCTACATAAAAAGGATTCAGATGAGGACAACAGGAGCCACATGCCACATGTATTATCTTCGCAGGATCATAATTAAAGCTGATATTTATATAGTATTTTTTAAATTCAGAGAAATTTACAAAAGTAGCCCCTTCTTGGCAAGGAGGCCGTGAAGTCCAAAAGTTCCTGGGTAGATAGATATCTCCTATGACCTTTTAGTCCCTTCTTCTAGCTGGAAAGACATTTCCCATCAATCTCTTGCCCATAAATGGACAACACAAGGTATCATCCCATTTGTTTCTCACAACAAATCTGTGAAGTGTGTGCTATGGTATTATTGCAGCCATTTTATAGATGAGGAAACAAACTCAGAAACAAGTCACTTGAAATCTCTGGGCTTCAGCTTCTTCATTGTAAAATGGGAAGGTTGGACTAGACAGACCTTAGGTCACTTACAACTTCAAGTGACTTATTCATGATCACACAACTCCTAAATATTGCAGGTAGAATTCAATACCAGGTTTCTTTTGATGCTAGAACTAGAGCTCTTTCCATTATCTCACAATGCCTCATGTATGGGGGGGGAGTTAGTCATAAAGACCTTAGGATTTTATATCTAAACCTAGAAGAGGTCTCAGAGAGCATCTAGTCATTTTATAAGTGAGGAAACTGAGGCTCAGGGAATTTAATGGATTGTCCCAAGCTCACACAGTAAGCAAGAATCGACTCTCTCTCTGATATTTCTTCCTCCACGGGAAAAGAAAAAGGTCTTCTTTCTCCCTTTCCCCCTCCATAATTCCATGCTCCAAGCAATTCTGAATAACTCCAGTCCTTGGGATTCTTTATCTTTAGTGTCAAATATGGAGGCAGAATGAGGACCAAAGATATCAAACTGGTACAAGAGCCAGAGCCCTGAGCTGACCCTGGGCAAAACTGATAGATAATTGGCACCTTCTTTCCCAGACTCCCTTCCCCACACATGTAGGGGTCTCCACCAATGAACACCTCAGGAACCAATCTTGCTCAGTTAATTGATCTTTATTAGGATGATAGCTGACAGGGTTTAAAGATGTTACCCCTGTCAGAGCCAAGAAGAGCTTTAACAAGGAATGGCTGTCTTAGGGTAGACTTCCAAGGACTGAGACTGATGGAGTTTTGAAAGAAAGAGGGCTTCCCGGGACTTTTAAATTATGCCATAGCTATTGAGGATGAGGGAAGAGTGCTGGGATTTCGGATGTGATGTTTTGGTCATGGGACCTGGGAATTGTATTGCTGGGGAGTCTATTGAAGTATTTTTTGTACAGGGAAGACCTTGATTTACTCTCTCGTCACTCCTTTCTCTGTACCCTCAAGTACTCATAAAATGAAGGGATTTGTTCAGATGGACTTTCTCTTTAGAAGGAGGTCTCATTGTAGCTCAAGGGGGTTCATTGGTTTGGGATCAGGAGTGTATGCTAGATGATGGTGTGAACTCTAGAATGTGCTGCTGGATGTCCTCGGCAGTTGCTGGGATCTACCCAGGAGGCTGCCTCATGGGGACACGGAAATCCATCCGTTATTAACCCACGTTCCTATGATGAGCCACTGTACTGGACATGTGACCCTAGCCTACAGACACATTCTCAGACATCAACAAAGCTTCAAGAAATAATGGCAAACTGTATTCTCCGGGCTGGCCTGGGCCCAAGCCTTGTGTGACTAAGTATATACACAGAGTGAGTGCTTCATGCTTTACGGGAACAGCCCGTCCTCTTTTTTGGGTTCATCTGGCAGAACCGGTATGAGGTGCTATTCTCTCCATTGCTCTGAGAGGAGAGTTAATAGCTCTTCCAGGAGGAAATCCGAATTCTGAACTTCAGAAAGACCAGTTTTCAGAGTTCTTGGATAAGCAATAACCACAACAGATTATGGAAGCAGAGTCATCCCCACTCAGCTCACACTCTAATTCAGTCCAATCACTACGAATGATGGTCACTTCTCCTGTCATTAAGCCTGTCCCAAGAAGCTGGGATCCTGAGGTAGGAATGAACTTTTAAAAATCATCTGTGAACTTTGTTTGATCTTTTGTGCTCCTGTGTATTTGACAACATTGTTCTGAGAAGGGGTTTCATTATCACAGCAAAAAAGTACCACACTAGGGGCAGCTAGTTGGTGTAGTGGAGAGAGCACCAACCCTGAAGTCAGGAGGACCTAAATTTGATACTTAATATTTCCTGGCTGTGTGACCCTGAGCAAGTCACTTAATCCCAATTGCCTCAGCAAAAAATAAATAAATAAATAAAGGACCACAATTAAAAAAAAAAAAAAGTTAAGGATTTTCAGTCTAGTGTATTCATGCATATTATCTTGTTGCATGTCTCAAAGCCATCATGGCGGAAAAATTTAAGATTAGATGCGTTTGGTATTGTCTCTCAGCCCAGAATCCAAGACTAGGAATGAGAGCAAGGCTCTCATTCAAAGCTCCAAGAGTTGGCGGAGCAAATTGCTGTGACGCTAGGAGAGAAGATGGGATTCCCTTGAGTTATCAGGGTAGGGGGTTTCTGCTGATTGGTATTGGACCATGTGGCATTTAGGCTCATGGCTTTAGGGTTATCAAGGTCCTTAGAAGTCATCTAGACAAACTTTCATTTTACAGATGTGGGAACTGAGGCTCAGAGAGTTTTTGTTTTGTTTTGTTTTGTTTTTAACAGAATAGATCTCAAGTAGTAAAGGCCATGACCTCTGCCATCAAATTCAACTTAATTGCATTGTTTAGTCTTGTCTCCTCAGCAAAGTGTGGGATCTGAGATCTGGAAACAGGACCCTGCTACTTCCTACTTCTGAAAGGACAGAATGAAACCATTTTGAGAAGAAATTTGGAGCTTTGTCCCATAAATCATGAAATTCTGCATGCCCTTTGACCCAGCAAGAAGATCAAAGAAAGAGAAAAAGCACAATATTTATAGCAGCTCTTTTTGTGGTCTTAATCAATTGAGGACTAAGGAAGTTTCCCATTAATTGGGAAATGGCTAAACAAATTAGGGTATATGAATATAAAGGGATGTGATAAGAAATGATGGGAAAATGGATCCAGAAAAACCTGGGAAGATTCGGATTATACATGGCAACAACAAGATTATACTTCTGATGAATGTGACTCTTTCCAACAATGAGATGATTCAGACCAGTACCAATGATCTTGTGATGAAGAGAGCCCCCCCCCGGAGAGAGGACTGTGGGAACTGAGTGTGGATCACAGCACAGCGTATTCTTTCTGTTATTATTTGTTTGCTATGCTTTTTTTAAAATTTTTTTATTAAAGCTTTTTATTTACAAAACATATGCATGGGTAATTTTTCAATACTGACTCTTGCAAATCCTCATGTTTCAAATTTTTGTCTCCTTCCCCCCACTCCCTCCCCAGATGGCAGGTAGCCCAATACATATTAAATATGTTAAAATCTATGTTAAATCCAATATATGTATACATATTTATACCATTATCTTGTTGCACAAGAAAAATCAGATCAAGAAGGAAAAAAAATCTGAGAAAGAAAACAAGGTGCAAGCAAACAACAGAAAGAGTGAAAATGCTCTGTTGTGGTCCACACTCAGTTCCCACAGTCCTGTCTCTGGCTGTAGATGGCTCTCTTCATCACTGAATAAGTGGAACTTGTTTGAATCCTTTTATTGTTGAAGAGAACCATGTCCATCAAAATTGATCCTCATATGGTCTTGTTGTTGTCGTGTACAATGATCTCCTGGTTCTGCTCATTTCACTCAGCATCAGTCCATGTAATTCTCTCTAGGCCTTTCTGAAATCATTCTGTTGGTTGTTCCTTACAGCACAACAATATTCCATAACATTCATGTACCATAACTTATTCAACCATTCCCCAACTGATGGAAATCCATTCAGTTTCCAGTTTCTGGCCACTACAAAGAGGACTGCCACAAACATTCTTGCACATGTGAGTTCCTTTCCCTCCTTTAAGATCTCTTTGGGATGTAGGACTAGTAGAAACCCTGCTGGATCAAAAGGTATGCAAAGTTTGATAGCTCTATGAGCATAGTTCCAAATTGCTCTCCAGAATGGCTGGATTCTTTCACAACTCCACCAACAATGTATCAGTGTCCCAGTTTTCCCACATCCCCTCCAACATTCAACATTATATTTTCCTGTCATCTTAGCCAATATGACAGGTGTGAAGTGGTATCTCAGAGTTGTCTTAATTCCATGCATATGTTTTGTAAATAAAACCTTTAATAAAAAAATCAGAAAAAAGAAGAGTAATTGGAGACAAACCATGGAACAATTTACATTGTAAAAATAAAACTGTAAAGAAAACCAACTTTGAAAGTCCCAAGAACTCGGATTATACATCAACCACAAAGATGAAGCCTGCTCCCTACCTTCTGATAGATAGGGATGCAGACTCAGCGATGCAGAGTGAGACATTCATTTTTAGACCAATGTGGGAATTTGTTTTATTTGGCTATGTATATATTAACGGGATTTTGTTTTTCTTTCATTTCAATCGGGGATTGGATGGGGTGTAGAGAAAATAAACTTGTGATTGGGAAAAAATTAGAAAAATAAAAGGAGAGTGTCTTAAGCCCATCTGGGCCAAGAGCCATGATTTTAAGTTACTGAGCATTAGGTTGACTGAACTAAGGAAACACAAAGATTGTTTTCTCTTCAAAGAGAAGTTGCTTAGAAAGACAGCACTAAACTTGGGGTGAGGGGAATAAGGATGGATTTTTTAACTGAAATAACTGTTGAGGTTCATAGTGTTGTGTATTTAGAGCTGCAAGGGGATATACAGGTCAGATAGTCAGTCCAACACACCCTTGACAGATGAGGAAACTGAAGCCCAGATAATGGACCAAGGTCACAAGTATCAGAGCCAGTAATAGAACTCGGTCTTCTGACTCCAAATTCACTTTTCTTTTGCTTGTGGCTGAGATATTGAAGGGTTGCAATCAGCATCAGTGGAGAGCAGTGGAGAGACTGCTCATATCAATTAAATTGCAGTTGCTTCAAGTATTAGAGTAATGTTTTTTCTTATATTCATGGAGATAATGGGATAGAGTGACAAGTATGGCTAAACTAAGTGTCAGGATGCCCAGCTTGTGACTGTTGGTCTCTCTGAGTCCTAGTCCCACATCTAATAAAAATGTGTTGTGGGTAGAATACTGGCCTCCGTGTTAGGAAGTCCTGTCTAAAATACTCACTAGATGCGTGAGCATAAATAAATTACTTTTCTGAGCTTCAATATCCTCATTGGTAAAATGATGATAATAATAATGCTTATTATTATTATCATTATTGTTGTTACTATTATTATAACAATCCTTATAAGCTCTTACTTACCTCATAGAATTAATAGAGGCCCAAATGAGATTGTGTATTTTGTGTCATTAGGTTAAAAACCTAAAGCACTATATAAAGTCAACTATTATTATTATTGCTTATCTCATTATCATCATAGGATCATACATTTAGGGCTGGACTTGAGATTATGATTCCAGGGGACAAACTCAAACTTACAGGGAGAAAATTTCAGGGCAACCCATTTGGTTCGATGTAAGGGAGGATCTGATCTGTAAGGACAGTTAGGGGACGCCATAGTACACAGAGGAGTGGACCTGGAGGAAGGAAGGCTCATGTTCCCGAGTTCAAACCCAGCCTCAGATTCTTATTAGTTGTGTGACTCTGGACAAGTCACTTCACCCCATTTGCCTCAGTTTCCTCATCTACAAAATGAACTAGAGAAGAAATAGCAAACCGTTTCAGTATCTTTGCCCCAAATGGGAGCACGAAGAGTTGGACATGACTAAAAAACAACTAAATAACAAATTTGTAAAGAAGTCTATGTTATCACAAATGATATAGTCAGGAAGAATTAGATTCAAATTCTGCTCTGGTAGTTCCCTCTAGCAATGAGATGAGAGTTGACTCCCTTTTCCCCCATGCTAGTGCCAGAAGCTGAGAGTTGCAAATGACTTCAGAGGTGACTTAATTTGATTGGCATCTGACCAATAATCTTCCCCTACTTTGAGCCAGTCAAAATGGACCCACAGCTAGCCTCCCACACAAGATTTCCTCTTCTGCTCCTGTAACTTCGAATGAGCTTTTCCTCTCTATCCCCCATGCCCAGAATGCTCATTCTCCTGCCTTTTTGGGGCTCTTGGAGTTTCTCCCTTCCTTCAAGGCTCAGTTAAGTGTAGTCTCCATGAAGCCTTCCCAGATTCCCTCAGTTTAGACCTCTTGATCTTCAAAACCTGAAATAACTTTGTATTTCTACTGTAACAACAACTCTCTCCTCATCACCTTCCACTGAATTACTGTAGCAGCCTGCAAGCCTTTCTCCTCTCAAGGGATTTTCCTAAAGCTCAATAAAATATTTGGGCAGCTAGGTTCAGTCAGGGAGTTCAATAATGGTCTGAGACTCTTACTAGCTATTTGATTGTAAACAAGTCGCCATTTGCCTCAGTTTCCTCATCTGTAAAATGAACTTGAGTATCTTTGTCAAGAAAACCCCAAATGGGGTCATGAAGAGTCAGTCTCGATTGAACAGCAACAATATAGTTTGCATTCACCAATGTATGTACATGGTAAGGCCATGTTCAGAATGTGTGGACACAGCTGAAATGTCCAAACAATAACAATATGTTTTGTATATACCAATGACTGTACATGCTGCGCCCCTTGAGGGTGAGGGACGAGGTCAGTCAACTAGCATTAATTCTAGGAACTGTCCTAGGCAAAATACAGAATGAGACGGAGGGAACAAACTACTATTATCAAGGTGCCCACAGTCTGATGAGGAAGTCCACGTGTCAACAACTGTGTCCAAAAAGAGATTCTAATTATTACTAATTGGATTAAATTAGAAATCATTTCTTCCAACCCCATCATTTGACAGGTTTAAAAATAGGCCTATGGTACTATTGCCTAGGACTAGCAGAGCTAGAATAACAAAGAACTTTGTAAATACACATTAGACTCATAAAATCACAACCTATGGGGTCTGCTAGGTAATACCTAGTAGAAAGAGCATTGCTCTTTAGTCAGAGGCACCTGAGTTTGAATTTGGCTTTAAATACTAGCTGGGAAAATTGCTTAACTTTGCCTCAGTTTCCCCATCTGTAAAATGAGAATAATAATACCTGCTTCTCAGAGTTGCATAAAATAAGACAATACCTTTAGAGCATTTTGCAATGATAGCTATCTCTTCCCATTCTTTTGAGAATCAAATATATACAACACTATTTGCAAATCTTAAAGTGCTAGTTAATACCCCACATTCATCCCATAGAAAGGACCTTGAGAAAGAGGAAGGTCAAGGGACACAGTGAGTTGGACTAAGTTTCAGGTCTCCTTACTGCTTGTCCAGCATTCTGGATACTGCCCTGGGAGCTGCATCTATTAATAAATAACATTCTACGCACTGGCTGCTGTTTTTAATCAGCCAAAGTCTTTTCTTCAAGTTCACTCTGTGCCAGGAAGCAAATTGTTCTTCGGCTTTAACCTGAAGACAATCTAAGGATGGAGCTGCTGGGTAGTTTTTAGGACAATGTGTGCCTCTGTGTCCTTGGGGAACCCTCCAGAAACACACACAAATAGCCATGTCCTATTCCCGGAAACTGCCCTGCTCAAGACTCCTAAGCCCCAGCTGCTGCTCTCCTTTCTGTTCAGCCATGATTTGAATGTTCTTTTAATATTCAAACACACTGAACACTCTTCAGCTCCAGGCTCCTTCCCCAGTAAGCAGGCTCCCACTTCCTCTGGGTCTGCTTGGGTCATCCCAACCAAGGAAAGTTCGGTTTCCTGAGGATCAAAACTTACAAAGGAACCAACAGCCCACAAGTCAACGGCTGGAGCCAGACGGGCCAAGAATATGGAGACCTCTCCACAAAAACCTTCTCCCACAATTCTGGCTCAGTGCACCAGGATGCTACCAACTCCCTTTGTTTTAAATTCATTGTTCCATTTTACAAGCATTTAATCTCTCTCTCCCATTGTCTCCTCCCCAAATCGAAAAATTAAAAAGAGAAAGAAAGAAAAGGAAAATCCATGTGAAACATAGACAGTCCAGCAAAACAAATGTCCACATTGATCATGTTCAAAAATGTGTATCTTGAATGCACGGACATGGCTGAAATGATGGAACAATAACGTATTTTGTACACACCAAAGGATTTACATGCTGTGGCGCATTAGATAGATAATTGGGTTTTGAATCAGGAAGACTCATCTCCTTGAGTTCAAATCCAACTTCAGATACTTTCTAGCTGTGTGACCACTGCACTTAACCATGCTTGCCTCAGTTTCCTCATCTGTAAAATGAGCTGGAGAAGGAAGTAGCAAATCCCTCTCCAGTATCTTAGACCCAAATGGAGTCACAAAGCGTTGGACGTGACTTTAAAAAAAAAACCAAAAAACTGAACAACAACAAATGGGGTTTCAAAGAATCACACAGTAAATTTGGGATCAAATGTACATAATTCAATAATGATTCAATGTGCATAAACTTGATCCTCTGAGCGATTATTTCTGTAATGATTAAAAAAACTGCTGAATCATTCTGGTCCCCATCCTACCAACATCATGTTGTTACTTTAATCATTTCAATTGTGTCTGACTTATCAAAATTCATTCATTCATTCATTCATTTGTTTAGCTGAGGCAATTGGGGTTAAGTGACTTGCTCAGGATTACACAACCAGGAAATGTTAAGTGACATGATGCCAGATTTGGACTCAGGTCCTCATGACTTCAGGGCTGGTACTCTATCTACTACATCAACTAGGTGCCTTCAAAATTTATTTTTCAAAACTCTAAGGAGAGGTATCTAGGTGGTTCAGTGGATAGGGAAGCAGCTCCAGAGTCCAGAAGTCCTGAGTTCAAATGTGACCTCAAGCATTTAACTAGCTAGTCACTGGGCAAGTCACTTAACCCTGATTGCTTCTGAATTAAAAAATAAACAAATAAATAAAAACACTAAGGAACAAGGCACCAGGGCCTGGAAGCAAAGGTCTTAGATCTGTAAACATGAACCAATCATAACATCTCTGAGACTTGGTTTTCTCATTGTCAAATAAGCTAATGGGATCAGATGAATTTACCAGGTCACACTCCTTGCTCTAACAGTCTATATCCTATAGCTCTTTTCAGCACTGATATTCTGAGATTCCATGGCTGTAAAATCCTCTCTCCCTTCAAGGTTGTCCAAGAATCAGGCTAGGAGGATTCCCTTGGCTGAGGATACCAGAACCAGCTCTAGTCCGGGCCCGAGGCTGCCAATCCTAAATACCACAACTAATGTCTCCACGGCTCCATCCTCTATCTGCATCTGGAGGCTGTGAACACAGATTCAGAATCTGTAAGGTCACAGGCAAACAGACTGGGATTGTGACTTCCATGGGCAATTTCTTTGTCCTTTCACCGACTACGTGGGGAGTTTCTCTCATCAGTGAAAAGAATTTATCCTACTCAGCTCTTGGACTTTGGGAAAACTGAGCTTTTCTAGCCTCAGCTGGAGAATACAAATTGTTAAATGGCTCTGTGTGTGTGTGTGTGTGTGTGTGTGTGTGTTTTCAGATCCTTTCTCCCCTTCCTCCCCCTTCACACACACAGAAGCCTGAGAGAAGGGTCCTTTATGCCAGGCTCATTGTCTGAGTTCCCTCATGGCCCCGCTGGAGCTAGTTTTGAATCGCAGTGGGAAAAAGACTTATCACAAATTCTTAGGGCTGGGGAATTTGCCCACATGATCTCCCTCCCTCCCTCTCCATCTGTCCCCATGAGTCAAATGACCTGGGGCCAAGGCTTACCCCATACTGTTAGAGAAATCTGCTTTTTACTGAGCAGGAGGCAGCAGCCACAGCTTTCCTAATGTTTCTGTCCTGGGGGTGAGGTCAGAGAGATCAGGAGTCAGGGAGACCCAGGGAGGATGACCTAGGATCATGAATTGAGAACTGGAATACCATAGAAACCCTCTACTCTAGATGTTTCTAGCCCGTTTTTTGTGTCTTGGATCTCTTTGGCAACCGCCAACCTCTTCTTACAGAACTATTTTGTTGTTTTATATGCAATTTAGAAAGTGGTGAAAATTAAGATGTAAATCTTTTTCTATCCAAATTCATAAATCCAATGAAATCTGTTCACCGATCTCCAAGGTTAAGAACTTTTGGTCTAGCTGAAACTTCTCATTTCATGATTGAGGAAACTGCCTAAGGTTCCATAGGTAGTAAGTGGCTTATCTGGAATTTGAACTCAGATCTCAGGGCTTGGGAGTGGCTAGTTGACAGTGGATAGAGTGCTAGGTCTAGGGCCAGGAAGACTCAGCTTCCCGAGTTCAAATCCCGAGTACATTTACTATTATATGAGCCTAGGAGTGTCATGTCACTGTTTGCCTCAGTTTCCTCAACTGTAAAATAAGCTGGAGAAGGAAATGGTAAACCACTCCAGTTTCTTTGCAAGAAAACCTCAAATGGGATCATGGAGAGCTGGATATGGCTGAAATGACTGAACAACAATAAGTTCAACTCAAGGTTTAGACCCTTTGTCCCAAAGGCTCAACTTTGTTACTTTGAGGTTTTGGTGATTGGAAACAAGGTGAGCATTTCAGTGAGACCCCGGAAACACTGATCTCATTCCCAGTTCTTATCGCCATTGATGATAATAATGAAAGCTCCTGTCTCTATAGCACCACACAATTCATAAAATACTTTCCTGACCTCAGCTTTTAGGAACTATAGGTAGTGAACGTGTCATGATTTTTAGATGAGACAGTGAGCCTCAGAGAAGGAAAGAGACTTGGCCAGCATCACGCAGTTGGGGAGTGAAGTCAGAACTGGATTCCAGGATCCTCCTGGGCCCTTACAGCTATATTACCAGCCTTTCTGAAAGCTTCCAGTTCTTTATTTGCCCAAAGAGAGATAGGCTGATGATTGCTTTATCACCAGCCTCACAGAACTGAATGCTGGGAAGCAATAATTGATGCAAAGGCATAAAACACAGAGTGCTTTGCAAATGTACTGACAAGGGCTTAGAAAAACAAAGCTATCTCCTCATCCTCCCCAAAGTGATGTTTAGTGTCAATAACTGTCCTGGTGAAAAGTACCAAGGTGATCCAGGCAGCTGGCTGAGTGACAAGGAGGGAAAAGGGAAAATTCTATTTGAAACCCTGGGAAAGAACGGGTTCAGACCATTCACCTCACGAGTGCCCTGAACTGTCTTGCTCCACTTCAGAGCCTAATACAGAGCTCGGGGAACAATAGAACACAGTAAGCGTGTCTTATTTCAGTAAGAGACCTTAGAGATAACATAACCTGACATCTCCCTTTTATAGAAACGAAGAAGATTGCCTAGAAAATGATTTCCCCAAGATCACAAAGAGGTTTAGTGCTTAGTGTCAGCCCCGAGAAGGCTGGATGGAGAACAGGGATAGATGACTGTGGTCTAGTGAAAAAGAAAGCAGGTTTTAGGGATAAAAGACTTGGATCTGAATCCTGGATCTGACACTGTGTGATATTAGACAAATCAAATCAGAACTCTGTGCCTCTTCATCTGTAAAATGGGAGCCTATTTCACATGTTGCTTGTGAGGAGAGCTGCTTGTAAACTTTAATTTACTCTAGAAAAGAAAGTTATCATCCTAAGATTGGGGCTACAGAAGGTCCTAATTTTATGAAAGGAAGGAATCAAAATGGGGACGTGAAGAGGTTATATTCAAGGGAATTAACAACACAGTTGATTTCCAATTTCATGTTCTAGGATCACTGATCAGAGGTGGAAAAGGCTCAGAAGTCACCTCATACAACCTTTTTATTGGAGAAATGGAGACCTCAGGGTGATTAAATCACTTACTCAAGATTTCATGGGTAGTGGGTGTGTCAAAATGCTTTTCTCATCATGATATTGCCATATGTTTCCAGGCTCTTAAGATCTCGGGGCTGATAAATAACTTACAGAGCAATCACTTGATCATGGAAAAGGTAATTTAAAGAAAAATTCCTTTCTTTGAGAAAAAAGTCATGGTCTTATCTGGGCACTTGGGAAATCCTAAGGATTACCTGTTGAATTTTAAAGTTTCTCATTTCTGGATTCTGAGAAGGACTCGGGGGGCTAAGAGCAGTGACCGGTACTGGACAAAACCATAAGAAGCAGGATGCTACTCTAGCAGCCCGGCTTGGGCACAGACATTGCCCACTGGCAGCTGGGGCCCAACCCTGGGGCACAGGTGCTTGCAAAACTGTTGCTGAGCAAACCCTAAAGATTCTCAATGTTCTGTGCTGACTGAAATTGAGGGTAAAGTCTGTGACACTTGTGAGTATGGTTTGGTCAGTTGGATTCCACAGCCAAGTGCCCAGGCAGGACAGAGTCCACCTCACCAAAATGGGCATCTTGGCAATGCCTTACATTACACACATGCACACACACATCCAGGCTTGTACAACTGCCTTGTGTATGGCATGAGATGACGGCATTTGGAGTTAAAAGGGGCTTTTTGAGATTATTTGTTTAAATCCCTTCAGCAGATGGAGGAAAATGAGTCACAGAGATGGGAAGGTGATTTGCTCCAGGTCTAGAAAGGTCAGGTGTACTTAGAACATTAGCCCCAAGAAGGCTAGTTAGAGAGTACAGTGTTGCTCTAACTCTCAATTCAATAAACATTTATTAAGTGCCTTTTATATACTTGGCACTGTGCTAAGCACTCTAGCTTTTAAAAACTATCATTTATATAGCCACATAATAATAGTACCTAAGTCACAGTGTTGTTAGGATCAAATGATCCTCAACTATTTGCATAGTACCAGGCACACAGTAAGTGCTTAATAAAGGCTTGTTCTTCCCTCCTTTTTGATATTTTAAAAGCATTTGACATTTGTTATTTCAGATGATCTTTGCAACAGCTTTTTGAGATAGGAGTTCTTATGAGAAGAAAGTGCATATATGATATAATAATAAAGATATGCATATTACAGATGAAAAAACCGAAGGAGAGAGGTTTGGTGACTTCCTTTTGAGATCACTCAATTAGTGAGTGTCCTGGGCAAGATTTGAATTCAGATCTTTCTGACTCCAAGTTCAATGCTCTCTTCTTAGGTCCTTTGATATTTTTTTTTTGAACCTCTTGTGAAGAGGAAGAAAAGGAAAGAGGCATTATTGAGGGATATCTCAAGAAGGGGAAATGATGTGCTAATGGCCATGCAGCTAAATCAGGGCTATGAGTAGCTCACTTAAGAATTTAACTTTATTCCCAGGAGTTATAAACCTTCTGTTTTAAAGGAATGATTTTTTAAAAAGCTTAACATTCCTAGAAATAAAAAGCAAAATGAGCTGGATTTTGATCCCTTAATCATGGCCAGAATTCTATGGTGGTCTCAAAGAAAGAGAAAACATTCTACTCCGTGGTAAAATCTTTTCCCCTGGGACAAAATGTATCGGGGACTTCTTTCCATCCTTTGGGGAAATGTCAGCAGGGAAATTTCATATTGACCTAAGCAATCAGGGATGTTGGAATATGGATCAGGCTGCAGGGTTACCTGTGATTAAGGGAGCCATAATAAAATTGCCTGGTATTAATAAAATCCTTAATAAAATTAATAAAATAAAATTAGGAAGTACTGGTCTTTATCTCCTCAAGAAAGAAGTTTCCCCTAACACTAGATCTCTGGGGCCAAGAAGATCTTTATTTTTTTCTGCCCTACAGGCACTGTCCCAGAGGGGAGGCCGGAGGAGAAGGATCAGCTGTGGCAAGCAAGCTGTGGCTTATCAGTTGGAACCAGCCGGAATGGACCTGGGCTAGTCTGAGGTTTTACTGTTGACAGTTAAGGGAATTAACCCTTCTCCCCGCCTGGCCTTCCTCCCCAGCCCCTCACCTGCCTTTCTCTCTGGCAGCTGTGGGAGGCAGGGGGTACAAGAAGCAGAGGGAGAGAGGAAATCCTTGAACTTTTGCCGCAAGATACCATCCGATTACAACTGAAAAATAAAAGCAAGAAGCGAGTCCCAGGGAGGGTTTCTTTCTGCTGCTTTTCCCTTATCACTGTGGGAACATTACTTCCTCGGAACAGAAGCTTTATGCCCCCATCCTAAGTCCTTGTTGGGGCTTTTTTCGCTTTTGTGGCTGAGGGGAGACTCACCCCTACAAGTCTTTCTGGGAGATTTTGGGGAAACCACAATTCCCTCACTCTACTCCACCTCTAGTTATCATTGACAGCGATAAGATGTTCAGTGTCAGACACATGGGTGGCTACCATCAATAGTGCCCACACAGCTGGGTACCAATGTGGGCTGGCATAGAGGATCCTCCTCCTTATCTCTTTCCATCTATTTATTTCGTCATTTATAGGAGAGATGAGCTCATAGAGTTAAGCAAGAGGCAGGAGTGGACACCAATCTTGATTTAGGCACTTGCTACCTGCATGACCCTACACAAATTATACCTCTTCCTACTTAGAACCTCAATTTCCACTTGCATAAAATAATGAAAATAGCTATATAAAACATATAAAAATAATAACAAAATAATAATGTTCTGGACTTTGGGGAAATTATTTAACCTGACCTCTCTGGGTTGCCATGGATAACTGGGTAATGCAGTGGATAGAGCGCTGGGCTTGGAATCGATCTGATCTCAGATACTAATTGTGCGACCATGGGGACAGTCTCTTTATCCCTATTTGCCTCGGTTTTTCATCTGTAAAATGGGAACACACCAGAGAAGGAAATGGCAAACCATTCTTTGCCAAGAAAATGCTATGGATAAAGTCTATGAGGTCACAAAGAGTGGAACACACTGAACCACTTAACAACAACTATGGGCTACAAAAATGGAGAAAGGGGAGGGGGAGGAGGTCCGAGTTAATTTATCTCTAAATTCTTTTATGTGACTTGCATTCTGTGGGCTTTCTGCAAACAAAATTCTACCATTTCATCTCCCCCCAGTCAATGAGGCCAGAATCCAGTTGGAGTGCCCAGGGGTTCCCTTCCCCTGAAAAAGGGCCAGAGGCCAGGCTGATTCACCCAGATTTCCAAGTTTAGAAACTACTGCCCTTAACAGCACTTCACCTGCTCTTCTGCTCCATCTTTTTAACCAACAAACTCAAAGCACCTCTCAGGTTCTGAGAATTCCCTACAGCACTCCCCCTCCACCCTGAATTCTGGCTAGAGTTTGAGAAAATTCAGAACCTACAAGTAAGTGGGACCAGCCTTCCCACGACGTGGACGCCCTTCACTCATCCACTGTACCCTACTCCATGTCAAGAGCCGGTCACTTAGAACAAGGTGCCCCAAAGCATCAAGCAGAGTAACCTTGCCACCCTCCCTCCCTCTCCACCCCCACCTCCATTCCATATTTCACTCATCCATTCTACTCCCCTTCATGACAAGAACTGGTCCCTGAAAAAGAAGGTGCCCCAAATCATTAAGGAGAGTAATCTTTTTTAATTAATTAATTAAATTAATTTTCACAAAAATTTTAAGGGGTGTAATCTTGCAACCTTCCATCCCTCCCCAATCCATCCTCCATTCCAGAGTTCTCCAAAATAAAACTGAGAAAAAACTTAATCCGTAACAAGATATAGCCCAGCTCGCTGTGGAATGACAGAACTCTGGGTAACCCCCAAGCTGACTAGTTTCAGGGGTGCCCAAGTGACTTCCCACCCTTAAGCCCCGACTGATGGTTGGGACCCTTTCAGCCCCATCCCTTTCAACTCCCCCCGGGGGCTCATGGGATTGAGCAGCCCCGGATCAGTACCTGGTGCTGAGCCGGAGGGACCTCTGCGGAGGCTCGGAGAGGATGGGAGTTCAAAGAGGGAGCTCTGGGCTGATGAGTCGCTGTGGCAGTTGCAAGTTAGTCTGTTCCCTGGCAGCGAAGGCTGGCAGCCAGTGCGAGGGGAGGGTGGGGTGTGTGTGCGTCTGTGATGATGGTGTGTGTGTGGGGAGGGAGCTCCTTTTTTCCCTAGGATCTCATTTGTTTTCCGATGAATGGAGAGAAGTGAGTCAGCCACAAGGTTTAGCTGGAAATAAGAAAGGGGGCGGAGTGGGAGCACTGGAGCGGGGAAGCCTGGTGCCCAGCAAAAGTAGCGAGCAGCTAAGCTAAGAGTGGCTGGGGCTCAGCCCGTCTGCTCACCCCGGGCTTTCCCCTCCTCTCAGACCAGCCAGATGCTTAGGATGGGGGCTGGGGAGGGAAACAGTGTCCCGAGAGGGGCTGGGCTTTATCATCCTTGCCCCGTGGCTCCCAGGCTCAGGCATAAGGGAGCAGGTGTGTTGGGGAGCATGAGGAACATGAGGATCGCAATGGCTAAAACAAAGGAAAAAGCAGAGAGGTGGGGGAAAGGGCCCCTCGGATGGAACCCAGTCCGAACCCCTCATTTGACAGGTGAGGAAGATGGGGCTGGAAAATTTTAAGCAACTCATGAGAGCCCAGAGCTCAGATTCCTTGCTCCAGCTCTTTATTCTGTTTTTAAAATCATATCCCATCCTTTTTTTTTTTTTATCTTGATCATCTCAGGAGCTCAGTGCACTGATCCCTCAGTCCTTCAGTGCCCAAGGGAAGGCTAAATTTCAGGGGGATAGAGAGAGTGAAATGGGGAGCCCTTAGTCTGCCCTCTGTCCCTGCCCCCGGTCCTAGGCTGAATCCCAGCCAGAACTGGCTCTTTCCTCGTCATATCCAGTACAGCTTTTCCTGTGAGTCACCTCTCTGAGACCTACCCTGTTGGCCCATTAGAGCAGACAGAGTGCCCCAGCTTCAGCCCTGAGTAATACCCAAGGCCCTGTCTGTCTTAGCAGATCATAGCATCATGATTCTAGAACTTGGAGAGACTTAGAGGTCACCCGGCCAAGCCTTCATTCCACAGATGAGAAAACGAGCTTCAGAAAGCTTGAATGCTCTCTCAGATCACACAGACCCGACATTTGAACTCATGTCCTGGGACTCAAAGTCCCTCTCCACCTGTCACTCAGGCTGATGAAGCTATCTGACTTTTGATTCACTTCATGCTGGTTATTCAACCACTTAAGGGATGAGGAGCTGAATGTCACATGCCCTTCTTGGAAGTGGGGAAGAAGGGAGATTATATTTTCAATAGGTTGTATGCCATGTTCACATGCAGAGCCTATAATGCAGGTTTCCAAAGATCAAGAACCCAGAGGAGTTTCCTCCCAGATCTCAGGCAATCTCATAAGTGCCAGCTTTCATCCGTCTCACTACCTGAGCTAAAGCCAACATGGGCCCTGGGATTTAAGGAAGGTCTTCAAGGAGTTGATCCATTTGATTAAACCTTCAGCCTTAACCCTGATCCTTTCTGCCAGGGGGCTGTATGAATTTCACAGATGCAGAATAACTTCGACTATTCCTCTGGGATGGGGGTGATGGGATTAAGTCCCATCTGGCAGATGGCGAAACATCAGCTGCCCTGGAAATGAGTAACAATTGAACACGAGGGCTTGCCCTGCCACCCTCCGTTCTCCTTGCCAGCTTCCAGTAAGATGGAACAAAGAAAGAAAAAGGAAGCCCTTGGGCAGTGATAGCTCCTTCTGGAAACAAATTCATTCTTTCAACAAATATTTCCAATTTCCAAACTTTACCCAGCCTTCTCCTAGATTCTGTGAAGGATGCTTAACTTCTGCCCTCAGAGAACTTGGATTTTGTTAGGGAACTGTAGCATACACATACAACTGCATGGGGAAGCATAGGGTAAAATAAAAAGTTCTTTGAAAGATTCAGAAGGGAATTTTGAATGTGGGAGAGTGTAATGAAGGTACCCAGGGTCACATCCCAACTCAGTCACTTAGTACCAAAATTTCCTCGGACAAATGATTTAATCTGTGCACCCTCAGTTGTGGGTTAAACCAGAAAACTTCTGAGTTAGTTCCCTCCCAATTTCTTAATCATCTGAGTTCCCTTATGGCAGTGGGAATTAGGAATGGCTTACTGGAATGAGTATGCTTTGAGCTCCTTGAACATGGACAATGATTCAATATATAAAGATACAGAGAAGGACATTCCAGGAGAAAGGAATAATGGAGCAAAGATGGAACAAGAGAAGAGAACTGAATGCAATTAGAAAATAGCCAAGTCAGTTTGGTTTGGCTGAAGTCCATAGAAAAGTTGAGGAAAGTGAATTTGGAGAGGAAGATGAAGGCCAGATTGTGGAAGACCTTTAATGCCTGTTAAAGATTAACACAGAGCACACAAGAGGGACACTCAAGAATCCCTATTGGGCATTAGGAATAAAAATGCATTATTTGAAAAAAACTGTTGGGAAAACTGGAAATTAGTATGCCAGAAATTAGATATAGACTCACACTGAACAGCACATACCAAGATAAGATTAAAATGGGTCCATGATTTAGGCATAAAGAATGAGATCATAAATAGATTAGAGGAACAGAGAATAGTCTACCTCTCAGACCTGTGGAGGAGGAAGGAATTTATGACCAGAGGAGAACTAGAGATCATTATTGATCACAAAATAGAAGATTTTGATTACATCAAACTAAAAAGTTTCTGTACAAACAATACTAATGCAAACAAGATTAGAAGGGAAGTAACAAATTGGGAAAATATTTTTACAGTTAAAGGTTCTGATAAAGGCCTCATTTCCAAAATATATAGAGAATTGATCCTAATTTATAAGAAATCAAACCATTCTCCAATTGATAAATGGTCAAAGGATATGAACAGACAATTCTCAGATAATGAAATTGAAACTATATCCACTCCCATGAAAGAGTGTTCCAAATCACTACTGATCAGAGAAATTCAAATTAAGACCACTCTGAGATACCACTACACACCTGTCAGATTGGCTAAGATGACAGGAACAAATAATGATGAATGTTGGAGGGGATGTGGGAAAACTGGGACACTGATGCATTGCTGGTGGAGTTGTGAAAGAATCTGGCCATTCTGGAGAACAATCTGGAACTATGCCCAAAAAGTTATCAAACTGTGCATACCCTTTGACCCAGCAGTGCTACGACTGGGGTAATATCCCAAGGAAATACTAAAGAGCGGAAAGGGACCTGTATGTGCCAAAATGTTTGTAGCAGCTCTTTTCATAGTGGCTAGAAACTGGAAGATGAATGGATTTCCATCAATTGGAGAATGATTGGGTAAATTATGTTATATGAAGGCTATGGAATATTATTTCTCTGTAAGAAATGACCAGCAGGATGAATTCAGAAAGGCTTGGAGAAACTTGCATGAACTGATGCTGAGTGAAATGAGCAGAACCAGAAGATCACTATACACTTCAACAACAATACTGTATGAAGATGTATTCTGATGGAAGTGGATATCTTCAACATAAAGAAGATCCAACTCACTTCCAGTGGATCAATGATGGACAGAAACAGCTACACCCAGAGAAGGAACACTGGGAATTGAATGTAAACTGTTAGCACTACTGTCTATCTACCCAGGTTACTTATACCTTCAGAATCCAATACTTAACGTGCAACAAGAAAATTGGATTTATACACATACATTATATCTAGGTTATACTGTAACACATGTAAAATGTATGAGATTGCCCATCATCTAGGGGAGGGAGTAGAGGGAGGAAGGGGAAAATATGAAAAAATGAATACAATGGACAATGTTATAAAAATTACTCATGCATATATACTGTCAAAAATGTATAATTATAAAAATTCGTAAAAAAATTAATTAAAAAAAAAGAATCCCTGTTGGGGGACTCACAGTTGAAAGGGACCTGATCAGCCCCATCCTTGTACAGGTGAGGGCACTTACAACAAGGATAAGTGTCTGTCCAAAATCACACAACCCAGTGAGTAGTGCAAATCAAGGTGCAACCTCATATCTTTAGACTCCAGGTCTTATCTTCTTTATTCTGTATTTTATAGTCTCCTATCTGGACCCAAGTTACCTCTGTCCCCAAATCCTTCCTACAAGATCACACTTCTCCTAGATGGCATTTTCATCCCAGCTTGGAGGTTTGTCTCTCTTCCTTAGGAGGCTGGGAGGGGAAGTTAGGTATCCCTAACTGAAGGAATTGATGAGTTCAAGACCAAATGACATACATCCTCTGCTAATGGGTTAAAAAACTGGTGGATATAACTGCCGAGCCATTGTCTATTTCTTTGAAAGATCCTGGAGAAAAGAGAAGACCTATCACAGAACTGGAGAAGGCTAATTTTGTCATTTTTTTTACAAAAAGAATTTTAACAAGGGAAGATGTCAGACTCACAAGTTCAGTAAATTGGACTTTGATTCTTGATAAAATTCTAGAACTTATTAAAGAGAAAGTTAGTGGACATGTAGAAAAGGAAGTAGTAGTCATAAGAAGTCAGTATAGTTTCTTTAATGACAGTTTATGTATAAAAAACAGTAGCAGGAAAACAAACTGTACAATGACTTCAATAATATAAATAAAAACAAAAGTGAAAGGCAGCCGTACTCTGATTATCATGGCCAGAATACAGATGGCAAAACACATCTCCCTCTTCTAAATAGAAAAGAGGTGGAGGACTACAGATGCAGAATGTTGCATATGTCATCAACTCTAGTTATACATTTCACAATCATATTTAATTTTTTTCGGTGCCAGAAGAGGGATATTTTGAGACAGGAAAATGAGATAAAAATAAATCAGAAGAACTTTAAACAGGTTACATCAGCTTGATTCCATTTCCTCTTTGATGTGGTTAGAAATGCAATAGATACAATTTACCTGATTTAGCACCGATAACATCTCTTGTGCTATTTTTGTGGGGAAAGAAGGAGAGATGTAGACTGGCTGATAGTATAAAATTAGGTGAATTCAGAACTGGTCGAATGATCTGACCCAAAGAGAAGTCCTGAAGGATGTGATGTCAACTTGGAAGAAAAGTTTCTAATGGAGGACCCTAAGGATCTGCATTTGATTCTGTGTTACTTAACATGTTAATACAATTACCTGTTTAAAAGGATAGTTGGAAAGCTATGTGGATAGAGTACCAGACCTGGATTTAGGAAGACTCAACTTCATGAGTTCAAATCCAGGCTCAGACATTTACTAGCCATGTGATCCTGGGCAAGTCACTTAACCCTATTTAATATAATATTATTAATTAATTTAATATAATATTATATAATTAATTATATATTTATTATAATTAATATATAATATATACTATATTATAATTTATGTATAATTAATTATATATTTGATTAATATAATTATTAATTATATTTAATAAGTGGGCAGCATCCTGGGATGCTGTTGAGCCCTTACTGTAAAAGGCACTAACTTGGGACTTCACCTTGTTATACCACGGAGCTTTCAATTCCCGTGGGAAATGCACTGACTTATACAACACACCCCTCCTGAAAGCGAGGCAGTTGCTAAACCCTGGCAGCTTATGCCAAGTTCCTCGATAATGACACAGTTCCTTACCTCTCCCCTTTCCTCTCTCCAGGACTCAAACTCTTTGAAGAGCCCAGCAAGGCATAATCAGCTGACAGTCTGTGTGCCCCCATGACTCAGCCACCCTCACAAAGGGCACAGTGTGCCCAATGCCAGCCTCCATCCCCCCAAAGCTGGCACAGAAAATAGGAGCCAGATGTGTCAAAGGGGGAACCTCTTCCGGGGGCTGGCCAACACTAACAGATGTACCGCTGAGAATCAGGAAGACACAGGCTGCCTTAATTCCATTTTTTAAAATGAAATTTGGGTTTGGAAGGAGGGATTTAAGCAACTTTGTTAGAACCAATTTAAATGCTGAAGAAAGAAGCAGAGGAACTTTGGCAGAAAGATCAAAGTTAGATCTGATTTTCCTGGGTCTTTATTTGGTGCTCTGGAGCAAGCCTTAGCTCTGGTTGGGTCTCTCAAAGGGAGGCACTTGGTCTCTGGCCTAATAAACCACCTGGGTTTACCTGAGTCTGGTTTTAAAAGTAATTAATTCTTTTAAAAATATAATTAACTACACTTGCAGTTGGTAAAGTTATAAAGCTCTTCTAGGCTCAGTGGCTCAACAGCACATTCTGATTTAAACGAACCCCTTGCACAGCCCCAGAGGATGCCCTCTGAGAGGCCATTTCCCCCTGCATCTGATCTTCTCTGTCTACCAAAGAACTTTTGTCCCCAGTTTTCCAGTCAATCACCCTCATTATCTCTAAATACTCAAAGCCTGCCATTCTCACCGCTGTGAATTCCCATGCTCCTCTTTCTGGCTGGTCCCTGCTCCAACGCAATTCTTCTAGGGGGCTTTCTTTGATGACCCCCACCGAACACTAATTCCTTCCTCATGATGTTAATTCTCCACAATCATTTATTAAGAGCACAGATAGAGAAAAATAAAAATGACATAAGAAGCAATATATATACAGATAGGTAAGAGCAAATATATAAAAAGTAAAGATGGAGCCATTGAGGCAGGGAGGACTGGGAAAGGTCTATGGTAGGAGTTGACCCTTGAGCTGGACCTTGAATAGACCAAAGATAGCAAGAGGGAGAAGTGTTCCCTTTAACCTAATAAAACCTATATTTATAGACTACTTCAAGGGCCACAAGCACCTTTCTCACAATAGTCCAATGAAGTAGGTACTATAGATATTTAGATGCCCATTTTATAGATGGGGAAACAGAGATTCAGAGAAGTTAAGCAGTTGATCTATCATCACACAGCCAATCAGCATTAACCAGGATTCCAAGTCAGTCATCCTGACTCCAGGCACAACACTGTTTCCCTACATTCTGCAGGGTTAATGACTCCATACCGGGCACCTACTGCATATAGGTCTATTACTCAGAGGTGATGAGAAAGTGGACCCTCTTCTCTTTGACTGATCTGGTCAGAAGCCTGCTGCTAAGGAGAAAGAAGTCAAGGGTATTTGTGATGCTAGGAAGAACAGGGTGACTTCCTGGCTGCTGCCCTCCCCTTCAGCCTGCTTTTGTTGCTCCCACACTTCTCTCCAAGGCCAAAGTTTATTCAAAGGCCTTCAGCCCCTCCCTGAAATCTATGGCACCCAACCTCCTACCTTCTTTCTTCCCTCCCTAAGGGGCCAAGCCATGACATAATGTCTAGAAACTTATCTTTGGAGGATAACTCCCAAATGCTACCCCACCTTAATGGGAGCGCCCTATCCCATCAAGGTAGCTGCCTCCCAATAGAGGAAATTGGAATTGGGAGGGGGAACCATTTGGTTCTTTGGGGTTCAGGGAAGCAAGTGCTATAAATACCTTGGCAGAAGACAGAGAAGGCTTAGGAATCAGGAGGGGCCAAGTAAAGGAGAAATATGTGGAATGAAACCAGAGGATGCTCTCCCTACTCTAGATCCTGTGGTCATTTCTATTAGCCTGTGAATTAAAATTCATTTTACACTACGAGTGCAATGTAAGGGACCCCAGGAGCAGCTAGGAAGGGAGAGGTCCAAAAGACTCTCAAGGACACATTCTAGTTTGTAGAGCTGGGGGTTGGGGAGAAAACTCTTGTCTAGCCTCCTGCCTTCTTGCAAGAAAAGGGAGTGCTCATTTCTATTTCATAGAAGATCCAAGGTCCCAACTGAGCTCAGATTCTAGTTCTCCTGCTTCCTGGCAAGGAGCACAGCACCAAACAATAGTTGTTCAGTGTAAGACCGAGTGAGGAGGATCTTTGAACCCTTCCCCTATGTCCCAGGTAAAATATCAACTGACTCCAAAAAGTTATAGCGGGAGGCCAGAGCTTGTGGTGGGGAAGTTTCAGGGGGAGGCCATGAAGAGGACAGTCCAATCTATTGGGAGAAAGGGAGTTCTGAATCTTGTTTTCTTCAGACTGAAGGAAGGCAGCCTTGGGAGAGGGGTGCCATGGCAACAGGCCCCCTAAGGAGCCAACCTGGACATGAATTCAGGATAAGGTCCAGGATCAGCGATTGCCCAGGGCAAGAAATGTACCTTCCCAACTCCATGAGGAAATGCACCCAGAGGCAAAACCTGCTCACTCTGGGCTGTTTATGACTTTGCTTCCTTGGAATCTACTTAATTCCAGTTCACATTTCCATTAAGGTTTACAAAATACTTAGCTCACAACCTTGTGAGGCAGGTAGTACAAGCATTATTTTTAACCATTCTATAGATGAGAAACATGGTGTAATAATAGCTGGCTTCCCTCTAAGGGTGGAGTGGGCTTAAGCTCTGACTCTCAATTGCTGGCAGGTATGATCCTGCCCAAGTCACTTGCCTTGATTCTCAGACAGCTCTCTCCACAAGTTTCAGAGTGGGTGCCAATCTGCATCGAAAAGGGAGTTTTTGTTTTTGTTTTTTCCATCTGAGAGTTCTCTATACCAATAAAATCACATGGATGGTTCAAAAGAAAAAAATAACAAAAGGATAAAAAAAATTGAGACTTATCTAGCATCAATTAGCTATTAGCAATCATAATGGGATCCTCATAATCTCCAAGGAGTAGAGACAGGAATGATAACAATAGCTAGCATCTATATAATCCTCTAAGGTTTGCAAGGTGCTCTATGTCATCTCATTTGATCATCACAACAATTCAGGGAGATGGGTGCTATTATGTTCCCATTTAACAGATAAGGAAACTGAGGCAGAGAGTGATGAAGTCCAGGGTTACATAGCTGATATTTGGAAGCAGAATTTGAACTTGGGTTTTCCTGACTCAAGGACAGTGATTTCACCACTATGCCATGTAGCTCTCAAGACTTGAACCCATTTCTGTCACTTCATGGCCTTCCCCAAATTCCCTTGATCTTCTACCAAAACACTGTCCACCTTCCTCCTCTCCATTCTCCTGATCCTCCCACTCCTAGTGAAGACTAATGAGTTTTTCCTGAAGGCGCCTGCAGCCTGGATCCAAGATCAGCCCACTCCCCACCTCCTAGGCCCTCCTTTTTTTCTGACGAGCATCTGTGCCCATGATTCTCTCATTCCCAAAGGCCCAGGGGGCTCAGTCAGTTAATGATTCCATCATTTGCAGAGGCTGCGGCTGCCAGCTGTTTTGCCCTGAGTCCTCATTAGTGAGGGGAGCCCAATTAGCAACAGCTGAGGCTCTGCCCAAGCTGGCTCTGGATAGATATCCTCACAAGCATCTCCCCCCTCCCTTTCCTTAGCCATAGTTGGAAAATATAAAGGGGTAAACCAAAGTCCCGAGGGGAA